>NC_084752.1:27318154-27655654 GCF_033978785.1 Entelurus aequoreus | reverse complement strand
GTGTGCGGGAGCCAGAGTACGGCCCCAGCCTCCCAGAGAGCCCATCCCACAAACAGTAGGTGTGGTGCCCAGGGAACCAGGGGCCACCGCCCCCACGCAGCCAAGCCGGACAGCGACAGGAACCCCAGAGCCAGGCCCACCGTGCCGCCCACAAGGGCCAGCAGCAGGCCGCAGACAGACGCACCCGGCAGAGGACAAGGCACGAGAAAAACAGGGGGCAGCCAGACCCCAAGCCAGCGAGAGACCACACCCCACACGGACAGAAAGGCGGGACGCCCCGCCCGAGGGGCCCGGAGACCCCCCGCAACCGGACGGGAAGACCGCCCCCGCCCCACCGGCAACAGGGCCCCCACGAGCCCCCCCCACCCCCACCCCCGGAGAGCGCGGCGAGGCCAGCCCACGGCCACCCCACCCTAGCCGGCCGCCACAGGACCACCCAGCACGGGGCCACAGGAACCACCCACCCCACCCGCAGGGACCCCAACGATGGAGATGGAACAACCAGCAACCGCCCCGCCGAGTCCCCCGCCCCTGAGGTAGGGGAATAAATAAATAAAATAAATAAATACATAATAATAATAATAATAATATTAATAAAATATATTAAAAAAATAAAAAAAAAAAAATAAAAAAAAATAAATAATTAAATCTATTTATAAAAAATAAATAAATAAATAAATAAATAAATAAATAAATAAATAAATAATTAAAAGAAAATCACAGACATGCTGACACACAAGGTCGCTACCCCAACAACTGGCCGACTCGCAGCACCTCGGAATACCCTGCAGCACCAAGCTACCACAGTAGACGCAGGGACCAGACCCAGCAGGCCCCAACCAAGACGGGCACCCGGAAGGGATGGACGGCGGGACCCAGGAGCTCCAGACACGCAGTCCGGATGCAGTAGCCTGAGGCGCCGACCCCCACCCGACAGGCAGGCCCAGACCGTACCCCCAGAAATATACATACATATATATATACATACACATAAACATACACATGTACACATACACACACATACACATGCACATATATATACATACATACATACATACATACATACATACATACATACATACATACATACATACATACACACATACACACATACACATACACATACATATACACAGTTTGTCAGCCCCGACAACCACCACGCGCGCACGCGCTGCCACCAGTCACAACATCAGCCTGCACCAGACCCAGCAGCCACAGGCGCCCATACCACAAACAAACGGCAGCAGAAACAGCAGCCACAACACCCCCAGACAGCCAGCACCACCCAATCAAATCAAAGCGATCAAAAAAAAAACCGCGACCGGCAACCACACGCCAACAGGATCACAGATACCAGCCAGCGCCAGCCCGCCAGCAAGCCCAAACGCCAACACGCAAACAAGAGACACCAACACCCCCCCCCCCCCCCCACCAAAAGACCCCACCACCCCAACCCAAACCCGCACAAACACACCACCGCCCAAACAACCGAGACACAGTATCCAGACCAGACACGGGCGCCGCGCCGCCACCACATCAAGTCGCCAACAGAGACCCCACAGCGCAAGGTCGGGCCACACGGGCACGGACCCCACCCAACAGGAAGCGAGACCCGCGCGACGCCACACACAAATAAATAATAAGATTAAACAAAAATAACAATAATTAAAAAAATATATATATAATAATAATAAAATGAAATACAAATTAAATTAAAAATAACAAATACAAATAATTAAATAAAATAAAGTAAGTAAATAATAAAAATTATTTAAAAAAAATAAAATAAAATTAAAAAAAAAAAATATATATATACATATATATATACACATACATACACATACACATACATACATACACACATACACACATATATATATATATATATATATATATATATATATATATATATATATATATATATATATATATATATATATATATATATATATATATATATATATATATATATATATATATATATATATATATATATATATATATATATATATATATATATCCCCCCACATGCATGTGTACAAGGCCCCCAGAGTGTCTACTGTGTAGTTAAAATTAGGAGGTCAGCCATTACAACCAACCTCCAGTCCCTATTGATGCGTGTACTGTAGCATGAGTGAGATATGTATGCTTGTGGGAACTAATAATGCGATTAAAATTGGGGGACATCAAGGTCTTGGTGGGTCCCAACCAATCCGAGCCCTCCAAATCCTAAGTGTCTAATATGCAGCTAAGATTGAGGGATGGACGAGCAGGGGACAAGACAGGAGGACCGGAGCCCCATAGGAGGCATCCTCAACCCCCCGCCATGCCTCCCCGCAGGACAAGCCCCCAAAGTCCTATATTTGTGTGACTGTGTGTGCTATAAGTAGGAGGAGTAGAGGGCCCGGACATCCCCCCCAGTCCATGCGGCCGACAACCAGGAACTACGGCCAGGAAGCCCCCCCCTCCCCCACGGCCCGTGACCCACACCAGACCACTTTAGCGTGACGTCACGCGAGCCCACCCCCCGCCAAACAAAGCCAGCCCCCGCCCGCCCCAACCCAACCCCGCAGAGCCCATACCAGCAACCAAACGCAGAAAAACTGCACAGCCCCATGCCCAATGCAAACACCGCATCCCGGCCATCCACACAGCAACGTATCCATACGAGTTCCGGCCAGGGGATGGCGCCCCCCAACTGGGGAAGAAGTCAATGCACCCCGTCCGCACGCCAGCCCCTAAACCAGCCAGCAAGCCAACGCCAGCCAGCCCCCACAACCCCACAAGCGCACAGATACCAGCCACAGTCCCCCAACCACTCCAACCCAACACAGCGACGCCAACCGCCGGCAGCACCACAGCAACCATCAACACCACCGCCCGTCCGCAGTACAAACACCCGCGGCCGCCGAAACTTGAAACAAAAAAAGCGACCTACCCCGTAAACCACAACAACGCACACCCCCAGCTACCACAGAGGCCGCCAACCCACCTACCCCAACTCATCCACATACAGGCCAATCGATCCACCGGACATCCACACCCATACACACACCTACACATACATACACACATACATACACACATACACATATACATACATATATGTATATACACATACATACACATACACACATGCATGCATATACACATACACACACACACACACACACATATACACCTACATACATATACATATGCACACATATACACACACATACATACACCAAAACAAAACAAAAACAAAAACAAAAAATATAAAAAATTAAATAAATAAAAATAAAATAAATAATAATAATAATAATAATAATAATAATAAATAAAATAAAATAAACCCTTTAAATAAAATAAAATAAAAATAAACATGAGGCCTGGTTGCCAACAGTGTCCAGCGCCACCAAACCCCGCAGCCATACCCGCACGTCCAGGCCCCCCGCCCACCACCCACCAGGCACCCCATCCGGCAAAAAGCCATAAGGGCCCAGCCCCGCACCCACAGCCGGCATGCCATGGCATCTCTGCAGGCCTGGTGCCGCGATCAGCAATGCACACCGGGGCAGCGACACACACACATGTACCTACATACATACACACAGATTCCACCATACATACATACAAACGTACACACACACACACACACACACACACACACACGCACCTATATATACATATATATAATTTAACAGAATAAATAAAATTTATTAAATAGATAATTTAAAAAATATATATATAAGTATATATATAAATAAAATTAATAAATAAATAAGGGCGGAGTAAAACACAGGAGGGAGACCCCCGCAGGGCAGTCGGGCAGCACCACCGGGGCCCCAACAAGGGAGGAAAGCAGCCCCCCCAACCCGGCACCAGGCGGACCCGCACAGCCGCAGCGTAGGGCGACCCCGGGCAGACCCCGCCCCGCGCCCCAGGGGAAGGAGGAAGCCCACGGACACCCGAAGCCAGAGGGGCACGAGCCGACCCCCGCCCGACAGCGGCAAGGCCCCGGCCCCACGGGGGCAACCCCCCGCCCAACCACCCACGAGAGGGGCAGCCCCCCACCCAACCCAAGGCGGCCACCCCCAACAGCTCCACCCGCACCCCAACCCCCGCCCAGGCACCCCCATCCACCCCCATCCCCCAGACCACCCACGGATCGGCCCGCCAGGCCGGCACCAGGGAACACACCCCAGACCCACCCGACCCCGCGGCACACGGCCCCCCCGGCACCCACGACCCCCCACCCACGGAGCAAGACCCCCGGGACAGAGCCCCAGCCCCGGCCCCCATGGGAGTCAGGTCAGGAAATCAATTAGCGGTGCCCAAAGAGATCTGAATTCTGTCAGTTGTTTTGATTCAGCAGACATTCTTTCCATAACTACATAATCTAATAAAATGTTTTTGTAAAGGTTTATACATAAATTATTTTTTGATTTCCAATTCATGAGAATAGTTTTCTTGGCGACGCCTATTGCATTTATAAGGAGGTATGTTTTGTTTATATCAAAGTCAGTTGCGGAGAGATCACCCAACAGGCAGAGTGCGGGGGAGATGGGAATAGGAATCTCTAACGCTAATGATAGGTTCTCGCACACTCCAAGCCAAAAGTTACTCACGGGAGCACAGGACCACATTGAGTGTAAGTAGTTATCTACCTTATTATCTGAGCAGTGTACACAAATGTTAGAGTCGGCTTAACCCATTTTATACATTCTTAGACCGGTGTAATGTATTCTGTAAAGTATTTTGAGCTGAATCAGTCGTAAATTTGGATTCTTAATCAAACGAGAAGTATTGAGGCATATTTGTTTCCAGAATTCTGGGTCAAGGCTTGTGGATACGTCTGAGTGCCATTTGGAAGTTGGGATACTTATTGTGTTATCTATTTTTGATAAGAGAGCATATAATTTGGATAAAGCTTTGGGGGCAGATGTTTTGAAGAATTTAACGGTCGTAGGATTACTTTCCCATGTTGTTTTGTTGAATCTTGCGCTAATTACAGATTTGATTTGTATATATTCTAGGAATTTATTAGGATTGATTGCATATTGTGTTATTAAACTTTTAAAAGAGATACAACTGTTTGCATTGATGATATCCCCAAGACATCTGACTCCTTTATCATACAATGTTGAAAAGTTCAATGGCTTCTTGTTTAAAAGAAAATCAGGATTATTCCAAATAGGCGTAAATTGACAGGGAGTGAGCGGGGCTCCAGTTATTTTCAAAAACTCCCACCAAGCTGTTAAGGTAGTGCGTATATTAATACTTTTGAAGCAGTTGTGTTTTCGGAGAATTTGGCTAATAAAGGGCAAGTTAGAAATTGGGATCTCCTGGCTAAGTGATTGTTCAATCTCTAACCATAAACTATCTAATAAAGTGGGATTGGTCCATTTTAGTATATATTGTAGTTTATTTGCAAGGAAGTAATATGAAAAGTTTGGGAGTTCTAGACCCCCGTATTCTTTTGGTTTTTGTAAAGTTTTAAGGCTGATTCGTGCTGGTTTACTCTTCCAAAGAAACTGATTGATGTGTGAGTCTAGTGATTTAAACCAGATTTGAGAAGGTTTGGTTGGAATCATTGAAAAGAGATAATTAACCCTAGGCAAGACCATAATTTTCACGGTAGAAACCCTTCCCATAAGTGAGATTGGCAGTGCTTTCCAACGCGCCAGATCATCCTCAATCAATTTTAAGATTGGGGAGTAATTCAAGCGATTCAGATCTGACAATGTGGAGGAAATATTGATTCCCAGGTATTTAATGTTCCCTTTATGCAGTGGAATCGATGAGGTGCTCTGGAAGTCAAAATTTATTGGTAACACAGTAGATTTGGACCAGTTGATTGAGTAATCTGAAATAGAACTGAATTTATTGATAAGTGAGATTGTATCTTGAAGAGAAGAATGTGGATTTTGTAAGAAAAGTAATACATCATCAGCATAAAGGCTTATTTTATGATGAACGGTTGCGGTATGGATGCCTTTAATATTTGCATGCTGTCGAATTGCGGTTGCAAGAGGTTCAATAAATATAGCAAACAGTGACGGAGAAAGTGGACACCCTTGCCTTGTGCCCCTCATAAGATTAAACCTTGGGGAGATTTGGCTATTCGTTCTAACCGAGGCTGTAGGGAAACTATATAGGACCTTGATCCATTCTATAAATGAGTCTCCAAATCCAAATTTCTGTAGAGTAGCTAAAAGAAAATTCCAATTCACTCTATCAAATGCTTTTTCAGCATCTAATGAAACAACAGCTGTTTTTAAATTATGAATAACAGAATAGTCTATCACATTGAGTAGACGGCGAACATTGTTGGACGATTGTCTCTCTTTGATGAAACCTGTTTGATCAGGATGTACTATATATGGAGTGACTTTTTCTAATCTTTGAGCTAATACTTTGCAGATAATTTTAAGATCAGCATTAATCAGGGAGATTGGCCGGTAACTGGATGGAAGTGTTGGGTCTTTATCAGGTTTTAGCAAGAGACTGATTGTGGCAGAGTTCATATTTGGAGGAAGGAATGAGTTTTCTTTCATCTCTAAAGCCATTTTTGTAAATATCGGAGCTAGCAGTGACCAGAATGTTTTGTAGAACTCCACAGGGAACCCATCAGGCCCTGGTGCTTTATTGTTTGGCATCTGTTGAAGAGCATCGTGAAGTTCATCTACAGAAATAGCAAGATCTAAATTTGATACCTGCCTCGTATTTAATTTAGGTAAGTCTATACCATTGAGAAATGTCTCAATGTCTGAAAGAGATGGGTCAATCTGGGGTGTATACAAGTTTCTGTAAAAGTCTCTAAATATGGAGTTAATTTCCTCAGGAACGTGAGTAATGTTCCCAGCTGAATCCTTAATGGATGGTATGGAGTTTTTTTCTTTGTTTAATTTTAGTTGGTTAGCCAAATATTTGCTTGGTTTATTGTCATGTTCAAATTTATCTAAGCGTAACCTCTGGAGCAGGAATTGAGTTTTCTTATCAATTATTTCTCTTAAATCTAATTTGAGTTTTCTCAGTTCATTCAGAGTATGTTCATTTTGTGAGTTCGCATAAGCTATTTCTAATATTTTTATTTCATTTTCAAGTTCCTGCTCTAGTAAACGTTCCTTTTTTTTCTTGTATGATGAATAAGAAATTATTTTTCCTCGCATAACTACTTTTGCGGCCTCCCAGAGAATGCACGCCGTGATTTCTGGTTGATCATTAAAATCTAAAAAATCTGTCCATTCTTTCTCAAAATAGTTGAGGAAGTCTGGGTCCTTTAGTAATGATGTATTAAGTCTCCATTGTTTTATAGGTGCAGTTATAGTTTTGTTAGTGAGGGAAAGTGAGACAGGTGCATGGTCACTGATGATGATAGGATGAATGTGAATGTTTGCGATATCAGATAAAATTGAGCTACTAGTTAAAAAGTAATCAATGCGAGAGAATGAGTGGTGAACTGGGGAAAAATAAGTGTATTCCCTAAGAGTGTGGTGATAAGAACGCCAGGCATCGCAAAGACCATAATCGTTCATATATTGCTTAAGTATTAACACTGATTGAGACTCACGGTGACTCCCAGTCACTCTGGACCGATCTATATTTGGATTAAATACTAAGTTGAGGTCCCCTCCTAGAATCAAGCAGTGGTTTGAGTGAGGAGAAAGTGAAGAGAAGAAAGTGTGAAAAAAGGAGGGGTCATCAACATTTGGACCATAAATGTTGGCGATACATAAGTTTCTCCCGTCAACAGAAATATTAAGAATGATGTATCTTCCCTCTATGTCAGTAATGGAGTTATGGAATGTAAAGTTGACCTTTCTACTAATGAGAATGGCTACGCCTCTCTGTTTGGAGTTGTAACTAGCAAAGTATGCGTGTGGGTATTGCGATGAATGCAGTTTTGAGGTATCGGACTTGGAGAGGTGAGTCTCTTGTAGTAAAGCAATGTCTGCTTGCATACTCTTCAAATGATTAAGAATTTTTATATTTTTTTCCTTTGACCCGACTCCACGCACATTCCAAGTGACAAACTGAACAGTGGACATACTAAACTAGACTGTAACTAAGTGTGTGGATGTATGTGTGTACTTTATGTGTAAATAATGCATGTCTGTATCTAAATGTAAGCCTATCATGCATATATGTAGGTGTGTATAGTTGTGCATGTATTAGCTGTGAGTGTAAATGCTGATGACGACAAGGGGACACACACAACAGGTGGAGAAATAGAAAGAGACTCTGGAATAATATTGTGAATGACATCTGCTGGGTCAAAACATGGTCCCTTCCTAACAGGTATTTACTTACCAACAAAGTCAAAGAGATATCTTTTAAAATCATTCATCGTTATTACCCTGTAAAGACTGTGATGGTTAGATACAAGAAGGACATTGATGTTACCTGCACCTTATGTAACATGCATCCAGAGACTGTTTACCACCTGTTTTGGACTTGTGAAAGCACTCGATCACTATGGCAGGGCATCTGTTGCTTCATCCTGGACAATATTCATGACAAATTTGTGCTTTGTTTTAAAGATGTGATATTTGGCTTTACACTATATGAACAAAAATTTGAAAAGGAATTTTACCTTTGCAACCTCATTATACTATTGGCTAAGTTTTATATTCATAAATGTAAGTTTCTCAATACCCAACCTGTCTTTTGTGCCTTTAAAAAAGAGTTAGAACTGTACATTAAGACACTCTCTACCTCTAGCAACCAGAAAGCTGTGAAGACGATTATGCTGTGTTCCAAATTTGAGTTGTTTACTGAAATTGAGTGAGCCTATGGCTTTGCACTTTGTTTATATTATATATATGTTTTTTTTGCATTCTATTTTAGTTACTTTGAATTTATAACCCCCTGGCGCTGCTTTGTATTCTTGTTGCACTGTTTTGTACTACTTTTGTACTTATTTGATTGTTGAAATGTTGAAATGTATAAATAAAACTTTAAAAAAAAAAAAAAGAAATAGAAAGAGAAAAACAAAACAAAAAACATAAAAGAAAAAGAAAAGAAGAGAGTGGTGGATTGAACAGGTAGTGAAATAAGTAACATAAAAAGGAAAACAAAAAAGTAAAACAGTAAACATGTTGGTTTACCAAAAGAGAGAGAGCGAGCGTATGGTGTTTACGTGTGCGCTATGATGACGCACAGGTGTATTGTGAGCAAGAGGGGGGGAAGAGAGGGATTGAAGCATAATGAAATAACAAAAATAAAATACAACATTTACCGTGTTTCAGACGCTAATAATACAGCCACGGCGTGGCTTCCGGATCACGGTAAAATTGGCCGTTGATGAAAAGTTTATCCACCGCGATGACTGCACGCCATCCTTCGGTGATAAACTTCTTGCGAAGCGGGAACAGATGGCGTCGCCGGTCGAGAATTTCCTTAGGAAACTGGTCGTTGATGCTGAAGTTGGATCCTTTCAGCTCTCTACCCTGGTTCCTCACTCGCTCCTTCTGCTTGAAGTGTTCGAATTTGGCTAGGATGGGTCTCGGCCTCCTGTTCTCCGGCTTTTTGGCTCCAAGCCGGTGGACGCGATGGAAGGTGATGTTCCTGATGGTGTCTGCTGGGAGCTTGAGCTGATGTTCCATGAAGGACTTGATGGTTTCCTCTGGATCTTCCTCGGTCTTTTCCGGTATCCCCGCGAAGACCAGATTGTCCCTCATGCTTCTCGCCTGGAGGTCCAGCATCGTCTCCTTCATGCTCCTGTTGTCCCGGTTGAGTTGCGTCACTCCGTCGGTGAGGGATTTTACAGTCTCACGAAGAGCGGCGTCCTCCTTGGCGAGAGACATCACCTGCTGTTGTCCGAATTCCAAACTCTCACGGATGGCTTGGAATTCCTTGTGGAGCACCTCAACAAGTGCGAGGCGGCCATCCAAACAAGTCAGCCTCTTGTCGATGGAATCCAGGATGTCGGTGAAGTTTGTACCGGGTGGTGACACATGGCCAGGTGAGTCCTCCGGGCGGCTTCTTTTAGACGTTTTTTTTTTTTTTTCTCAGTTTAGCCCAGGAGCTCTTTATTTATTTATTTATTTATTTATTTATTTATTTTTTTTAAAGTTTTATTTATACATTTCAACAATCAAATAAGTACAAAAGTAGTACAAAACAGTACAAAAAGAATACAAAGCAGCGCCAGGGGGTTATAAATTCAAAGTAACTAAAATAGAATGCAAAAAAAACATATATATAATATAAACAAAGTGCAAAGCGATAGGCTCACTCAATTTCAGTAAACAACTCAAATTTGGAACACAGCATAATCGTCTTCACAGCTTTCTGGTTGCTAGAGGTAGAGAGTGTCTTAATGTACAGTTCTAACTCTTTTTTAAAGGCACAAAAGACAGGTCGGGTATTGAGAAACTTACATTTATGAATATAAAACTTAGCCAATAATATAATGAGGTTGCAAAGGTAAAATTCCTTTTCAAATTTTTGTTCATATAGTGTAAAACCAAATATCACATCTTTAAAACAAAACACAAATTTGTCATGAATATTGTCCAGGATGAAGCGACAGATGCCCTGCCATAGTGATCGAGTGCTTTCACAAGTCCAAAACAGGTGGTAAACAGTCTCTGGATGCATGTTACATACGGTGCAGGTAACATCAATGTCCTTCTTGTATCTAACCATCACAGTCTTTACAGGGTAATAACGATGAATGATTGCTTCTTTTAGACGTTGGCGTCTTAGATGGCTTCCCCATGACGAGACGGTCGTAGCACTCTTCGATGTAGCCTTCAAGTGCCTCCAGATTTTGATATTTAAGTTTTATTTGCTTTATTTTCTGAATGAATCAGAATTGTTTGGCAGCTGAGTGTGCCACTTGACTCTATTTTTTTTTCCCGCGTCACGTACGCTCTCTCTCGCGAGACTACAGCATTACTGACGCATCTGCCAGCCTTGGAACTGTCTAATGACAAGTCTTACTCCGTCTTTAAGTTGAAGGCCTACTGAAATGATTTTTTTCTATTTAAACGGGGATAGCAGATCCATTCTATATGTCATACTTGATCATTTCGCAATATTGCCATATTTTTGCTGAAAGGATTTAGTAGAGAACATCGACGATAAAGTTCGCAACTTTTGGTCGCTGATAAAAAAAAGCCTTGCCTGTACCGGAAGTAGCGTGGCGTCACAGGTTGAAAGGCTCATCACATTCCCCCATTGTTTACAATGCAGCGAGAGCGATTCGGACCAAGAAAGCGACGATTACCCCATTAATTTGAGCGAGGATGAAAGATTCGTGGATGAGGAACATGAGAGTGAAGAACTAGAGTGCAGTGCAGGACGTATCTTTTTTCGCTCTGACCGTAACTTAGGTACAAGGGTTCATTGGATTCCACACTTTCTCCTTTTTCTATTGTGGATCACGGATTTGTATTTTAAACCACCTCGGATACTATATCCTCTTGAAAATGAGAGTCGAGAACGCAAAAAGGACATTCACAGTGACTTTTATCTCCACAACAATACATCGGCGAAGCTCTTTAGCTACGGAGCTAACATGATAGCATCGGGCTTAAATGCAAATAGAAACAAAAGAAATAAACCCCTGACTGGAAGGATAGACAGAAAATCAACAATACTATTAAACCATGGACCTGTAAATACACGGTTAATGCTTTCCAGCCTGGCGAACCTTAACAATGCTGTTGCTAACGACGCCATTGAAGCTAACTTAGCTACAGGACCTCGTCAGAGCTATGATAAAAACATTAGCGCTCCACCTACGCCAGCCCTCATCTGCTCATCAACACCCGTGCTCACCTGCGTTCCAGCGATCGACAATGCGACGAAGGACTTCACTCGATCATAGATGCGGTCGGCGGCTAGCGTCGGATAGCGCGTCTGCTATCCATTTCAAAGTCCTCCTGGTTGTGTTGCTGTAGTCCGCCGCTAATACACCGATCCCACCTACAGCTTTCTTCTTTGCAGTCTTCATTGTTCATTAAAAAAATTGCAAAAGATTCACCAACACAGATGTCCAGAATACTGTGGAATTTTGCGATGAAAACAGAGCTTTTTGTATTGGATCCAATGGGTCCGAATACTTCCGTTTCAATCATTCACGTCACGCGCATACGTCATCATACATAGACGTTTTCAACCGGAAGTTTCGCGGGAAATTTAAAATTGCACTTTATAAGTTAACCCGGCCGTATTGGCATGTGTTGCAATGTTAAGATTTCATCATTGATATATAAACTATCAGACTGCGTGGTCAGTAGTAGTGGGTTTCAGTAGGCCTTTAAGTTGAAGTGGAGTTGTAATTGTTTTGTTTTTTTGCAACAACTAGTGGATAATTAATACCATGGCGTAAGTGGAGTGATGCAGACACATTTGTTACTGGATGCAATTTCTAAAACACTGCTGCCTTGGAAACTTTGTATCTGCTCAATAATAATTTATATTTGTTTGTAACAGGGGTGTCATAACTGTTTTTCTTGAGGGCCACATTGTAATTAAGGCCACAATGAACGACATGGTGGGCCATTTTAAATGATCTGACGACCACATTGAATGACATGACGGACCACTTTTGATAATGTGGCGGGCCTCCTAAAATCAAGTGGTGGGCCAAATCTGGCCCCCGGGGCCTTGAGTTTGACACCTGTGGTTTATAGTGACAAAGTTGTCCTTAACTTGTTCAGTTAAGGACACCGTCTAGCTTGCACTAATCTGATACTTGTTACAGTGCTTGTATCGGATTGATATCTGGTATCACTATATTGAGACGCCGGCCTAGGTTTTTAGTATCAACATTTAAGCTTAGTCTCAATACATTATGCCTTTTTTGCTCGTTTTTCTCGCATGGTTACTTGTTTTGTTCGATCTTATTTCAATATTTCACTTCGGATGTTAAGAGTTGCACGAATGTTCATGACGTCACTGGAGTGACAGTGCAGCCTGCGTGCGCGTGCGCGCGCGTGTGCGTGTGCGGGTGTAATGGGGGGTGGGGGCGGCTTATGGTGGGAGGAGGTCCTCTCTGCTTTGCCCTTTGCGGGAGATGACTCGCAGCCTCCTCAATCCGCCAACGGAAGCCCAGGGTCGGGGGAGGCAACCTTTTGTTATCCCGCTCCTGAACGGCACCAACTCCCGGTCTCACTTCCTGTGCCAGAGGGCATGGACCGTGTCGTGTAGTGTGGGACTTGTGTTCGATCCCCGGTTCCTTTGAGGAGCGCCAACTCAACGCCGCTCGGAGGGAACCATATCTGGTCAAAGTATTCGGCGCTGCTGCTGTCACCCGGCCGGACCGTCCGGCTATAAATAGCGCCGGTGGAGGTACGTAAATACACGCAAAATATTACTACAGCCTGTGAAAGACTTCCTATGACGATATGTAATACACGTATTGCACTTGGGACACTCATTTCGGTAAGAAGTAAACATTCTTGCTAGTGGCTAACGTCTCTTCACAGTGCAAAGCCACTTCTGACTCACCATAAAAACATTTATAAACCAAAAAAAAAAAAGAATGTTTAATTGATTGATTGATTGAGACTTTTATTAGTAGGTTGCACAGTGAAGTACATATTCCGTACAATTGACCACTAAATGGTAACACCCGAATAAGTTTTTCAACTTGTTTAAGTCGGGGTCCACTTAAATTGATTCATGATACAGATATATACTATCATATATACTATCATCATAATACAGTCATCACACAAGATAATCACATTGAATTATTTACATTATTTACAATCAGGGGTGTGGAGGGGGGGGTATGGACATCAAGTAGTGGACATAGAGAGAGAGAGAGAGAGAGATCAGAAGGCATAGGAAAAAGAAAAAGTATCTGCATTTGATTGTTTACATTTGATTATTAGCAATCCGGGGAGGGTGTTAGTTTAGGCTTGTAGCTGCCTGGAGGTGAACTTTTATTGCGGTTTTGAAGGAGGATAGGGATGCCCTTTCTTTTATACCTGTTGGGAGCGCATTCCACATTGATGTGGCATAGAAAGAGAATGAGTTAAGACCTTTGTTAGTTCGGAATCTGGGTTTAACGTGGTTAGTGGAGCACCCCCTGGTGTAAAAATTGATCCTGATACACACGGGGAGCCAATGCAGAGATTTTAAAACTGGTGTAATGTGGGCCCGCCTTCTGGTCTTCGTCTTACTTGAGGTAACTTAATTTAAAATGTGTGTGGGTCCTCACTTTGAAAGTGTAATTAGTTGCATTGCATTATAGAATTTATCAGCATGATGGTGCCTTGCATAATCAGGCTTTCAATCAACAAGTGCAACAGTTGTCTGCTGGCATGCTGGCCATCACTTCTTCTGTGACCTACATTTGTCTGCACCGAGCTACTGGAGATGTTTAACCTTTACGACACATGCATGATCACACTTTTCTTCAACCACTCGACCAGTGGTTCCCAAACTTATTTCACTAACCACCTCGCAAAACAAATTGGTTCTGCAAGTACCACCGTAACGGCCAACATTGAAACACAGTAGCGTAGTCTAAGTCAGTGGTTCTTAACCTTGTTGGAGGTACCGAACCCCACCAGTTTCATATGCGCATTCACCGAACTCTTTTTTAGTGAAAAATAAAATGTTTTTTTTTATCAAATTCAAGACAAAGTTATGTTTTTGGTAACACTTTAGTATGGGGAACATATTCTAAGTAACAAATACTTAATTTAGAGTTATTTGGACACTAGGGGAACATATTCTAAGTAATAAAGACTTAATTTAGAGTTATTTGGTTAGGGTTAGGGTCATGGTTAGAGGGTTAGGGTTATAATAAGGCCATGCCGAATAAGGCATTAATAAGTACTTAATAATGACTAGTTAAGAGCCAATATGTTACTAATTTGCATGTTAATAAGCAACTAATTAATGGTGAATATGTTCCCCATACTAAAGTGTTACCATGTTTTTTTACTGGTGCATAAAATGAACCGTGCATGAACATCACCTTGTCCAAACAACAAAACCAACACAGTGCATAAACTCACAACAAATTACACACCTGCAAACCAGTCAGCTGTTGCCGTAGCCGTAATACGCCGATAGGGAAAAGTTTGTATTTACACTATGAGTCGGGTGTGTTTTGACCTCCGCCGAACCCCTGAGGCCGACTCACCGAACCCCTAGGGTTCGATCGAACCCAGGTTAAGAACCACTGGTCTAAGTATTCATTAAAAACAAGGCAAGTATATTTATTATTTAACGTTACACACAGTTTGAACAGTAACACTGTGATAACGGCTCGAGTAACTTCATTTCAATATTTATTTTGGCGATTCTTTGGCGTTCCGCTAGATGGCACTTGTGTACTACTTGTGTTTGAGAATCACTGTTCTAGAAAGAAGAACATCTTTTGAAAAAATCGTAAAAAAATTAAAAATAAGAATAGTTATAAAAGCTAATCAGAAACTTTGAGGAGATGCCAGGACATGTTCAAATTGTCCAATAGTTAAAACAAAAAATAACCTATACCTACCTCCTCAAAGCATTCACAAAGTCTATACAAATTCAAGGCCCAGGAACTAGATTTGGCCCGGCACTTCATTTCATATGGCCGCCACATTTTTTAAAGTGGCCCACCATGTCTTTCAGTGTAGCCTTTTGAGGGCAGCCATAATTACGATGTATAATTGCCATAATTGCCCTCAATAAAAGCGGGTTTGACAAGCCTGCTTTAGAGGGCGTGATTTTTGCATGGTCTCTGAGGACTGCTATGATATGCTGTTGTGTGCACTAACTAAAGTTTTTTTATTGTCAGTTATCATTAACCTGTGTGAAGTTGCCCCCCCCCCCACACCCCCCTCCCCCCCCACACACACACACATTGTCCAAATCTCTCCAAACTTGTCCCAATCATTTGTGCTGCAAATATTTTTGTTTGTGCTGTTCCGTTTTTTTTAGTTTTTATCGTTTTATTAATGTTTTACATTATTAACTTGTATTTAATGTGTTATTAACATACCTAGACCCCCCCCCCCCACTATGTCAACATCACGGGGATGTCCAGAATACTGTGGAATTTTGGGATGAAAACAGAGCTTTTTTGTATTGGATTCGATTGGTCCGAATACTTCCGTATCAACCATTGACGTCACACGCATACGTCATCATACATAGACGTTTTCAACCGGAAGTGTGGTGGGAAATGTAAAATTGCACTTTATAAGTTAACCCGGCCGTATTGGCATGTGTTGCAATGTTAAGATTTCATCATTGATGTATAAACTATCAGACTGCGTGGTCGGTAGTAGTGGGTTTCAGTAGGCCTTTAATTTCCTATGTCCTCTGTGTATTTTATTTATATCTGCATGTCTCATGACCCATTATCTGTCATTTTGATAGTAGGCTAATATAGCTAATATAGACACTTATATCATGTGTTGACTTCATTATATCACTCATTGAAGGCTTTTAAAAAAATTTCTGGCTCCAGACATATTTTTTTAGTAATTTTTGGTCCAATATGGCTCTTTCAACATTTTGGGTTGCCAACCCCTGACCTAAACGTTTGTGCTAGTTTGTGCTGCAAAAGTTTTCAGTCTAACTTTTATAGTTTTTAGTTTATTAAAGCTTATTAACGTCACACAGGTTTATCATAAGGGGGTGCGCGATTTACGATATACTTGATATAAATTTGGCCATTGATAGAGCTTTTATTATGATCGTTATTGTGATGACACATTCCAGCTGTGTCTTGCAAATTTGACCTCGAAAAACGAACAAACGCATCCTCAATGCAGTACAGGGTCCTCGCTAGCGACCTAGTGGCTAATGTCAGTATTACAGTGCGAGTCAGTAATCCTGGCGGTAATGGCAGCAAATAAACGATGTTTCTTACAAGTGGCATTATCACTGGAGGACGAGAAATAGCTAAGGATGCTACACTACACACCGTAGGAGGGTTTGCTAACCGCTAACCGCTCCTGAATGTAAACAAAGGGGGGTGGATCGATACAAATATCGACAGTAACGATACCAAGTTTAGTATCAGTATATGGTCGATACAACAGTGGTTAGATAGACATTTCTTAATATCTGATAATCTTTTGTTGTTTCTTTGTTAGTGTTTACAAACTGAGGAAAAAGTCCCTGGATACAGGAGGACCTTTAGGGCAAAAACCAAAGGATTTATATTAGAGCCAATAGTAGGAAATAATTTTAAATCTGAAATTGATATTGTGACACCACTATTCTGTGTTTTTGTCTGATTATAATTGTCATCAAAAAGGTAAATATTCACTGATTTTAAAACTGTGTAGTATCAGTATCAGCATTGGCATGACAATACTGCACCTGTGGTTGGTATTGGATGGATACTAATTTAAAGTATTGAAACTAAAGAATAATGAGTGCTTATTCAATTTTAACAGAAGTGTAGATAGAACCGTTTTACAATCAAAAGTAACCAGATATTATTAGTAAATTAGCAAGTTGATTAATAATAGTTTTAACTAAATAATATTAATAATGTTGTTGCATATAGCCTATGAAACCCATTTTGAAGTAGTTCTATTATAATATGTATATTTATATGTATATATATACAGTATGTACACATATATATACAGTATATTCACATATATATATATATATATATATATATATATATATATATATATATATATATATATATATATATATATATATATATATATATATATATATATAAATATATATATATATATATATATATGTATATACCTGTGTGTGTATATATATATATATATATATATATATATATATATATATATATATATATATATATATATATATATATATATATATATATATATATATATATATATATATATGTATATGTATATGTATATATATATATATATATATATATATATATACATATATATGTATATACATATATATGTATATATATATATGTATATACATATGTATATACATATGTGTGTGTAAGGGGAAATCATTAATAAGAAATAAGGATTTGTGTCACTTATGACATTTAAAATGATCTAAAAATCTTTTGTCAAGAGTACATCATTATTTTTTATTTTATTCCATTATAATCGTACCTGTTCCTATTATCATTATTTCGTTTACTATTATTAATTCTTTGTAATTATTATTATGATATTATTAACCAGCCATCAAAAAACATACAGGCCTGTCAAAATGTTTTGGTGAATGCTTCTTGACTTGAAGTGTTGTATTGTGCTCCTTTAAGTTACTCTGAGGAACATGTAATTTAGAGGTATTAAATATTTTATTAGCTAGAATCAGTGTTTCCCATACATTTGTTTACATGCGTTTGCCAGCCACAAATAGATGTGGCGCTATTTGGCTCATAAATGCATTGCACCACATCTGGTCTGCCAGAGAATAAGAAGACGGAGCAGTAGAAGACAGGTGTTGCCTGATAAGAATAACTTTTGTGAAGTTGTCCCCCCCTCCACCTTGTCAAAATCCCCCTAAATGTGTCCCAATTGTTTCTGCTTCGTTTGTGCTGTAAAATGTTTTGTTTGTTCCGTTGTGGTTTTTAAGTTATTCTGAAAGCCTTTTTTTGAATAGTGATGTCATTCAGCCCCCTCACCTTGTAGAAATCACCCCAAACGTGTTCCAATCGTTTGGGCTGGTTTGTGCTGCAAAAATCTTTTGTCTAACTATTAGAGTTGTTATGTTTTTTGATTCATGACCAGCCCCATAAAACTTTATTTAAATACAAACTATAACAGTTATCTATCCATCCATTTTCTATAAAAATAAATGTTGCAGCACAAACTAATGGGACACGTTTGGGGTGATTTTTTCCAAACTGTAATGCTTGTCTCAAAAGAAGGTTTACCGGGATCAAATCCCGTTCTCAGTAGGATTGGTAAGATTTAAATAATAATGTTAAAATCAATATTTTCCACAAATTTTTTTTTGTGGAAAACATTTTAAAATGTATTTTTTTTCGGTACAAAACATGCATCTAATTCAATTTAGATTAGATTTTTAAAAAGTATAAAAATACTTTCACATAAATAAAATATAAAAATAACAGTAGGAGGCTCTAAATAAAATGTTGCTTTGGGCACCAAATAATTATTATTTTTTTGGGTCTCCTGACTATTCTGAAAATAAATTAATACAAGTTAAATCAATTAATAATGAGATGATAGCTAATACACTAATTTGCTTTGTTATCTATAACACAGAGATATGATGTGATGTGAATGTTTTGTTCTGATAGCTTAGCAAAAATGTACCTATATCATCTCTGATGCACAAAATGTATCAAAGAGGCCATGTGTGCATGGTCAAATCGACTCAGGTCTAAAATCCGAGGCACCTACAATATATTTTTTAATCGGTTCTCCATGGAATAGATAGTAGACAGACAATATACAGTAGATATTTCCTTTTTGGTCATAAAGTGAGAATCCTGTAAATCTCAGCCTTACATGAGTAGAGACATTTCTGTTTTTAAGTGAAATGTTCCAAATACACACGTCTTTACCATTCTGGAATAAAATGTTCCCAATGCACTTGTGTGTAACTGGAAGTGAAGCTGGTGGGTTGTTTTTTTCGCGACAGTGACATCATGCGTTGTGACTGAAGACGTTGAGCAGGATTAGTCCGCTCAACAGTTTTAACAACAAGTTCTGCTGCCTGCTCTGTTTTTTTTATTCGCTGATTTATTAGCTGCTAAGAGTTTTTTGGCTGCTCTTGTGAGATCTTTACAGCCACGTGTTTTATAGTTGATGGCACTTGTGTTTATTTTTAAGATGAAAACTTTTACAATATGCACCACACAGGGAAGGCGCAGCACTACACTGTCAAAGGATATTATACCATGTGTTCCTGGTTTGGTAGTGGGGCTAGAACACAAACTAACTGTGGTGCATTCAAGTAACTATGTGATGATATAGTAAGTGTTGCGCAAAGATTGAGTATCACTTTTACTTCAGCTGTATCACCTGCGTACTCAGTGCACTCAGAAGCAGAAACTTTATAAATACAGACCCAGCTCTGTTTGCTGTCTGCAGAGCAGGTCAGCTTCTTCCAGCCGACCCACAGCATTATTTGGATTTCAGCCCACTTCTTCATCTTTGCTTTTGGATGCTTGTCTTGTCATGGCTGCAGCACAGAGAAATATAGACTCCGGTTCGATCCCCAGGAAGTTCGAAGGGGGTGGACTATGTATGTAAAACAGTTTTTTACTCAATAAAGGTATGTGTTAATAAAGTTAGTGCAGCACAATTTCCCCGAGCATGGTTGAGTCAGGAAGGGCATCCAGTGTGAAAAAACCCCCAAAGTTGCTCATGTTATTGACTCCCTGCGGTGACCTCTGACAGGGAAAAAATAAGCCTGACGTACAATAAGCTGTGTTGCCATATATAAGTATTATAACTGTAACAGTGTTTTATGAAAGAACTGCCTAATATTACAACATATTATTCCTGTATATCAGAGGTTCAGTTTAATGTACAAACATTAAACTGCAGTAGTGTAGTAGATGTAAGTATTCATTAAAAACATGGCAGTGGTTGTATTTAACAAGTATATTCAATATTTTTGGCCATGATAACTTTACACACAGTTTGAACACTGACACTGTGTTTGAATAGGAAAATAAAACACTGTACTTTAAAGAAGTGATTATTTGGCGTACCACTAGATGGAGCCCGCTTTGAGAATCACTGTTGTAGATAAGTATTGTGAAGATGAAGAGCGAACGACAATTGCATTACAATTTGATTGCAACCGTTTTTTTTCCATTCACAGGTTTTATTCTTTCCCTCCCAGTGAATGTGGGGTTTCTGCAGCCGCTGAGCCAACATATTGTCTTTCTCATTTGAAGGATTTTACTGAGGTGAGATAATTTTTCTATACGTAGAACATAATTAATCAGACGTTTTCAGCTTGCTGCCTGGCAGAATTTGTACATTGTTCCCCTTAGTGTACAGTAGTGAAAGGGACGTATGAGGATTTTAATCTACATTAAAAACATGTTCTTGTGGTCCAGATAGTATGTATTCGATATGCTTTGGTGGGAATTTTAATCTCAAATACTTAACTCGATTAAAGGTAGATAATTGATGAGCCTTTTGTCTGCTTTTGTGTATCGCTACACCGTGTCGGGGACATTTAGGAGTGCAGTTGTCTGTGGCTTGATGTCAGTATTTGCCTGTACAGTTCTTATTTGACTGATGCATGTTTTTTCTAGTTAATTTAGTAATTATATTATTCTATATATAATGTTTGTCGGTTACTTGTTTGGTTGTATTTTTGGACTGTATATTTAAAAAATCCCATAAACAAACGTTTAAAAAAAGAAAAATACTAACACAGACACTTGTAAATGTATTAGCCTATTCGCTAATGCTATTGACGCTGGCTCGACGCTGGTACGATAACACGTACAAATATGCATGAAAACATTCCTACAGACATCTCGCATGGGACGGATTAGCAAGTATGAATTATTTTAGTTATATTGTAAAACTTACAAACGTTGCTTGGAGTGATGAATGAAGAATCCCCTTCAACAGAAACGCTATGGACGAATACTTCGGGTTCAAGGAACGAAACAGGAAATACATTTTCCATCCGCAGCACTTGCAGTTAGCAAACTCGTCCATAAATGATAACACACCTTGTCAGTGTCTCTGTCTGTTTTCTGAAAATTATTTGCTGAGTACAAAACATTATGGCCTTTAGCGAATAAAAATCTTTAAGTTAGCCGCACTGTTTTATAAGCTGCTGGGTTCAAAGCATGGGGAAAAAATGGCGTGGCCTATAGTCTGGAAAATACGGTAGATGCTTCCACTAAGTCACAACGTAGCCACTCCAAAATGCATGAACCTCTTGATTGGACGCTTTGGCATTGTTTAACACAATTATTCAACGTTGTAACAACACTTTCCAAGTCAGAAAAGACAAATTATGTTTCGGAACAACAGCACAACTCTGAAATAACTTGTGATTAAATGGCGTACATATATTAGAAGTTACAGTGGCAGTTGTTTTCCCAGGTGTGTTCCATCATGTCGGTGCTGAGGAAGGAGATGGAGAAGTACAGAGACGTCGACGAGGACGAGCTGCTCATGAAGCTCTCTGAAGAAGAGCTGCAGCGGTTAGAAAATGAACTGGAGGAGTTGGACCCCGACGTAAGTTTACTTTGTGCCCGTGTGGTGCTGGTGTCGCTGGTGAATTATGGAGTCATGCGGGCCCTGTTGGAGCATGCTGACTTAACATTAGCAACAGCTACAGGAGAGGTCTGTTATTATGATGGCGCAAAGTACTTAAGCTGTTGTCTCATGTGCTGTATGTGGGACCATCAGTCATGTTGTTGAGTATGTAATGTACATTTACAAAGCCTATACTGCTTCCCTTGAAACTCCGTAAGTACATGAGTACAGTATTGGGAGAAAAATAATGACACAATCCATGTATTAAGATATACTATATAGCTTTTGTTTGCTAAGGCGGAGTTTTGAAATGGGAAAAAAAAAATGTTTCAAAATGTACTTGAATGTACTGTATTTCCTAAGAAAATAGTCTGAAACAGTGATGTACAGTGATCTTCACACCAGGTTTTTTTTCTTTTAAATTAAATTCATATGCTTTAATCACTGTTAATACTCTTTGCTCAATAAGATGATGACAAGAAAAATAAGGGAGTAATTAATTAAAAAATGGTCCCATTTATTTTCTTCGATACAATTAACAAAAACATGTTTGAGTCTTTTTTACCTTCTGCTTTATTTTTAAGAACTGCAAATTATTTTCCACTTGTCCAGATTTAAACGTATCCCTAGTTTTAAGAGCCATTTACTTATTTTTAGTCATTGACTAATCTTACTTTTAGCATTAATAATAATATGTTTCTGTTCTAGTTTATAAAAGCTTAAATTGATAAAATATCTATTCGAATAAGATATTTTGGTTTCCTCCACATAGAAACTACATGTCGAGGATGCTTAATTTAAGATTTGCAAATAGAATAATGCTTGTTTCCAAAATAAAATACTAAATTATATCTTAAAAGTCGTGCTAATTTCTACATGTACAAATCTTAATTTAGGATGCATTATCAAGTAAAATTATATGTCTATGCAGCGAGTTAATATCAATTTTTTTTCTAAAATCTAGTCTTTTTACCTTATATTTTGACAGCTCTTTTTTGCAGTGTGTGAAGTACCTTAACTGTCCTCCACAAAAACGTACTTTGTATGATTTCCTCCATTATGTCTGAAAGTCAATATTAGAGAAGAATTTCATCTTGGATATACAATTCTCCATATTGGCAGCCACATTAATTAATTAAATAATGCATTAATTTATTCATTCATTCATTCATTCATTCAGCAGAGTGATAATAATGATGTCACACTTACATAAAAAAACGGGTTGTAATCATAAATTCATGGTGTAAAGATGTGTTTGCAATCATTACTTTAGCGACTTTTTGACTAGCAGACCAGCCAGTAAGCCACGCCCTAAGCCCTACAACACAGTTTAATTTTATTATTCAGTCATTTTAGTTTTTCCTAATGGCAATATCGAGGCACTTTATTGTGTCTTTTCGAAGTTAAGTTTTCTAAGTTGAATGGTTAGAGATACTTCCGCTTGCTTGACAGAAGTTGCTCTTTGTGTTGCTCATTGTGTGTTTGTTGTGCTGTAATTTTTGTGTTGGTACCATTACTGTTGTTAGTGTCTCATGGGAAACAAGATTGCTGGCGCAATTGGACTTAACTATGAGGTCAAGTAGAGTTTGTTTGTATGTGCCCTGTGATTGGCTGGCAAGCAGTTCAGGATGTACTCCTATCCTGTACCCTGCCAGCTGGAATAGGCTCTTTTTTACTTGTGGTCATAATGACGACATTTTGTATAGAAAATGGATGGATGGATGTTTCTTACTAATGCTGCATCAATTAGTCGATATTGTCGACAAAAATGTATAATGATATTTGTTGCCGACAAATGTATTTGTAGATAATAGTCGGTGAAAGCGGACATGCGCAAGTCAGCGTGCAGGCAACAAACATGAAGTGTGTCCACTCCAACAACACCGCAAACGAAAATATTGAAAGTGTGAAAACATTTCACCCTAATCATGTAAAAAAAACATTAATAACCTGCTCAAATTACCAAACAGATCTTGTTTTTCATGCTAGTGCGTCTGTGATGCGGGAACATTTTAAGCTGTTAGCTTGTTGTTAACTTATAGCTAGCTAAGTGTGTGAAAATTAGCTTTAACTGTCATCGTAGCCAAAGTGTGCCAGCTAAACTTTGTCTACATACGTTAACGTTGCATGGATGATAATGATTTGTGTGGCGTATTTGAGTTTAAAATTGTATTCCTTATGGTATTTATATTATTTTTGCTGTTCAAAGAAAATGACAGGTACAATTGATGCCTTTCTACAGCTTGCTTTTAAATAGATAATAGTTTAATTGGTGTTTTTATTTTTGTAGCAGCTTAATGAGCAGCATAAATCAATATTTCTGAACAAAGAAGTCATCTTTATTGACTAAAGACTAAAATACTGTATATCAAGCTGAATTTAAAATCCCATGGCTAATAAGAGCCACTCAATAGGTGTACACTATCTGATTAGTGGAGGAATCGTTAATAAAGTGCTTGATTAGTCAACAATCAAAACAGTGAATAGTCACAGCCATATTTCTTACTGGAGCTGCTGAACAATTGTTTGGGGACTCTGCTCTCACCATTGTCTTCAAGTACGAACCGTAACTCCTACTCTGTTAGCTAACTTGCCCAACCTGTCAGATACTTGTTTTTAGTTGGCCTTTGTCCCGTACAACTCCATCTCTCCTGGTTATCAGTGTGTGTGAGTGACAGGAAGAAAAGCGCCCTATGACGTCAAATCTCGCATGTTCTTGTCTTTCCTTATTTTCTGTATTTGTGTCCTGTCCTGGTTTGCAGGGTTTTCTAGACTCTGGGAACCATCCTCTTTCAGTCTGTTATCTCGCAAAAATTTAATAAGCAGGTCAATTATCCCAAATGTCGTCATTTTTGTAACGGTGTCCCCCATACAAATGTAGTACAAATAGTACAGTACCTTTCTGCCTGTAAGTCCTCTCCATATGTCGTACCGTCAGTGATATATCATCATAGGCCAGTGGTGTGACAGCAGCTGTGATCGTCACCTTAAAGCCAAAAGGGAACAAGGGGGATGACTGGAAGGGTAACATTTGTTTTGTTCAGTGTGTGTGTGCATGTGTGTCACAGAGACTAATGCCAGTTATGGCTGCCTCAGATGGACTTCATGACGCAAACAAGGAGAGTCAGTGTGCGTACGTACCTTGTTTACGCATCTTTACGAGGTTAACCAATTACAGAACAGTAAAGTGGCTCTCTAGTTTAAAAAAACACTATAACCTTTCCAGCAGGGCTTCTCACATCTCTGCCAGGAAGACACTGACACATTGTTTAGACTCAATCTATGGAGAGGCAAATTTAGTTTTCTATCTTTATATTTATGTGCTTTTTTAAACTAATTTTGGAGTGTTAATCATGATTAACAGGTTATTATTTGCTTGCATAAATAAAATGTGCTTAAGAAAATACCCCAATATTTGCAACAAATGCAATTTTGTAGTCAGCACGTCATACAGGAAATTTTTTTAAATGTCTTACTGAACTGCGTATCATTGATTTGCTTAAAACCTGGTGACGGTAAGTATAGTAGGAATTAAGTGGAGATTCTGAAAGTCTGCAATAATATAGCAAACTAGAAAATTCCCAAGGAAATGTTGATGGGCCTGCTATCTGTGCCCTTAATTACACCAATTCTTAAATCCTTACATTGGCTCCCTGTACATCAGAGAATTGATTTCAAAATCCTCCTGCTCACATATAAACCACTACATGGTCTAGGGCCGAAGTATATTACTGATATGCTCCCACTATATAAGCCCTCTAGATCACTAAGATCTTCTGAGACCAATCTGTTAGCGGTTCCAAGAGTAAACTCAAATCAAGGGAGAGCATCATTCAGTCACTATGCAACAAATAGCTGGAATAAACTTCCTGAAGATGTCAGACTTTCCCCAACTCTGACTACTTTTAAAACTAGACTGAAGACTTTTATGTTCACCTTAGCTTTCAGCTAAATCTTTTAATCTTTTAATCTTTTAACTTTTAACGTCTGCACTGTTTTTATTTTTATTGGCTGCATTTTAATTTTGCTTTTATTTTCTTTCATTTCACTTTGTTGTCTGTGAAGCACTTTGAGTCTGCCTTGTGTATGAAAAGCGCTATACAAATAAAGTTGCCTTGCCTTGCCTTGCCTTAATTGGCCTGGGGTCGGTCGAAACAGGCAGAGTTTTAAAACGGTGCCAAGTATTCTAATCCATGATTTTTAGGTTTAAACATTTGAAATTAGCTAAAAAGCTAGCATTAAATGTTGGCATGCAAACTTTAACATGCTGATAGAAGAGACATTAGCATACTTTCAAGATGGCGGAAAGTATCAAAATACTTGCTTGACAGCACCGAGTATCAAAAACATACAAAATTATCTAAAGTGTAAGCATGCTAGTATAAGTTAAAAAGTTAAAGTTAAAGTACCATTAATTGTCACACACACACTAGGTGTGGAGAAATTATTCTGTGCATAAGAAACGTTAGCATACTTTCAAGATCGCTCAGGTATCCATATACTTACTCAACAGCACCAACTTTTTTATCTCAGAATTTCGACTTATTATCTCATAATCATGATTTTGATGTACTAATTTCGACTTGATACTTTGAAAATGTTACTATTTGTCATTTTATTATGACCTTATATCTAATTATTTAGACTCTATAACTCATATTGTTTACTTTTTAACTAACAAAATAAATATTTTATCTCATAATCATATTTCTTGTATACCTCATAATTTTGACCTTTTATCTAATTTTATTTTACCTTTTACCTCATAATTTCGACTTGTTATCAATTAGTTATGACCTTTTATCTAATTATTTGGACTTTTTAATCTAATATTTTTTTACTTTTATCTCATAAATTCGACTTTATATCTCAATTTCTACTTTTTATCTCATAATTTCTACTTTTTATTTAATAATTTAAACATTTATCTCGTAATCATAATTTGTTTCCTCATAATTACGACTTGACATCTCATAAATTGACTTTTTATCCAATAATTATTATTTTGGATTTTATAATTTTTACTTTTTAACTATTAATTTCACTTTTTAATAAAATATTTATGACTTTTTTTTATTTCATATTTTTGTTTTTTTATCTCATAATTTTAACGTTGTTTTTTAAACAGCTAGAATAAAACGTTAGAATGCTAACAATAGCGTGCTGCTATAAGGGACGTTAGCTTACTTTCAAGATGGCGCCAAGTATTCAAATTCATGATTTTTAGGTTTAAACTTACAAAATTTGCTAAAAAGTTAGCAAAAAATGTTAGCATGTTAATGTTCTCACAAGTATGCCAACAGTTAACGTGAATTAGACTCCGATAAAAGGATAGTTACCATGATCTAGCTAGCTTACTTGTTGTTGCCTCTGTTTGCTCGAGAGCCACAACGTTGACGGCTGTCTACTTTGCTTCTAATCATATTTGAATGATCACAATCTAAAAAAAACTGTTAGTACCAAACCAGTTTTAATGTTAGAGTATTTATTAGTACCCAGCGAGAAAGTATATTTATGTCGTGACAGATGTAAACAGAGATCACAACACCGGAAGCATATTACCCGAGGGGTGGTGGCTCCAATTGGGATACTTTGAGTTATTTGCATGCATGTTATAGAAATGTGCATTACATTTTTAATGATAATAATGTTAGTAATTTGATCAAAAAGAAAAACTAAAAATAATGTGGTACATTTCATGGGACATGTAAGTGTCAAAAATACAGCCAAAAGAGGTTGATATGAGAATAAATCTAAAGTAAAATATAGGGTAGAAATGCACCCATTAGCAGGAAATGTAGTCTTCATTTTCAAAATTTTCTTTCAAGGCTTGCATGGCAGCACTTTGTGCTGATTTTCCTCTTTTTTTACATAAGTTTTCCTCTTTTTTTCTTCCAAGGGTGCTCACATGCCTGTAATTAAGGTTTTTACATGTGTTTTAAAAATAATACGTTCTTTAGTGCAGTGGTTCTCAAACTTCTTTCACCAATTAGCACCTAAGAAAAAAATTGGCTCCCTAAGTACCGCTATAATGACCAACATTAAAATACAGTAGTAGGCCTACGTATACATTAAAAACAAGGCAGAGGTTATATTTAACAAGTATATTTAATCTTTTTGGCCACTGTAACATTACACACAGTTTGAACAGTGACACGGTTTTTGAATATAGGAAAATACAACTTCAATCAAGTGATTCTTTGACACACCAAGAGATAAAGCCTGCGTACCCCAATTTAGTGCATGTAAAAATACCAAGTGTGTGTGTATGGGGCGGTAACGTAACGTAACAATGGGCCCAGAATGTGATGCCTAATCGCGGGGGTTACATGCGAGACCCCCTGTGGTCGATCAATTTCCACGAAGTAGGGGCATTTTTTAGTTTTAGTTTTTTATGATTCCATGCATTTAAGTCTTTTTAAGCCCCCCACACACACTTATATATACTTCCTGTGCTCTTAAACTATTTTTACACCTACTTAATTTTAACATGAAAACTTAAACGGGTACTCAAATCTCAATATAGTTAATGCTACTCAATGGCACTTTTAAATACGCAATGCACTGAAACCGTAATAAGTGAACCAAAAGGGAAGACTTTAAGCTTGTTTTTTTTTGGAGGAAGTAGGTGCCACTGGACGCTGACTTTCTGCCACTGAGCCGGCCAATGGCTGCTATGTGAA
Source organism: Entelurus aequoreus (assembly GCF_033978785.1). Taxonomy (NCBI): domain Eukaryota; kingdom Metazoa; phylum Chordata; class Actinopteri; order Syngnathiformes; family Syngnathidae; genus Entelurus; species Entelurus aequoreus. The sequence goes on along the minus strand of NC_084752.1, from coordinate 27,626,844 downwards.
TATTTAGCAGATGAGGTACTGGGGTGCCATGAGTGAGTGCAAGCAGAGTGAGAAGTTACAGTAGGACAGGAGGCGAGAGGAAGACTAAGCCTCCCACAGTTAAAAATAACACAGTGCTATCTGCAGCTGATGTAACTGCCATATTAGAAGCTTTGGCCGTGTCACAGTGATAGACACCTCACCTCCACGCTAAATACTGCTGCGTGGAGTAATAAATATTGAATGAATGTATGAATATGTTGGAAGAGACCGTGTGCAGTATATTGTTTGTGTCCTCATGCTTTAGGCAGGTCCCCGAGAGAGGTCGGACGCAGATGGAAAAGGGCGAGGGAGTTTTGCAAAGAGAGAGAGAGACCTCACAGTGCTGAGAGCATAGATAAGATATGACGCTATAAAGAGTGCTTCCAAGGGCTTGATTTTAAATGTGACTTTAGGTTAAAAATAACACAGGGATCTGCAAAGTTTTGGAGAGTTTCCCAGGACAAATAAATGCTGTCAAAGTTAACGCAATACTATAGCATTAACCATTAGTTAGTTTTGCGGCGCTAAATTCTTTAACGCTCCTTTTTGACCCTCGGTCCATTCCGTAGCGTGGGAAAATGTAATGCCGTTCAGTTACTGTTGAGCCCCAAACGGGAAAATAGCGAGCAAAAATGCACAAAGAGTAGGGTACATTATGGAAATCCCAGATCTAAAGCCACGGCAAGTCGTTCTACCGACAAGTAAAGACAATTTTATCTTCGATCGCCGTGAGACGTCGTCATTGGACGCCTGCTGGCGCGCTTTGCCACTTGCAGAAAGGACGAGTTTCACTTGCGTGTTGGAATACAGTTGGGTGCATTGAAAACATAAAATGTAGATTGTTACACTAACTGCTTTAATAAGATGGAATAAAAGCTCATCAGAAAGGAAAAACAGAGTCAGGAAGTCTTTAATATTGTTTATTCTTGTCACAACGTCAAAAAAATATCAAGACGCCTCTTCTCAAACCAATCACACACTTCCGTTCTAACCACCATAACCAAATAAAAAATCATCTTACATTACGATCATGCTTTGTCAAAGTTGTTTTGTAATGCAGTATGTGATATTTCTACCTAAATAAAGTTTTTTTGGAAGATTGAAATTAAGTGTATATTCTTTTGTAACCTGTTCTAATTGATTGTCCACGATTACAGAATGTTAAGCAGGCTGAATATTACATTTCGTTAATAAATAGAAAAGGTTAAAACATTGTCATGAAGAGATATCAATACCATTAACTTGTGCAACCTGGAATGTGCAGAATATCAGAAGCATTTATTCAGGCAGAAATATCACAGATTACATTACCAAACATCTTTGACCATGATCGTAACAATCCACATTTTGTGTTATTAATGCGTGAACTGGTATCTAAACGTGGTTTAGCTCCTTTCCTCTGAATGCAAGTGCGGTATAGCTCGGTTGGTAGAGCGGCCGTGCCAGCAACTTGAGGGTTGCAGGTTCGATCCCCGCTTCTGCCATCCTAGTCACTGCCGTTGTGTCCTTGGGCAAGACACTTTACCCACCTGCTCCCAGTGCCACCCACGCTGGTTTAAATGTAACTTAGATATTGGGTTTCACTATGTAAAGTGCTTTGAGTCACTAGAGAAAAAGCGCCATATAAATATAATTCACTTCACTTCTTACAGCAGGAATATAAATTTTGTTTTCCTACAAAATATAAAATCTGGCAATACACCAACACACTGCAGGTATTTTTTTATCTTGTCATTAAAAGTGTGTTTAATATTTATTATATTGTATGGTACTTTCAACATTTTGCCTTTTTCATGTAGGTCTTGATTTCAGATTTCTGCATTTAAATATGTTGCTTAAGTTTGCATAAGAGAAATTCCCAATGACCAAAAGTCAGCGTTTGTAACGATGTAAATTCCTGTTATTGTCTAGAATGCACTCTTGCCTGCTGGGATGCGTCAGAAGGATCAGACCAAGAAATTACCCACAGGACAGTTTCAAAGAGGCAACCTGCTGGCTCATCTGGAGAAACAAGCCAACGAACACCAAGACAGAGAAGACCTGGTGCCTTTCACAGGAGAGAAGAGAGGTAACACTCCAAAATTGTTGTCTGTTAGGTTTATTGTTCAACAAGGTGACTTTGACTGTATCTTAATGTCATTTTGAAACCAACGGTCTGCGTAACAAAATGCTCATGATTAGAAGTCATTTCTTAAATCACAGTAGATTGGGGAAGTTCCCAGAAGACAATACCTCAGCAGGCACTGTGCGGCCTGTTACAGTGTGATGCATACTGACAGATGCTCAGGCAGACAGACCTCAAAGGAAACTTGAGAAGGTTTTCTTGATGTCAGTCCTATCATGAGGTCCAGAGCAGACACTCTAGCCCGGGGGTCGGCAACCCGCGGCTCTAGAGCCGCATGCGGCTCTTTAGCGCCGCCCTAGTGGCTCTCCGGAGATTTTTCAAAAATGTATGAAGAATGGAAAAAGATGAGGGGAAAAAAAATCAATTTTTTTGTTTCAGATTGTTTTCTGTGGGAGGACAAACATGACATAAACCTCGCTAATTGTTATAAATCACACTGTTTATATTAAACATGCTTCACTGATTCGAGTATTTGGCGAGCGCCGTTTTGTCCTACTAATTTTGGCGGTCCTTGAACTCGCCGTATAGTTTGTGTCCATGTATAACTTTCTCCGACTTTCTAGGACGTGTTTTATGCCACTTCTTCTATCTCATTTTGTCCACCACACTTTTAACGTTGGGCATGAGTGCACAAAGGTGAGTTTTGTTGATGTTATTGACTTGTGTGGAGTGCTAATCAGACATATTTGGTCACTGCGTGACTGCAAGCTAATCGATGCTAACATGCTATTTAGGCTAGCTATATGTACATATTGCATATGCCTCATTTGTAGCTATATTTGAGGTCATTTAGTTTCCTTTAAGTCCTCTTAATTACATTTATATCTCATGTAATATGGCTTTTAATTTTTTGCGGCTCCAGACAGATTTGTTTTTGTATTTTTGGTCCAATATGGCTCTTTCAACATTTTGGGTTGCCGACCCCTGCTCTAGCCTGATAACACTGCAGTAAGTCTTTGTAGAACTACATTATTGACCTTGTCACCCAATAATCCGTTATTGGTATGGCGTTATTATGACTATGTTTACACTGAAGTGGCCTAAATTGGATTTTTTGGAAATCAGATTTTTTCCAGCTGACTCTTTACACTGCAAGTAAAATGCGATCTTTATCAGACTCCAGTGCAAACGTGCACAGGCTCCAATTTGGCCCCAATGTTACCTCAACGTCACTTGAATGCGCACTTCGATAAAGTGAAAACAGAGGAAGTTGACCGTATTCCGTAAACGAACAAGGAAGTCGCTACTACGACAAAATTTTAAAAAGTTGCCACCGTAGATATGGTTGCCAAACCTTACAAATTAGTGTTTTTTTTACATTACAATAAATAAGTAATAGAAAGTATGAATGGATGTATAGTGTAATACACTACCGTTCAAAAGTTTGGGGTCACATTGAAATGTCCTTATTTTTGAAGGAAAAGCACTGTACTTTTCAATGAAGATAACTTTAAACTAGTCTTAACTTTAAAGAAATGCACTCTATACATTGCTAAAGTGGTAAATGACTATTCTAGCTGGAAATGTCTGGTTTTTGGTGCAATATCTACATAGGTGTATAGAGGCCCATTTCCAGCAACTATCACTCCAGTGTTCTAATGGTACAATGTGTTTGCTCATTGGCTCAGAAAGCTAATTGATGATTAGAAAACCCTTGTGCAATCATGTTCACACATCTGAAAACAGTTTATCTCGTTACAGAAGCTACAAAACAGACCTTCCTTTGAGCAGATTGAGTTTCTGGAGCATCACATTTGTGGGGTCAATTAAACGCTCAAAATGGCCAGAAAAAGAGAACTTTCATCTGAAACTCGACAGTCTATTCTTGTTCTTAGAAATGAAGGCTATTCCACAAAATTGTTTGGGTGACCCCAAACTTTTGAACGGTAGTGTATATTTCGGAGGGTTCTAATCTTTTTATGGCTGTTAAGTAGAGGCAACACGGACATCAGCATGGATCTACGTTAGCGTTATTTTTCCATTTCACTTAAGTAAACAACTTACAAAAACGCCACAGCGTCAATTCTGTATATTCTTATATTACTTATAGCCTATTATTTGCCAGTATTTACTAGTGATGCACCGAAAATTCAGCCGTCGAAAGAAGACTTTGCTTACCAAAACCGGATGTTGTGGTGAAGTATCCACTTCCGCTGGCGGACTGCGTCTTTCCCCGCGCACACGAATGACTTAGCTGACGAAAAAGTCACATACGGGTCACATTCAGGTCGCTTTGCGTTTAGACTGAAGTCACATTTGAAAAGATCAGATTCCAATCGGATTTGGACTACCTCCAGATGTGGCCTGAGTCTGATGCGAAAAGATCAGATTTGAAGCACTTTGGAGCGTTAAGACTGGCAAAAAAATTCTGATCTGTCGCACTTTAGGGCAAAGAAAATCAGATCTGGTGTTCAGTGTAAACGGAGCCTATGGCGTGGCATTCATTTTTTTCTGCCAATTTTTTTCCAAATTTACCCCATTATCGTACGGTCAAACACTGCGCTTAGCCAACTAGTCCATTTTCCAGGGTATCATTCTGCGGAATCAAGGGTCCAAACAAAGAATCCCCACTTTGGTAACTCAGTCATTGCGAAGAATGGATATTGGTTCTTTTACAGTTGGGATTCTATAGACCTATAGGAAAAACATGCACTCTGCATAGGGCCCCACTATCTGTTTTTGCCCGGAGAAGCTCATGTATAATGTCAATTAATGAATGGCTAGACGCATCATTTGAAATTTTACCGCAAACACATTCCTAGACCTTTCCCACTCCGTCATTGATAAGAATACATTGGCAAATTTCTACAATCATTGCTATTGTCTTCCGTGGTGCACAGTGTTATCTTATAGGAGTCAGATGTTAAAGGTAAAAGTGGTATTAAATGTTATTTGGTCACCTATATGTATTTCACATTGGTTTCTGCAATGAAAACTTTACTTATTCTAGATAAAATATGGTTTATTTCCATATTTTTGATTGTCAGGAGTGCATTAATTGAATTTATATTATTTCTCATAGGAAAAATGTTTTTGGTTTTCATGCGTTTCAGTCTTTATCTGTACTGTATTTCAAGATGTTTTCCACTTTTGTTTGAAAAATCAGTGTTTCCGTCTAAATTATATGAAGTGTTTCTCCCTCTCAGAACTAAAAATACTACAAATACCCCATCTTATATCATAGACAAACAAATAGGATGCTCTTCTTTTTCTCCCCAGTGTTGTTGGCTTAGGTCTGAGCTATAGTTAGTGCTTCTAATTCTTTTATCTAATTTTCCATACATATTTAAAGTATGGAACAATGAACCTCAAAATACTGGGCCTCCATTTCTATTTTGTGTATTTTTCTGCTAAACCAAAGCCCTGTTTTTGCTCTCACCATAGAAACTAAATATATAGCCTTTAGATACAGTAGCTGAATTCAGCTTTGCATGTTTTAGAAACAGCTTTTATTAGTTTTTTCAAGCTGCTACGTCTCCCATAAAGTCTTCCGGCCTGCCTCACACTTTGTAATCACTGTACTATTCTATTTACTTACCTTCAGTTGTTGTCACTGTTTTCCAACAACGTTCATAAAATTGATTAAAGAACAGTTTAGTTAACTTTGCATGATATTTCCCTAATTTCTACTCAAATAATGCATGATTATCGATGCCAAAAATCAGCCACATTAAGAAGATAAATATCTTATATTTGTGACAATGCCGCATGTTGGTGTGATCCCAGGATGCAGAGACGCCAAGAGACGTGCTGACAAAAGGTTGTTTATTTGGGCACCAGGCAGAAAAAATGGAACACAGGTCCAGCAGGACCTCAGAAATCAACATAACACTGTGGCATACACAAGAGTGTCACAACATTAACAATGTGGAACAGCTGTGCTGGCAGAACAAGGAACAAAGTAAAGATGATGCAAAACACAGAGACAAAACAAGACATACTACCATCAACAAGAGCACAAGGAAAGGAAATAATACCAAAAAAAAACATAATCATGACAATTTTTCTCATCCAAAATTCAGAAAAATCCTTTGTTTTCAATCCAGTGGCAGCTTAATATTGTTTTCCCTTTGAAAGCCAGCTTGCTTAATTGTCATCTACGAAACTGGCTCAGTTTTCCTCTTTAGGTGGCATAAAACATGTTCTACAACGTGAGAACCAAAGGAGATGACGGGTCTCTTCGCTGCCAAGCAGCTTGTGTTTACACGGCAGTCCAAATATGAGGTGGCAGAGTCAGAACACACAACAGAGCTGAGTATGATGTTAGTCAGAGCGGTCTGCAAACACCCACACTCGTTTACATTCACCAAGTTTCAACAATATGAAGTCAGATGTAGGTATAAACTCACTTATATAACTGCTAGTTTTTAAAAAGATTCCGGAACCAGACGATTTTGTCCACATGTAAAGTTATCTCTTATGTTACTATATGAGCTACATCATAATCTGTTGAATTTAAGATGAGAGCTTTCTTGTGTATTTGCCATTAATTCCTCACTATCTTGACAGGATTTGATTTGAGTGCAATGAGGTCACCAACATGGGAGAAACACCTTTCACAATGACACGGTGAAAGTAGTGATGGGCAAGCTACTCTGAAAATGTAGTAAGCTAAGCTGCTGGTTACTCTCGATGAGGGTTGTCCTAATACCAATATTTTGGTAACAGTACCGGTACCAACATTTGTTACTTTTCTAAATAAACGGCACCACAAAAAATGGCATTATTGGCTTTATTTGAACAAAAAATCTTACGGTACATTAAACATACGTTTCTTATTGCAATCGAATAACAATTTTGGCCTTAAATAAAATAGTGAACATACTAGACAACTTGTCTTTTAGTAGTAAGTAAGCAAACAAAGAGCCCTAATTTGGCTGCTGACATATGCAGTAACATATTGTGTCATTTCTCATTCTATGTATTTGTCAAAATTATGAGGGACAAGCGGTAGAAAATTGATTGTTAATTGACTTGTTCATTTACTGTTAATATCTGGTTATTTTCTGTTTCAACAGGTTCTATCTACACTTCTGTTAAAATGTAATACACACTTATTCTTCTGTTATTTGGATGCTTTACATAAGTTTTGGATGATACCACAAAATTAGGTATCGATCCGATACAAAGTAGTTACAGGATCATACACTGGTCATATTTAAAGTCCTCATGTGTCCATGGACATATTTCCTAAGTTAATAAACATAAGATACATTTTTTTTAAAAAGGAAAAAAGATTTTGTAAAAATCAAAATATCGTTGTCGTATTCACTAGATACGCTCTTGTACTTGGTATTATTACAGTGGATGTCAGGTGTCGATCCACCCCTGGCATTTGTTTACAATGAGGAGCGGCAGCTTGTTAGCTATGAGCTGTTGTATCTTCCTAGGATGTGTAGTGAAGCATGTTTACCTATTCCTTGTCCTACAGCATGGGTATCAAACTCTGGCCCGCGGGCCAAAATTGGCCCGCCGTGTAATTTCACTTGGCCCTTGAGGCGATATCAAATTAACGCGAGAGCTGGCCCGCCGATTATATACAGCGGCGGTGCCGCGGTAACACCGCATTCACCGCTAATTCTCATACTTGCCAACCCTCCCGGGAGACTCCCAAATTTCAGTGCCCCTCCCAAAAATTGTCACGTCCGCTTTTCATCCAGTCCAACGAGTGCGGGCCCAGTCACATAATATGTGCGGCTTCTGCATGCACACACACACAAGTGAATGCAACGCATACTTGATCAACAGCCATACAGGTTACACTGAGGGTGACGGTATAAACAACTTTAACACTGTTAGAAATATACGCCACACTGTGACCCCACACCAGACAAGAACGACAAACACATTTCGGGAGAACATCCGCACCGTAACACAACATAAACACAACAGAACAAATACCCAGAACCCTTTGTAGCACTAAATCTTCCGGGACGCTACAAGGTGTGTGTGTGTGTGTGTGCGTGCGTGTGTGTGTGTGTGTGTGTGTGTGTGTGGTGGTGGTGGTGGGGGGGGGGGTGTATTTTGTAGCGTCCCGGAAGAGTTAGTGCTGCAAAGGGTTTTGAGTATTTGTTCTGTTGTGTTTGTGTTGTGTTACGGTGCAAATGCTCTCCCGAAATGTGTTTGTCATTCTTGTTTGGTGTGGATTCACAGTGTTGCATATATTTCTAACAGTGTTAAAGTTGTTTATACGGCTACCCTCAGTATCGCTGTATCGCTGTTGATCAAGTATGCGTTGCATTCAAGTGTGTGTGCGCACATATCTTGCGACTGGGCCCGCACGTTGTTAGAATGGGTGAAAAGCGGACGTGACGACAGCTCGTAGAGGACGTTAAAGGCAATGCCTTTAAGGCACGCCCCCAAGACTGTGGTCCGGGTGGACTACGAGATATTATGACCGATGAACACCTTCGTTCTATAATGAAGGTTGCCTCAGCTCAAAGCCTGAGCCCCGACATTAATGAACTAGCATCCAAGAAAAGATGCCAGGTATCTGGCTTGGGCACATCAGTAGGGTTGGGTATCGTTTGAATTCGAACGATTCCGATTCCTGACGATTCTCGATTCCGATTCTTTTAAGAGGCAGCCGTGCTGGGTGGTCCTGTGGCGGCCGGCTTGGGTGGGGTGGCCGTGGGCTGGCCTCGCCGCGCTCTCCGGGGGTGGGGGTGGGCTCGTGGGGGCCCGGTTGCCGGTGGGGCGGGGGCGGTCTTCCCGTCCGGTTGCGGGGGGTCTCCGGGCCCCTCGGGCGGGGCGTCCCGCCTTTCTGTCCGTGTGGGGTGTGGTCTCTCGCTGACTTGGGGTCTGGCTGCCCCCTGCTTTTCTCGTGCCTTGTCCTCTGCCGGGTGCGTCTGTCTGCGGCCTGCTGCTGGCCCTTGTGGGCGGCGCGGTGGGCCAGTCCACAAATCCACTACACCTCCCTGATACCGAAGTACATGTCAAACTACTTCCTTAACGTAAATGACCGCCATAACCACAACACCAGGGGGAGCTCCACTAACCACGTTAAACCCAGATTCCGAACTAACAAAGGTCTTAACTCATTCTCTTTCTATGCCACATCAATGTGGAATGCGCTCCCAACAGGTATAAAAGAAAGGGCATCTCTATCCTCCTTCAAAACCGCAATAAAAGTTCACCACCAGGCAGCTACAACCCTTAACTAACACCCTCCCCGGATTGCTAATAATCAAATGCTAATAATCAAATGTAAACAATCAAATGCAGATACTTCTTCCTATGCCTTCTGATCTCTCTCTCTCTCTCTCTCTCTCTCTCTCTCTCTCTCTCTCTCTCTCTCTCTCTCTCTCTCTCTCTCTCTCTATGTCCACTACTTGCTGTCCATATCCTACCCCCCCCCCCCCCCACACACACACACACACACACCCCTGATTGTAAATAATGTAAATAATTCAATGTGATTATCTTGTGTGATGACTGTATTATGATGATAGTATATATGATAGTATATATCTGTATCATGAATCAATTTAAGTGGACACCGACTTCAACAAGTTGAAAAACTTATTCGGGTGTTACCATTTAGTGGTCAATTGTACGGAATATGTACTTCACTGTGCAACCTACTAATAAAAGTCTCAATCAATCAATCAATCAAAGCTCCGGGGTTCCTGTCACTGTCCGGCTTGGCTGCGTGGGGGCGGTGGCCCCTGGTTCCCTGGGCACCACACCTACTGTTTGTGGGATGGGCTCTCTGGGAGGCTGGGGCCGTACTCTGGCTCCCGCACACACTGGGAGTCAAATGTATTGTACATGCAAATTCACATATACTCACATACATACATACACACATACATAGGTACCTACGCTCCCACATACATATACAAATACAGTACATATTTACACACTCAAAGTTCGTACATCCACACGCACGCTCATTATACAAGCATACTGTATACACATACTGTACATATACATTCACTGTAAAAACATACATATACACATACTGTACATATACACTCACTGTACAAACACACACATACACATACTGTACATATACATTCACTGTACAAACACACACATACATATACTGTACATATACATTCACTGTAAAAACACACTTATACACATACTGTACATATACATTCACTGTACAAACACACATACTGTATACACATACTGTACATATACATTCACTGTACAAACACACACATACACATTCTATACATATACATTCACTGTACAAGCACACATATACACATACTGTACATATACAAGTACATATGCACACACTATAAAAATGGGACCCATAACCTCCCTGCTTGGCACTCAGCAACAAAGGGTTGGAGTTGGGGGTTAAATCACCAAAATGATTCCCGGACTGCCCACTGCTCCCCAAGGGGATGGGTCAAATGCAGAGGACAAATTTCACCACATCTAGTGTGTGTGTGACAATCATTGGTACTTTAATCTTTAATCTTAATACACTCATGCACATAATCACGTTTCATCAAACATATATTAACGTTGTTGCCCTAGGGTAAACTGGGTATAACACATGGCACACTGACAAAGCTTAACCTATTGTTACTATAACAATCTACAAGGTTAATGTAGGTTGCTTCTCTTTCTTCCCCTCCATTTTTCTGCATTCTTTCGTATCTCAAGTTATCATTACGTATATGTATTGTTGCACTTGAACAATTGTATTGTTGATAATAAAGGAAAAGTATTGGTATTGTTTATTATCAATAGCACTATTTATATTGGTATTCATATTGCTCCATTTTTAGTGTAATACTGCTCATTGTCATTTCTGTATTATTTTTTATTTTCGCTAACTGCTTATTTGCTATTACTTTTACCATCATATTTGTACATGTCGTATTTGCTGATGTTGCTCTGTTGTTGTTGTGTTTGCTGTTGTTGTTTTTGGCTCTCTGTCTAATCCCCCTCTTGTCCCCACAATTCCCCCCTCTGTCTTCCTTTTTTTCTCTTTCTATCCCCTCCTGCTCTGGCCCGGCTGCAGCAAATGATAATATAAATACATTTAATAAAGTCAAAATACAAATAAGGCAACAAGAGAAGTATCCTACACTTCTCTTTTGTAAAGTAAATCTGAACAGCCGATATGGGCATCTACATCTGCTATATGATTTGCCTGAGAAGCTGGGCAGGAAAAAAATAAAATAAAATAAGAGGCAGGGTCAAAAAAAAGTTTTGGATATTTTAAATGAGCTAGCTAACCTACATACAGTCTTTCTGAATGAAATAGTCCGACATTCTCCATCAATTTTAATTCTATTAACTTTTTATGAACTTTACTATAAATTCCTCACAGGGCTGTTTTCAACTAGAATATAAATATCAAATCTATGAACTTGAATATAAATATTATAAATACATTTTCACAGGGGTACACTTTCCTCAAGAGAGCTTTATTTTTGAAAACCTCATGAAAACACATTTACACATAAGTGTATGATGCTGCAGGAAACCTCATGAAAACACATTTACACACACAAGTGTATGATGCTGCAGGTACTTAAACATGTTACCGTGCTCCCACTGATGGGCTAACCTGGTGCAGAAAAGCAAATAAACAATAAGAAACAACTTGCAAAACCCAGTCCAGATTAGCAGCAGGTACAGTATAAAATCAGAGACAGTTCTTGTTTAGGAAAATGACCATATCCGCCTTCTCAGGCAGGATGCGTGAGCGTTCTGGACAGATAGTGTCTCCTGCTGTGGAAAATACACGTTCGCTGGGTGTGGAAGAAGCTTGAAGGCATAAATAGGAGAAAGCGAGATCTGACAGCAGGAGGAGGACGGTCGGCGCAGCGCGTCGAAGACGGGACATGCATATATTTGTACTTCATGAACTCGGAGGTGCTTCATCATGTTCGACGTGCACCCTCCTAAGCACGAAACAGTCCTGTCGCACGTGTTATATTTCGTCGATATTTCATTTTTTTTTAGTAAAATAAAGCCACACATTCGACCGCCGACGCCCGCTATCCATGCTTGACTGACTCGCTCGGCTACATAGGCTCGGCTATGCTAACACTTCCGTCGGTGGGCGCTTCTTCGTTGGTGTTCAGCGGTTTCTTCTTCCGGTCGGCGAACTTATTCTTTTTTTCCGGTCGGCGGACTGGGTATCGAAACTAGGAATCGAAATTTAAACTTTTGAACGATTCCGGGAGAATCGGAAAGTTAGTCCCTGTTCCAATCGATTCTCGATACTTGATACCCAACCCTACACATCATATTAGATCAGTGTGTTGCAAACTGAGCAGTTTAAAGTCCTGAATGGTTGGTTTATTCATTTTTTTAAATTTTTAAAAATGTTTTATTTTTTATTTTATTTTTTGTCATAACAAAATACAATGTGCTTACGGACTATCCCTGCAGACTGTATTGATCTATATTGATATATAATGTAGGAACCAGAAATATTAATAACAGAAAGAAACAACCCTTTTGTGCGAATGAGTGTAAATGGGGGAGGGAGGTTTTTTGGGTTGGTGCACTAATTGTAAGTGTATCTTGTGTTTTTTATGTTGATTTAATAAAAAATAATTTTTTATTTTTTTTTTAATTTCTTGTGCGGGCCGTGTGTGGTTGGGGACCACTGCTCTAATGGATACTTTTCAACACATGATAAATTACTGTTTCAACAGAAGCCACAGTGGAAAAATTACAATAACTTGGTCAAATGAAAAGTACGAAACATTTGTTTCACAAAAGAGATAGTAACAAACTCCATCATTGCATGAACGAAAATCAATAAAACTGAACATATTCAAAGTAAACATATTTTCCTGACTGTGGAACAGCCTCAACTAAAATGAAATTCCTCCTACATTTCAAGTTCTTATATAGGTAATAATGTTAATGTAACAGAGAGTGTACAGATGGGACCAAATGGCCCCAATAAGGGTCCATTACTAATAACTTTTTGTCATTTAGCAGTGGACACCCTTCAACTATCTCTACGGGTTCCAACACCCCACTGTATGTATGTATTTTAGTTTGCCTTTTCTTTGATCCACCCCTGTAATGTTATTCATGTTCTCTGCCTACTGTAAATAAATACAGCGTCTATCTATATCTTGACAAACAAAACAATGACTTGTGTGTTGTTTTGGAACAGTTGATAATGATTATATGCAGTACAACTTTTCATGAACTCAACTCAACTTAATGTGGGTTCTTAAATTTGTGTTCCACGTCTTGGATGACGAGAGTAGTTTTGATTTGGGCTTACAAGGTAAACAACTAAAATTAATGTTTTGGGCATTTTTTTATCCAAAGGGAGGCACATTGTGGGTTTCCTGAACGTTGTCTTTATCACTAAAAGAAAAATCTGAGGGAGAGAATTCCTCTGCAATCTTTCTCTAAGTTTCTTTATTTTTTATTTTATTTTTTCATCCGCTTGAATATTCCCTCTGTCCTTGACTCCTTCTTCGTCATGTCAAATGTCGATGACTGGCTGTATCTTGCCTCTGATTCGCCTGTCCGTAACATTTTGCCCTAACCTTAACCAATCGTGACTCATAGTAAACCAACCAATCATCATGGATTTTCTCCATATTTTTTATCCCTTCGCCCTGAATCAGAGGTCCATTTCTCTTTTTCAAGTAACTTCCAGCTTCGATGTAAGCTACCGTGCTACATGGGCCTAAAAGTAGCTAAGCTACGGAAATCGCCAGAGGTGGGACCAAGTCATTGCTTTGCAAGTCACAAGTAGGTCTCAAGTCTTTGCCCTCAAGTCTCGAGTCAAGTCCCGAGTCAAGACAGGCAAGTCCCGAGTCAAGTCCAAAGTCAAGACTGGAAATTCTCAAGTCAAGTCCCAAGTCCTGCATTTTGAATTTCGAGTCCTTTCAAGTCCTTTTAACCACAGACTAATATATTTACACAGATTGTGTATGCTTTTAAAACGCTGTATTTATTTATTAAAACAAGTGCATTTGAAATTGCAGGGAAAAAAAAGTGCTGACATTGCACTTCATAATAGCACTATTATCCAGTAATTTTAAACATTTAACTCATTCTTTTACAGAATAAACACATTTGAAAAAACAAGTGCAACTGTACTTATTTGTACAAAAGTGTTAACATTGTATTTCCATGGCATATTGCATTGTAACTAGTTCCACAGCAGTTTCTATCCTGTTCTTACCTTATCTCATTGATCTCATCTCGTACTGTCTGTGTGTTTATGTGTGCGTACATATGAAAAACATAACAAAAACATGAACAAAACAATGAACAGAGTTGTACTTTTTAGATGTCAGGGCCCTATGCAATATGTACACATATTGTTAATATAGTATACATTTTAACGTTACGTTACTGTGTGTGATACATTGACTAACGTAACGTTTAGTCTAGGTACCTCATGCAACCCTGCTTAAAAAAATCACTTGGCAAAAAGTATGAATAAGGTAGCGAACTGCAGTGGACGCAACAGATTGCCGTGTTTGCAATGACGTTATAACCATAGACATCTTATAAGTAGAAGCAGCATTGGTTGCTGTGACGTGAGCAATTTGGCCGCCATCTTGAAGTAGTGACAGTTGACAGGTAGAAAATAAAGATGGTGTTCAGCGTTTTCCTACTCAAATGAGCGGACTATTGAAAATAGGAATCGGGGGATTACTTTTCACAAGTAAGATTTAACATTAATGTACTATTGGTTGTATTTTATGAAAATAATATTACCACAGAGTTGAGAAGGAGCAAAGATCTTCAATATTTGTATGTGAAAATCACAAAGAAATCTTCTGGGGGAGGATGACTGCCCTACAGGGGTTTGGTTTACAAACGTTCAGCCCCACCTAAAACAAAATTCACCAGCCGCCACTGATTATGATGCATTCTCATTTTAGGCAAAATATAAGACAATACTTTCTTAACAGTATAATTGTAACCAGGAATAAGTCTTCAAGTAACAATATTCAAATACTAACATTGTTGGGTAAGACAGAATTTGGTTTTATTCTGAATCCAGTGAAACAGATTGGTGGTTTTAGCTGATATAATTCCCAGTTTTGATCTCGGACGTCTGGTCACTTATAGCGTATAAGAATATTATATTACTGTTAAGCAAACTATAAATAATAAAACACGCCAAAACCTGTTTCCTTTATCATAGCTACACGTATGACAAAAAAGCGCGTGAAAATCAGTGGTATTCAGTGAGGTAAGATTAATTAAATGCGCTGACAGTTCATTGCTCCTGCCAAATGAATTGCACTGAGTGGAGCGGATCACCACTCCAAGATGGCGGCCCCGCGTCTCGTCTGCGCCTGTAGGCAGTAGCGCTCGATGCTGCGTCTACTTATAAGATGTCTAAGGTTATAACATTAGCAGTGAGTTTACAGCCTCACTGATTTAACTACACAGCAAATAAAAGTTACGTTACTTAGCCAATAAACGTTATCTTACATTCAAAACTTACCCTTTGTGCAACTTCAAATGTCGAACGAAGTTGGAAGTTGTTGCGTCTCTGTCTGTAATATTCGAACTGCGTGATTTGCATACGGCAATTCGTTTTTTGTTGACCAAGTCGTAGTTTTAATACCCGAACGAAATTAACTTTGGCATAATTGTTTCTCACTGCCGCATTGTTTGACAACTCTTGTTCGGTGGTTGTCCTGCAATTTGATTGGATGAATGCTGTGTGATGAAAACAACGTAGATCTAATTTGATTGGCTGTTGTACTGAGAGCACACCAGCTGACAGGAACAACACGCTGATAGACACAGACGAAGAAAATGAAAAATACGGAGCGGCGCGCTCCCAAATAACTTTTTAATCTTTGGGTTTTGGGGAAAGTAGCAAGTCATGTCAAGTCAAAAGGCTCAAGTCCAAGTGAAGTCACAAGTCATTGATGTTAAAGTCTAGGTCGAGTTGCAAGTCTCTTTACATTTTGTCAAGTCGAGTCCAAAGTCATCAAATTCATGACTCGAGTCTGACTCGAGTCCAAGTCATGTGACTCGAGTCCACACCTCTGGAAATCGCTACTCGTTCAAAAAGTAGTTCAAAAAGATCAAAAATTGGCAATTGCCAATTTTAATCTGGAAAAATACACCCTTCGAATCCTTTCTTGCTGTTTTTGTCATTCCAAATAGAGTAGCCATTTTTAATTTTACCGGAAACATGTCATAATGAATTATTCATAATATGGATTTAGAGTTTCATATTATTTACATATTACATATTTTTCCCATATATTAGCCGCACCGGACTATTAGCCACAGATATATATACGTTGTGAAATGAGATATTTACAAAAAAGATTTCGTAAATGTTTATTTACATGCCTTAAATGTTTTCAAACGGGGCCGGCAGTAAAACGGCTGATCAAACAAAACAAACATCATTGTTATGGACCCACTAGCTGCGAAAGCTAGCTCCCTCAATCAGCTAAACAGATTCCAACTGCAACAAACAACAATACAAAAAGAATGGCACTGTAAGTTAATAATACTAACAAAAACACTTGCAAATGTGACATATAATTATATTATTCTATATATAATGTTTGTGGGTTACTTGTTTGGTTGTATTTCTGGACTGTATATTTCAAAAATCCAATAAACAAATGTTTAAAAAAATAATAATACAAACACAGACACTTGTAAATGTGTTAGCTTATTCGCTAATGCTAATGAGGCTAGCTTGATTAAATTACGATAGCACTTACAAATAAGCATTAAAACACTACTACAGACATCACACATGTGACAGTTTAATAAGTATGAATTGTTTTAGTTATATCGTAAAACTTACAACCATTGCTTGGAGTGATGAATGAATAAACCATACGAGTAGAAACACTATGGAGAACTGGTAGACGGACGGCACTTATACTTCCGGTTCAAGGCAGGAAACAGAAGGAAGTACATGTACCTGTACAATCAATAACATTATATTATGGCCATTGTTCCAGACACCCTAAAATATGAGCACAATAACAAGTATGGAGCATAATCATAGTTGTACATGCAGAAAACAACACAAAATACTTATAAATGAAGAAATGAAATGAATAAATGAACATTTAACATCACTTTTACCTTTATTGAAGATTGTTGCTCAAGACGAGCGATGAGTGTAAGGAAGGAGGAGAGAAAATGAGCCACACAGACGCCAACTTTGTGCTTTCCTACATCCTAATTTCATGCTTTTATTAGCGTTCCTCGCCTTTATTAAATTGCTCTCACTTACATTTTTATTTGGTTCTAAAGTGGCTTATTTGGCAGCCATTGTTTAAAATAGCCATGCATCTTGCTACAGTTGTGTATCCCCTGGCGCTACTCAACAGCTGTGTCTGTTTAGCTGTGCACTGTTTGGAAATATGCTAATTTTCCTCGAGATAAGCTTTTCGCAGAGAAGACTAAAATTTTTGAGAAGTTGTTTCAAGAACAGTTTATTATTTCAGCAGGCTAAGTATCCATTCACTTTGCAGGAAAGGCCTGGGTGCCTAAAAAGATTGTCGACCCCATCATGGAGAATGTGACCCTGGAGCCCGAGCTTGAAGAAGCTCTTGCCAGCGCTACTGATGCCGAACTTTGTGATATAGCAGGTAACAATATCAACTTACTTCTTTTTTGTCGTCTATAGGCGCGAATATACTTCAACATTTTTCGCCAATTTTTCATCTCTTTGCTTTCACTAATCAATGTACAGTACAGTTAATACCATTCATGACCTCACCTACTGGCACTTGGTGTTCATCTCTTAAGTCTAACGCCTCTCCTTTCCCCTTTAGTGATGCCTCCATCTTTCCCACCACCTATCTATCCCCCGCTAACTTCATTCACCCCTGCTGGATCACTGTTAGCTGAGCACCATAGATGGTATCTGCAGTATACATGCATGGTATTAGCATGCAAAGAAAAAAGACACATTGTAGGACTACGCTGCATCATACGCAAAAGTATTTTTAATTGATGCTTATTATTAATCTGTGCAACAAACCAAAACAGCTCTTAGTATGTGAGGCAACAGCTGTTGCAAACTACCGTATTTTCCAGGCTATAAGGCACACCCATCAAATTTCAGAAGAAATAAATATTTTTACATAACATGGACAATAAGCTGCAGATATATACCGGTACGAAATATTTTGTGAATATTTATTCACATACCTTAATTGTTTCCAAATGGTGGCTGTCGAATGGCAGTAAAACAGCTGATCATACAAAACAGAAGTCATTGTCATGGACCTACTAGCTGCGGCAGATAGCTCTCCAATCAGCTAAACAGACTCAATAGCTCCATGGTGATGTTTTAGTAAATTTACAAAACTGAAACAATACAAAACGAATGCCATTGTAAGTTAATAATACTAACACAGACACTTCGCTACTGCTAACGACACTAGCTTGATTACATTACAATAGCACGTACAAATATTCATGGAAGCACTCCTACAGACATCATACATGAGACGGTTTAGTAAGTATAAATTGTTTTAGTTAATAAAGAATCCTTTCGAGCAGAAACGCATTGGACCAATAGTAGACAAAAATAGATATACTTCCGGTTCAAAGCATAAAACAGGAAGTACATTTTCAACCCGCAGCCCCTGCAGTGAGCGAACTCGTCCAAAAGATGGCGCCATAGCCCAAACAGTACAACTCCTTTTCATTGTGTCAGTAGGTGTTACATGAAAACAATTTGTTGAATTTAAAACATTATGGCTGTTAGCAAAGAAACATCCATAAATTAGCCACACCGTTTTATAAGCTGCAGGGTTCAAAGCGTAGGAAAAAAGTAGTCCGGAAAACAAGGTTCTAAGGCAGATTTTTTTTTTGACACATCATATGCTTGTTTGCACTTTACTTCTTTTAGCGCCTGTACAACTGATGTGCTTGAGACTTTGCATGTGTCTTTGAGTTCGCCCTTCCATCACCCAGCTTCTGTTTGCATTATGCTCAATTCAAAGTTACAGTATACTTTGTTTGTCTTAATTTCTTCCATTCTGTCTATCGTATTTTTCTTTTCAGCCATCCTGGGCATGCACACGCTGATGAGTAACCAGCAGTACTACGAAGCTCTGGCGAGCAGCAACATCGTGAACAAGCAAGGCCTTAACAGTACGTAACCTGATTTGAAAGAGTCTTCCATCTGTCCTGCGTTAAACTTGTCAAAGTACCTTAGACTAGTGCAGAAAACGCTGTTAGTGTTGAGAAAATATAAGGCGGGAGGTCTGTTTTTTAATATTCTCCCTGCAATTTTTACACAACTATAAATGTCATTAAAGGCCTACTGGCTCACTGCTCCCCAAGGGGATGGGTCAAATGCAGAGGACAAATTTCACCACATCTAGTGTGTGTGTGACAATCATTGGTACTTTAATCTTTAATCTTAATCTTAAAATGAATTTTTTTTATTTAAACGGGAATAGCAGATCCATTCTATGTGTCATACTTGATCATTTCGCGATATTGCCATATTTTTGCTGAAAGGATTTAGTAGAGAAAATCGACGATAAAGTTCGCAACTTTTGCTCGCTGATAAAAAAAACCTTGCCCCTACCGGAAGTAGCGTGACGTCACAAGCGGTAGTGCTGCTCACAATTCCCCGTTGTTTACAATGGAGCGAGAGATATTCGGAGCGAGAAAGCGACGATTACCCCATTAATTTGAGCGAGGATGAAAGATTTGTGGATGAGGAACGTTAGAGTGACGGACTAGAATGCAGTTCAAGAGATATCTTTTTTTGCTCTGACCATAACTTAGGTACAAGCTGGCTCATTGGAATCCACACTCTCTCCTTTTTCTATTGTGGATCACGGATTTGTATTTCAAACCACCTCGGATACTGTATCCTCTTGAAAATGAGAGTCGAGAAGGCGAAATGGACATTCACAGTGACTTTTATCTCCACGACAATACATCGACGAAGCTCTTTAGCATGAGCTAACGTGATAGCATCTGTCTCAAATGCAGATAGAAACAAAATAAATAAATCCCTGACTGGAAGGATAGACAGAAGATCAACAATACCGAACCAAACACTGGACATGTAAATACACGGTTAATGTGTATTCGACGCCTGTCGAAGCCTAGCAATGCTGTTGCTAACGACGCTAACTTAACAACGGGACCTCGTCAGAGCTATGATAAAAACATTAGCGCTCCACCTATGCCAGCCAGCCCTTCTCTGCTCATCAACACCCGTGCTCACCTGCGTTCCAGCGATCGACGATGCGGTCGGCGGCCCGGAGACGTAGGAAGTCAAGGTGAGGTCGCCGCTAGCGCGTCTGCTATCCAACAAAGTCCTCCTGTTTGTAGGCCTTTAAGTCCATTTTGACATTGATCCAACACACTGTAGTGAATAAATAAATGGAGACACAAGATGCCTTTCAGTCAGTAATGTACACATTCACCTGTCCCTCCAACAAAGAGGACACGCCCCTATTGCTGCTGTGCCAATAATTCTCAGCATTCTCACCATTCTCAGCAAGCAGCTAGTTTATGTTTTATGTTAAGGGCCTGACTTACTAAAGGTTTGCGTGTATTAAAACATGTGCACACTTGATAGTGCATGCAATGTTGATCTACTACAGTAAGTCCGTGCAAAGAGCATTGCATCTCTTAAAAGACCAAAATAGAGAGCGCAATCCATTTACCGTGTCTGTCTTTATGTACATGCAGACTGATTATTAGAACATCCACAATAATGGGAGAAGGAGATGCAAAAAAAATTAATTAGCACTCGCACTTTCTTATTTATTAATGCTAAAACTGTTCTGCGACTGCTGTTTTTGTGCGTGCAAAGTGGCACAGTTGCGCACAAATGGCTTTGAAATGCAGGCCATTTTGCTGCAAAGACAGACAAAGGACAGAAAATGTTCTGTCCTAAGTGTGTGTGTCAACGTACTTGGACTGTCAGAAATTTAAAAAATATATAAATAATAAATAGTCATATCGTCTTTTAATCAATATCATTTTATAACTACATAACTGCTGGATGACTCTAGGTGCTGATTATACAGATTCAATTGATTCATTTTGGTGGCACCTGCTGTTTTTTAAATGTTTTATTAGTGTCAGTTTTATCGTACGGAAGACTTATTAATACAATATATCTCCTGTATGAAAGAACTTCTAGCAATATGCATTTTCTTGCATCTGGAATGATCCAGACGCGCCATCACAACACAACACAACGCAGCGCCTCCCAGAGTGCACCATCAGCGTGCTAAAAACAGGTTCTGTTGTTAAATCACACTTGGGGTGGCATGGTGCAGGTGATAAAGCGGTCGTCCGAAAACTTGAGGGTTTCTGGTATGAATCCAGCTTCCCTCATTCTGGTCACTGCTGTTAAATCCTTGGGCAAGACACTTTACCCACCTTGCTCCCAGTGCCACTCTCACTGGTGTAGGTTTCTGGCAGGACCTCCTTAAAAAAATCTATTTTTAGGGCCTGATTTACCAAGATCTAAACACAACAACAGCATGTGCAATTTATATAATAGCGTGTACTATTAGTGGGCATGTTGCGTGCGATCTACTAACACTGTGTGTAAAATTGAAAAGAGGTGCAGATGGCCTTATTTAAATGAGGATTTTGCGTGTATTAAACATGGCTTCCCCACACTTATTTACTGCACATTCATGTTATCATGCTCCTACCTGTGACATTTTACAATGTTTTCCAACAAGCAGGAGACATCTATTACTTTGTATGGGCATTTTAGAAGCAGTCCAAAGTACATCTCCAAAGACACCACTTTTTTTCTTTAGTTTTTCTTTTACCGCTGAAGGTTCATGGATTGGAGGGAGGCTAAAGATGCAAGAAAATGCGTACTTTAAGACATTTTTATTACGTAGGATATATGTTAGTAATATATATTCTTTGTGAAAAAACGAATGTCATTAAAAAAAATATTAAATGACACCAAAACGCATCAATTAAAGTTTTTTTTTAATCAGTCCCTTAAGTCATCTAGCAGCTATGAAATTATAAAAGAATGTTGCTGAATAGACAAAGTGTCTATTCAGCAACATCCTTTTAAAACGTGCTAAATAAAACGGCGATGAGTTTTGATAACTCCCATTGCGCATGCTGTTTCTATATATTTAAATTTTCTCCTCCCAGTATTGTGAGCCTTTTAACGATCATCTTATATTTTGCATATTAATGAAGAGAGAGACGCAAAATGGATTGCACGCCTTATTCTGCTCACTTAACAGACGCAATCCACTTTGCACACATTTAGTAGATCAGTTTTACCTGTGCTATCAGGTTTGCACATGTTTTAGTACACGCAGGTCTGAAATCCTATTGGGACTTATTTCGATAAATTAAGGTTAAAATACTTCTAGATCGCCCAGAGAAGGTGGTTCATATTATATGTTTGTGTTGCATGTCAACAACATGACAAAATGCCACAGGTTGAACTATATGATGCCATGGATGTGGATGGGAATGACTGTCTCAGTGGTGACAGCTGCCATACACAGAAAACCTCATTTAAATAGGGCAGTATGCGCCACTTCAGCACTTTATTATCTATTGTACACGCAGTCTGTAGTAAATCACCCACAACATGCCTACTAATAGTATACACAATTTTATAGTTAGCACACGCAATTTAACCCATGTTTTTTAGGTCTTAGTAGAACAGGCCCTAAGTGTTTGGTTTGGAAAGTAGGAACACGACCCCACCTCTGAAACTACAGTCTAACAAGGTACATCAGAATCAGAATACGAATCAGAAGTACATTATTAATCCCTGAGGGTAAATTAAGATTTTCAGCACAATCCCATTCAAGGTCAGACAAACATTACAGGGAGACAGAACAGGATCGCTGACGGGTCTGCCAACTTCTGGCGCCCCTTACAAAAAAAAGTGAGAAACAGGTAAATGCTGGGGGGGTATAAAAAAAAAAAACAGTCTTAGCCTGGGCCCCTGGAGAGGGGGTCCAGACTGAGGCCAAGGAAGAAGAAAAAAACTCATACCCGTAGCACACATAAACATGTGTGTAAGAGAGATACGTCAAAGAACACAAAGGACATTAAAGACATTAAAAGAGCAGAGCTGATACAACCAGCTGCCACTCCAGCAGTGCCATTTCTACATACAGCTATAAAGGAAAAAATTAAATAAAAAGTTAACCGATAATGCACCATGCATACACAAGCAACGAAACAAAAACATCATTTCAACACCAGTATACACTGTGGTGGTCTGTGCGGTGTTCCACGCCATCGTCTGCTGGGGTGGGGGGAGCATTGCCAGAGACAGGAGCAGACCCAACAAAGCAACCAAGAGCGCCGACTCCACCCTCGCCCGCCCACTAACTCTCGGCCAGTTTTAGAACATTTAGAACTAGTTCAATTTAAAACACCATGTTATAAAAGCTATATAAGTAGGGGGTCCTCACTCCATCTCTTCATCAGCTTGGGGTTCCTTGGCCTAGAAAACGTTGAGGACGCCCAAACTACACTACATCAGTGACCCATCTCTTCTATTTTGACACTATATTTATTTTTTTATTTTATTTTATACATTCTGGGCAGTTATATTGCTCTGATTGCACAACTCTTTTTAATATGATGGCTCATTAATCAGCAAGACAACTGACTGTGGGAAATGTAGTCTCTCCATGAATAATACAGAATGCTATGTTTTGTTTGGCACATTCATCATGTACTGTATGTTCAAGACGCAGATAATAATTGAATTGAATTTCTTGGCCCTGCGATGAGGAGGCGACTTGTCCAGGGTGTACCCCGCCTTCCACCCGAATGCAGCTGAGATAGGCTCCTGCGCCCCCCGCGTTCCCAAAAAGGGACAAGCTGTACAAAATGGATGAATTGAATTTCAAACATATTTCTTCTGCTCATGCTGTAAGATACAGCATGGGGGAGTCCAGGGTGTACAAGTCAGACAGGTTAGGCTTCAGCTTACCCATGAATCTAATTAGGACAATAAAATGGATGCATTATTTATTTATTTATATAAATTATGTGGCAATGCCGAGAAGATTATAAAACATATTAAATGTCCAATTAGATTGTTCTAATGCCATTGTAGTGCTACATACCTTTAGGGGTCCTACTGTATGTGACAAACTGGTTTGGTATTGAATTAATTTACAATATGCTTCATCACATATTTACACACATACAGTATTTCGCATTTCAACATGTCTGAAAAGGAGTAGGAAGAAACAGAGGTTATTTAATCCCACCCCGTTTACATTTCTTAGCAGACACAAACACATTTGTTCTGTTCATGTTCTCAATATATAACACAAACAGCCAATAGGTAGGGAAGGGATTCATATGGCCCCAGTCCTGGGTGGATCTCCCGTCAGAGGAAGATGGGGGGGGGGGGTTAATAATTTTGCACTCTGCTGAAAATGATGGAAAGCGCCACTTTACATAGCAACTGACGCTGTGGTTAAAAGTTGGAATTGTCACAAAATATTTTAAGATAGTCAACACTCTACTGCCATCTGGCGGCTAAAGTGGATAGTGCGACCACCCAACCCGTCACGTTTCGTGTGACAGGTAAACCGCGACAAATGGGGCCTTATTAATCCCCTTCCTACTGTACATAAATCAATAAAGTTTACGTTACGAGATAGTTAATAAGTTGTAATTGACATCATTTGCTGCAATGTTATAGATGACTAGATTATGTCTCATTTATCGATAAAGTTTTAATCAATCAATCAATCAATCAATGTTTATTTATATAGCCCTTAATCACAAGTGTCTCAAAGGGCTGTACAAGCCACAACGACATCCTCGGTACAGAGCCCACATACGGGCAAGGAAAAACTCACCCCAGTGGGACGTCGGTGAATGACTATGAGAAACCTTAGAGAGGACCGCATATGTGGGTAACCCCCCCCCCCTCTAGGGGAGACCGAAAGCAACGGATGTCGAGTGGGTCTGACATAACATTGTGAAAGTCCAGTCCACAGTGGATCCAACACATCAGCGGGAGTCCAGTCCACAGCGGGGCCAACAGGAAACCATCCCGAGCGGAGACGGGTCAGCAGCGCAGAGATGTCCCCAACCGATGCACAGGCTAGTGGTCCACCCGGGGTCCCGGCTCTGGACAGCCAGCACTTCATCCATGGCCACCGGACCTATGCAACTCCCCCTCGCAAGGGACAGGGGAGAAGAGGAGAGAAGAAAAGAAACGGCAGATCAACTGGTCTAAAAAAGGGGGGGTCTATTTAAAGGCTAGATTATACAAATGAGTTTTAAGATGGGACTTAAATGCTTCTACTGAGGTAGCATCTCTAACTGTTACCGGGAGGGCATTCCAGAGTACTGGAGCCCGAATAGAAAACGCTCTATAGCCCGCAGACTTTTTTTTGGCTCTGGGAATCACTAATAAGCCGGAGTTCTTTGAACGCAGATTTCTTGTCGGGACATATGGTACAATACAATCGGCGAGATAGGCTGGAGCTAAACCGTGTAATATTTTATACGTAAGTAGTAAAACCTTAAAGTCGCATCTTAAGTGCACAGGAAGCCAGTGCAAGTGAGCCAGTATAGGCGTAATATGATCAAACTTTCTTGTTTTTGTCAAAAGCCTTGCAGCCGCATTTTGTACCAACTGTAATCTTTTAATGCTAGATATAGGGAGGCCCGAAAATAATACGTTACAGTAATCGAGACGAGACGTAACGAACGCATGAATAATGATCTCAGCGTCGCTAGTGGACAAGATGGAACGAATTTTAGCGATATTACGGAGATGAAAGAAGGCCGTTTTAGTAACACTCTTAATGTGTGACTCAAACGAGAGAGTTGGGTCGAAGATAATACCCAGATTCTTTACCGAGTCTCCTTGTTTAATTGTTTGGTTGTCAAATGTTAAGGTGGTATTATTAAATAGATGTTGGTGTCTAGCAGGACCGATAATCAGCATTTCCGTTTTCTTAGCGTTGAGTTGCAAAAAGTTAGCGGACATCCATTGTTTAATTTCATTAAGACACGCCTCCAGCTGACTACAGTCCGGCGTGTTGGTCAGCTTTAGGGGCATGTAGAGTTGAGTGTCATCAGCATAACAGTGAAAGCTAACACCGTACTTGCGTATGATGTCACCCAGCGGCAGCATGTAAATACTAAAGAGTGCAGGGCCAAGAACCGAACCCTGGGGAACTCCGCACGTTACCTTGACATAGTCCGAGGTCACATTGTTATGGGAGACGCACTGCATCCTGTCAGTAAGATAAGAGTTAAACCAAGACAAGGCTAAGTCTGACATACCAATACGTGTTTTGATACGCTCTAATAAAATATTATGATCGACGTATGGAAAGCAGCGCTAAGATCAAGAAGCAGCAACATAGATGAAGCATCAGAATCCATCGTTAGCAATAGATCATTAGTCATTTTTGCGAGGGCTGTCTCCGTAGAGTGATTTGCCCTGAAACCGGATTGAAAAGGTTCACAGAGATTGTTAGTCACTAAGTGTTCATTTAGCTGCTGTGCAACAGTTTTTTCGAGAATTTTGGAAATAAACGGAAGGTGGGAGACCGGTCGGTAGTTTACCATGAGGTCAGGATCGAGGTTAGGTCTTTTGAGCAGAGGATGAATAACCGCTTTTTTGAATGCTAGGGGAACAGTGCCGGAGGAAAGTGATAAGTTTATAATATTTAACACTGATGGACCTAATAATACAAACAGTTCCTTGATAAGTTTCCCAGGAAGTGGGTCAAGTAAACATGTTGTTTGTTTTATCCCACTTACACGCTGTAATAATTCCTCTAATGTTATTTCATCAAAAATAGAGAGACTATTTTGGAGGGCAGTGTCCGTCGTATATACAGTCGTATTTGTGTTAATAGAGCCCAGTTGTAGCTGGGATGCGTTGTCTTTAATCTCCTTTCTAATGAGTTCAATTTTCTTATTAAAGAAATTCATAAAATCATCTGCCGAGTGGGTGGAGCTACTGGGAGGAGTCCCTTGTTGGGTTAGCGATGCTACTGTACTAAACAGAAATTTAAGATCGTTTTTGTTGAGGCGTATGAGATTTGAGTAGTATTTAGCTTTAGCTAAGGTAAGCATGCGTTTATAAGTTATTAAACTATCACTCCATGCTTGATGGAAAACCTCAAGTTTAGTCGCGCGCCATTTGCGTTCCAGTTTTCTACATGATAATTTATGAGCTCTAATTTCTTCTGTAAACCATGGGGTGCGCCTTTTAGGGGCCCTTTTTTGCTTTAGCGGTGCTATACTATCAATAATTTCGCGCAAGGCATCGTCAAAGTTGTTAGTGAGTTTATCAATAGAGCCGACATAATTTGGGAATGGTGCTATTACCGAAGGCAGTAGGTCAGCAAGAGTCATCGTTGTGGCAGCATTAATGTTGCGGCCGCTATAGCAGTTATTATTATTATTAGCTTGTTGACAAAGAGTCAAAACTTCAAATTTTATAAGGTAATGATCGGACATTACTTTAGTATATGGAAGTATCATAACTTTGGAGGTGGTGACACCCCTGACAAGCACTAGATCTATTGTATTACCGTTGCGATGCGTGGGTTCATGTATTATTTGTGTAAGACCACAGCTATCAATTATGGTTTGGAGCGCCACGCACTGAGGGTCCGATGGGGTATTCATATGGATATTAAAGTCCCCCATTATGATTATATTGTCGGCGTGCGTCACTAGATCAGCAACGAACTCTGAGAATTCACTAATAAAGTCCGAATAGGGCCCAGGGGGGCGGTAGATAACAGCCAGGTCGAGAGGTAGCGGTGTGACAGACCTCATAGTAAGCACCTCAAACGATTTATATTTATTATTTAGGTTAGGGGTAAGGTTGAAATTTTCATTGTATATTAGTGCGACACCCCCTCCCCTTTTAAGAGGGCGGGCAACATGCGCATTCGTATAGTTAGGAGGAGATGCCTCATTGAGCGCAAAAAATTCGTCCGGTTTGAGCCAGGTTTCGCTAAGACCAATGACGTTAAGATTGTTGTCTCTAATGACCTCATTAACCAATAACGCCTTGGGAGACAATGATCTTATGTTTAAAAAGCCCATATTATAGGTATTGGGCTGTTTTGACGAGTTTTTGTTAAGATTATCCGTAGTGGCAATATTAACAATGTTGCGTTTATTATGCGTAGTGCACTTTAAATAGTTTCGACCATATCTAGGAATTGATATGACGGGAATTTTCCGATTGTTTGCTTGGTGCTGCAATAGACTGGACATATCATAATTTGCCACCTCAGTAGAATGCATGTCCACCTCTGACACAGACACAACAGAAAAAACATTATGTGAATTGTGTATTATTCTAAGAGAATTGCTATGCGTACATGGATTATCCAGCCTGGCGCTGGCTAGTTCTAGCTTAACTGACTCCTCACCCGGACTAACAGACATTGTAATTGCCTGTGACCGGGCTTGCTCTAGTGTAGTCAGTCAAGTGAGACTTAAATAGTAGTCTATGTTTCTAGACAGGATGTACACTACCGTTCAAAAGTTTGGGGTCACCCAAACAATTTTGTGGAATAGCCTTAATTTCTAAGAACAAGATTAGACTGTCGAGTTTCAGATGAAAGTTCTCTTTTTCTGGCCATTTTGAGCGTTTAATTGACCCCACAAATGTGATGCTCCAGAAACTTAATCTGCTCAAAGGAAGGTCAGTTTTGTAGCTTCTGTAACGAGCTAAACTGTTTTCAAATGTGTGAACATGATTGCACAAGGGTTTTCTAATCATCAATTAGCCTTCTGAGCCAATGAGCAAACACGTTGTACCATTAGAACACTGGAGTGATAGTTGCTGGAAATGGGCCTCTATACACCTATGTAGATATTGCACCAAAAACCAGACATTTGCAGCTAGAATAGTCATTTACCACATTAGCAATGTATAGAGTGTATTTCTTTAAAGTTAAGACTAGTTTAAAGTTATCTTCATTGAAAAGTACAGTGCTTTTCCTTCAAAAATAAGGACATTTCAATGTGACCCCAAACTTTTGAACGGTAGTGTATATTAGGATTTTTCTTCCTTGTACTTAATACAAACATTGGGTTTGAGCGGTCTCTTGGATCATAATAGTAATGTTTAATCCATTTCATAAATGGTAATTACTATATGTTGTGATGTGTTAACCGTGGTTTCTAATCTTTGCCAATGACATTTCAGCTCAGTGAGTACTAGTGATTCTTACTGAATGAAGACTAATCAATATCAATCAAAATAATACGCAATCGTTGCACCGTGACAAATAACGGGAACATGTTTTACTTTGTATTCATAATGATTACGGTGTCTAAATCAGGGGTGTCCAAAGTGCGGCCCGGGGGTACATTTGTGGCCCGCACCTAGTTGGTTTTTTTTTGGCCCTTGACATGTTCTGAAAATGTTATTAATTCATTATTAATTAGGTATATTATATATAACAGTAACAACTATTTTCTTTGTCATCTATAACACAAATTCCAATTGCTAAGCA
The DNA here is from genome assembly GCF_033978785.1 of Entelurus aequoreus. Lineage (NCBI taxonomy): Eukaryota > Metazoa > Chordata > Actinopteri > Syngnathiformes > Syngnathidae > Entelurus > Entelurus aequoreus. Next base: position 27,597,273 of record NC_084752.1, on the reverse strand, counting down.
AATTTTGATGTACATTAAATTGATTTTAGTATTTTAAATGTACAATGTCCTCAGGAGAAAAAGTTTGGACACCCCTGATATACATAAATGATGCTGCACTAATGGTTCGGTGGTATCTTGGGTGACATAATTCTCAGCATTCTTAGGAGAATAGCAGTTTTTCATTTACTCTAGTTACTTCTATTTAATTTAGCTTTGGGATATTTCAGAATGTGGGCTGACTGTGAGTGTTTGACAGGCGTGATCCAGTCCACTCAGTACAAACCAGTGCCTGATGAGGAGCCCAATTCAACTGACGTGGAGGACACTCTCATGAGGGTAAAAAGGAATGATCCAGAGCTTGTGGAGGTCAACCTCAACAACATCAAGGTATCAAACTCCCACCGCTGCTCAGTGAACAAACACGTCTCCAGGTTTGACGAAGACAGAACTGTACGAACACATTTTCCTCATAAGAAATGTATGTAAATCCAATTAATCTGTTCCGGAAACCCAACAATATTTACACAAAACACATATTTTTAAAGGACAATATAGTTTCACATGCAGAAAAGAATGTGAAATAAGTATGAGTGGCAAATTAAATGGATAAAATAACTTTAACATCACTTTTACCTTAATTGAAGACTCACTTGAACTCGTTCGCAAACTTTAGCAGCAGGTACAATCACTTTCTGTACTGTCTCCCTTAAACAGTTTCCCCTGCAACCATTGTTAGGTAGGAACCTTTACACTACAAGCCTATTGTAACAAACGTAACCTTAGTACTTTGCTACGAGTTATTTCTGAATTTAATGATGTTTCTCACATTCTTTATTTTAGTGCTGACATTTGCAACTTTCTTTGGTCCCAAGGTTGCTTATTTTACAGCCATACTTAATCAAAAAAAAGGCACACAAAGTTTTATTTGCCTCACAGTCAGAAATATTCAGTGTGCTTGAACACCTAATAAGCACAGGTAGCACACTGCTTGATGGGAGACAGAAAGGAGTTGCTCATGGTTCTGTGTGCGTTCTATGTGCAAATAAACCAAACACACGCACACACACACACTCACACACACACACACACACACACACACACATAGTAAAGATGAATAAAGGATACCCTGACTGGAATCTGTCTACAGTGTCCCAACTCTAAAACAACCACTATGTTCGTCACCAACGCTTCGGATATTTTGTTTGGACACTTGATTGTCATGATGCCGCATGTCGGCTGTTGGCATGATCAAGTATGCAGAAAAGGTAAGCAAATTTCAGGCAGAAGGTTGTTTAATTAGGTACCAGGCAGAATAAAAGTAACACAGGTCTAGCAGGAAATCAGAAAGCAACAGAACACATAAACATACACTAGGTAATGAACCAGCACTGAAGGAGGGCATAAGATCTTACTAAATATAACAAATTAACGATTGTTCTGTTCCCCTGGGCTCATCCACCAGCATGCATGTGCCTCACAATACGAAGGTCCTGGGTTCGATCCCCGGGGTCTTTCTGTGTGGAGTTTGCATGTTCTCCCTGTGACTGCGTGGGTTCCCTCCCACCTCCAAAGACATGCACCTGATTGGCAACACTAAATTGGCCCTAGTGTATGAATGAGAGTGTGAATGTTGTCTGTCTATCTGTGTTGGCACTGTGATGAGGTGGCGACTTCTCCAGGGTGTACCCCGCCTACCGCCCGAATGCAGCTGAGATAGGCTCTGGCACCCCCAGCGACCCCATTAAGGAACAAAGGGTAGAAAATGGATGGATGGCTAATAGATTTTCCTAATTTTCCCGAGGGAACGCTCCTGAAGGAATCAATAAAGTACTATCTATCTAGATAATAAAATGAGCTGGAAACCCCACATCAAAGACATAAAACATTAAGTGGCAACAAATATTTCAGTATTGAATAAGGCAAAAGAACAACTGAAGGAAAAGTCAGTCCATACTCTATACTGTTCATTGGTGAGTTACTGTGTCGAGATATAGGGGTCTGATCTCATACACTTTCAAACTGCAAAAATCATGTATAAAGCAAATAACAACGGACTGCCCAGAAATATACAACAGTATTTCTCAATAAAAGAAGAAAAATACAATCTCTGGATTAAACAGAACCTAAAGCATTACTTTGAAATAATTTAATGTATCTGTATGTGGGATTAAACTATTGAATGGATTGAGTAAAGAATTTAAACAATGTACTTTAAGAAAGACTACAAGCAGATAACGTTTACAAAGTATACTAAAAAACTGTTCAAGAAAAGTCACTGATATTACTGTCATATACTCATTGTGGGCCAGGTGTATAATATGAATAAGTTCCTATTTACACTAATGTACACCTTCTGAATTATTTGTCACTTCTTATCTCTCGCTACCATTTATTTTTTATTAATTTTTATTTTTGCTGCTTACGGCACAAAGGTGGTACCAGACAAGCTCTGCTTCTTCCCATGCCTTTTGGACGGATGATCACTTGAGCAAAATGTGTGTTTGTGAATTTTTGACATGTTCCCAATAAATTGAATTGATTTGACACTTGATATTTTTTTGGCAATAATTGTCATTAAAAAAATTATAATCCTATACAAACCTGGTCTTACAAAAACCGAGGTACCACTGTATATAGTTTACGTTATTTAGCATCTACTGCGCTATATGGTTCTAATGTGGCTCTACCTTTTCCCCCAGAACATTCCCATCCCGACTTTAAAGGCGTACGCTGAAGCTCTGATCAAGAACACGGTGGTGGAGAGGTTCAGTATCGTTGGGACTCGAAGCAACGACCCAGTAGCATTTGTTAGTACATATTACTTTTTTTGCCTCTGAAATATGTGGGTATTGTCGGCCATTTTGTTCATATGGGAGGTTAATTTGACATCGTAACACTTTAGAAACCAAGGAACTATATTTTATAGCTGATTTTATAGCTGATGTCGCGAACACAATTTTTGAGGAAAATTACGGCATTTTGCATCTTCAGATTTTGATAACATTTCACATAAGCATTGATGCTGTCAATAGATAAGTCTCTGTAGCAGATTGTCCCTGGGCAATGTTAAAATCGGTATGTACGATCATTTTCCTCAAAAATTATAATTTTATGCTTCCTGTGTAACAATGTGTAATTTTCTAACTGACATCACTGTTTGTAATGCAATCTAACGATTGTTAGGTCAACCGCCAATTTGGTCAGTTTGTTTTTTTGTTTGTTTTTTAAAATAATTAGTTCCACTATCTATCCACCATTTTAAAAAAACCTGGCTATACAAGCCGTATTGTATGTAATGTTTGAACATTCTTAAAAATGTTTTATAAAAAGGACAACAACCATAGCAGCTAGTTAAAGTTAAGTTAAAGTTAAAGTACCAATAATTGTCACACACACTTACTAGGTGTGGTGAAATTTGTCCTCTCCTTGTTCACCCCCTGAGAGGTGAGGGGAGCAGTGAGCAGCAGCGGTGGTCGCGCTCGGGAATCATTTTTGGTGATTTAACCCCCAATTCCAACCCTTGATGCTGAGTGCCAAGCAGGGAGGTAATGGGTCTCATTTTTATAGTCTTTGGTATGACTTGGCCGGGGTTTAAACTCACAACCTACCGATCTCAGGGCGGACACTCTAACCACTAGGCCACTGAGTAGGTTAGGCTGATGTGTGTTAGGTAGCGGCTAATGCTGGCTGCTAACATTGCCAGGTGGCGCGTAACCTATTATTGTTGTTATTCTCTTCTCACTTTGTTTTCTTACAACCCATTCTTTAAAGCTGGTTCTTTTGACAAAACCACAAAAAACCTAAACCAAATAAAAAAGAAACCATGGTTATACTTTGATAATAGCTGAACTGATGTGATCTTTTCGCCAAACTAGCTTAAGTGCCTTTTAGTTTAGTGGTTCTATTGTATCCCAGTGGTTCCCTATACACATGGCTAACCCACTTTGTGCAACTAATCCCCCTTCTGTTTTGTCCTGACTCATGGCGTTGTTTTCTGTCACTCTAGTGCCAAAGAAAAGAACAAAATGAAGATGAATCATGTGCTCTGTGTTCTGCAGGCACTGGCTGAGATGCTCAAGGTTAACACAACACTAAAGAGCCTGAATGTTGAGTCCAACTTCATAACAGGGACTGGAATCCTGGCTCTCATTAAATCGCTACAGTTCAACAGAACCCTACTAGAGCTCAAAATTGACAATCAGGTACTACAGAACCCTCACATAAAAAGTCAGTCCCGCTTATGGCCCACCGGGTTTATTACAGTGGAACCTCGATGTACGAACACCTCTATTTGCGACCTTTTTGGTTTAAGAACCTTTACATCGTGCCAAACATGCTTTTTTGTGCGAACCAAATCTCGGCGTACGATCGCTTCATTCATTCATTCAATCATTTATTTTGCATGCTGCTTGAAGTCATCAAGCAGCATTTTGATGACATCACTTCCTGTATACGCAGGCTATACCATTTTGAAGAGGCGGGGCCCCCAACATCACATCCTGTTTAAATCCTGTACACTTGGGCGTGGCCGTTTCGAAGAGCTTCAACAGCGTGCGGCACTTGTGACTTATTTATTTCCACAATTGCCGTACCTTTGGCTGGTCAGAGCTGTGTCAGCTTGTCTTAGAGATCACTTTGTGTAATCAGAAACACTTTAAATGTGTCTAACCTCTCACATTTTCGCTGTTAAACCTCGGGTTGCTAGACAACCGCTGTGAGCTAGTATTTTAGCTCGTTAGATTCCGGCTTGGGGCACCTCAGGATTTTATCAGAGAACAGGGCTTTCTTCAGCAGCAAGTCTTTAAATGTGATGAGACCAAAAAAGATGCCAAAGCCTTTATTACAGCGAAGGAGAAGGCACTACCGGGGCATAAGCTGATGAAGGATGGCCTGACACTGCTAGTTTGTGCTGACGCTAGCGGTGACTATGTGAAACCACTGCTTGTGTATAACTTCGAAACTCCCAGAGTGTTTAACAATGCCACAAATAGTCGCAAACATACGGTAAAATGATTTTCCTTTTTTCGTTTTTTATTGTAGCATCATGGTTAACATTTTGGAGCGCACCAATGAGAATTTTGTGTGTGTGGTGTGCGTGTTGACATTTAGGCTCCCTGTAATGTTGTGTTGTCTGGGTAAAAAAAGAGATTGTTGAGCCACTGACTACCCCCTTATGTTAGTTTTACACACATATATATATATATATATATATATATATATATATATATATTAACATAAGGGGGTAGTCAGTGGCTCAACAATCTCTTTAATGTGCCCGCTTACGTCAAAATCGATATAAATGGCTGAGGGCTTTTCTTGATATAACACGAAGGGATCATCATTTCTAGGAAAATAATGCTCACTGTGTGCACTTCACATTGTCAACTTCTTCATAGTTGCTCTCTCTCTCGCTCTCTCCAGAGTCAGCCGTTAGGCAACAAGGTGGAGATGGAGATAGCCAGCATGTTGGAGAAAAACACCACACTCTTGAGGTTCGGCTACCATTTCACCCAGCAGGGCCCGCGCCTCAGAGGCTCCAACGCCATGATGAACAACAATGACCTTGGTGGGCACACACACACACACACACACACACACACGCACACACACACACACACACACACACACACACACACACACACACACACACACACACACACACACACACACTTTTGCTCACTAACCAACGATCATATTAAGTCATATGATCAAATATAGTCAACTGCAATCAGGTTGTGCCTTTGTAAAGACAACGAGCATGTCACTGAGCAGAGCACGGACCTTGCTTGAATGTTGTCATTAAGATGTATTTATTGGACTAAAATTCAGTGGTTTCTTCTCTCATGCCACACAAGGTTTTGTCAAAATTATTAATTAGGGTTGGGGGATAAGAAACAATGAATTGTTTGAATGTAGGTGATTGTGAACAACTGATTGAGTTTAAACGAATGCACTGCTCAGCTACAACCAGCAGGGGATGCTGTTTACCCAGTCTGTACTACTTTGTGGTCTAAAAACACTGACTTCAGCTATTTAAAATGTTCCCTAGGATTTTTAATACATAATGTTCCTTATGGTGGGTTTATAATTGTTGTCTCGAAGTGCATCGTGATGAGAGGTGTTTATAATATTCTGAGCATGTATTACTGCTAAATATGTGTATACCAATGCTTAGTTATGTACACTATTTATTGTGGGCATTGTTATATTTCTAAAGCCTGCGTTTTTGATAGTTTGTAATGTCAAAAGATGTACCTTAAATTGCGGATGAAATTGAAAGATGATGTGTCACTAGTAGGGGTGTAACGATTCGTTTTAACAATGATTCGATTTGAGTCATAATGTGATGTTGCCCATACGGTTTATTGACAATTTTAGTTTATTTAGAACGATACAGTCCGAAACGATTCAGTGAGTTAAAATCGATTCAGTAACTTTATAGCAAAAAAAAATCACCCTGTGTGACTGTGAAATAAATAGGATGCTGGACACTATAAGTGAAGTGTCCTATATTCCTGTTATTTCTTGTAAGGGAATTAGGTCTAAATGAATTATTAATACAAACAAGCAGGATAACAACAATCAATGGCCAATGCATTCACATCGTATTTGAATAAAGTGCAACCAACCCTCTAGGTTGAATTAACAAGAGGAAACACTTTCTGCTCTTATTTTCAAAATTCAAGAATTTTTTAGTAAAAGTACGGTAATCAACATTTTAACAGTAGATTTACCTGTTCATTTTTGCTGTTGTTTTCAACATGAAATAGTACAATATTAATATAATAAACGAAGTGCAACCAACATTCCTCCAGGTTGAATTAAAAGTAGAATTACCTGAGAATTTCAATGCAACTAAATCTTTTCAGGTTAAAAGAGCACTGGTTTGACCTGCTACTACTTTCACTTTTGAAAAGTCGCAATGAATGCAAACGCCACAACACAAAAACATAAAGCCATAACGTAACAACTCAAAGCCAAAACACAACAATACATTGACACAACAAAAGTGACAGTGGACACGTTTTGGCAACAAGCCACAATGGCAGAGGAGTAAAGTTGAAAACGGTGTAATGAACAAAGTTTTTCACTTATAAAAAACTTTTTTTAGTTTTTCACTAACACTAATATACTATGTTCATTACACTATTTTTAACCTTCTGCCCCTGTAACTTGCACCACTCTCACTTCCATTGTGTCCGCCGTTACAGTTGTGTTGTGGCTTTATATTATTGTTTTGTGGTGTTTGTATTTGTTGTGGCTTTTGTAATCGTGCTGTAGCTGAAAGTTGTTGTGTGGTTGCTTTATGATATTTGTTTGTAGCATTTGCATTTTTTGTGACCTTTCTGAAAAACCGTAGATATCTGCCATTTTTGTTTCGATGACTGATTGCATCGGGCAGGCAGACTTGAGTAATCTTTAATGTACTATCATTAAAAGGTCTAAATTACATATAAAGTCTGCCGTTCTTAAATCCAATGTTTTCTTATTTCTAGTATGGATAGAATTAACATATTTCCTTTTAAAACGATGTTGGCTCGATACCTATCGTCTTGAAGGCCAACTTGCCGAGCACAGCTTGAAGTGGTTGAATCTTACGAATATACATATATATATTAATATATCATTTAATCGTTACACCCCTAATCGCTAGTACACAGGCTTTAAGAATCTACACTTTTTTTCCAAATCATTTTAGGTCAATACTGTTTGAACGACCCCACTGGTTGTGTAAGAATTGTACATTTGGCAGTGTTAGTTGTTACACGCTCCAAGGCTGTCACTTTATCTCTCGATTACACATTTTGCTTTGATCAAACAGTAGAATCAGAGTGATGTCCTCAGCTTCTATCTTAGTGCAGTCTGACAGCTGAGACAAACTAAAACCTTTCTAAATTATGACATCAGCTCTAAAACCAGAACGGAGTGCATGGAAGAGGACTGACCTCTTTGCCCATAAGCACTTGAAGTAAATGTTGCATCAACTGGAGTTGGATAATTTATGTGAAGAACTGTTTTTGTGTGTGTTTTCATAGTTCTGTAACATTTGAGAGCTTACGTCAAAAGTTTTTTTTTAACAATTTCCTTGAAAGGCTTGATGAAACTGTTACTCCAAACTCAACCACTAGGGAGAACAATCATACTCTGATTGTGCTCTAATCAAGCTGCATAATGTTATGCGTCAGGAAAAAACAGACTATATTTAATAGCCCATCCAACAGTGCATTTAGGTAAAATAATTTATTAAACATCCACAAATGGAAAGTATTTCATACCACTGTTTTATTGCCTGTTAATGTGGTTTTAAAAAAATCCATATTTAATTTACATAACTACCTCCTCTCGTTTTGAAGCCCGTGTTGTCAGGTCAGAGTCTGATGGCTCCTTCACCCTCACTTTGTCTGTCCCTGAGCTGGAACGGGCCTTTGGGAAAAAGTTCAAGTCAAAGACTAAGTAAACACCATATGGCCATTCAGTCTCACTCTGTTATCTTTCACTTATGGTCCACTTGTCTACTGAAACGCTGCCACCTCCTCTCAAAGCTTCTCTTGCGCTCCTTTCAACATCCTCTGTGCTCTCTTCAGGTTGCCTACTATACTGTCCTTCAGCTCTAACCTCAGAACAGAAATACTTAGTTAAAACTTTATGGATGAGCATCCTTGATCTTAAAATTGTTACATAGAAATCGAGATGTTTTGATAGTCTAACCAAACCCTACCTTTAAACATATCAACCTACTAGAGCTGCAACGATTAATCGACATTGTGAGGCACATGCACTAACCCCTATTCCACAGTACTTCCCCGACCTTACACTTTAGAAACACATTTCTGAAGTCAATGACTATAGAAAGAATTCCTGAAAGTATAGTCCTGATTGCACATCAACAATAACAGGAAGTCATCTTCAAGACCATTTTCACTGAGGATGCATTTATGTTGACAAATATGTATTCTAGTAAATTAGTATAAAATGTACAGGTCTCCATAGAGGTACATTAATTTAGGATATAATCAGTCAAAAATTATTTACTGAAAGCGCAGACTAACTTTATGGAGCCAAGCGCTAAATTCTAAAAAAATTCAGTCGGCCAGTTAATTGAAATGTACGAATCCAACCACACGTCAAATGCATTTGGTGCCACTTTACTTCAAAATGTGTTAATTCAAAGTCTAGTCTTTGCATTTCAATTTGATAATGCGTGTAACACCTTATCAAGCAACAGTCAATAACGTGGAAATGACTCTAATTGCTGCAGCACATTGAGTACTTCCTTATTAAATATGTTCATGCTGACAAATCAATTAACCACTCTGAACATTCCTTCTTTCAATCAAGGCTTCATTAAGAAGTTACGAACAATCATCAATGACAGAGAACATATGATTCAATCATTATTCTCCCTCAGTTTCATGTTGATGAAGGATTATTTGATCCGATCATCGCGGTTAGCAAAACCATACAGTTGAGAAACACATTTCTCAAGTCAACGACTGTAGAATGGATCCCTGAAAGTGTAGTCTAAACTTTATATTAAGTGATAACAGAAAATAATCTTCTAGACTGCTACAGTATGGATACTGTATGGATACTGTAGCAGGATATACCTATGTTGACGTCATCATTACCGGGAGTTAAAATAATTATTCCTCAATGGGAAAAATAAAATGTTACTTCAGAATGTGTCGATTCCGAGACTTCTCATTACAGGTTGAAAGTGCTATAAACTAAGAACAAAACCACAGGAACCAACAGTCAAGTAGATACAACTCTAACTGTTGTAGCACAGTGATGACTTGCTTATTAAAACTTGTTCATGCTGACAGGTCAATCAATCACTCAAAAGAGATTCCTTCCATTGAAGCTTTATTAAGAAGCAAAGAACAATCATAATCGTTCTACGTCAGCTTCATGTTCAGGAAGAAACATATAATCTCATCATCATGGTTAGCAAGACCTTACACTTTAGAAACACATTTCTCAAGACAATAACTTTAGAAATTATCTCTAAAAGTATAGTCTTGATTTTATAACAATTGCTGAAAGGAAGTCATCTTCAAGACTACTATTTTCACTCAGAGGATGTACTTACGTTAATGGATACACATTTTGCTGTTTTGAATTCAGAAACTAATGATAATTAAAATAAATGTCCTTTCCCCCCAATGAAGACTCAACAGCATCGGCCAATCAACCAAAGACCCAAACAGACAAACACTCACATGAATCCAATCGATCAAACTCTCACTAATTTCCATAATGTGTGAGTCACATCGTTTACAAAGTGCATTCATATATTGAAAGTATATAAGAATGCTGACACCTAAGGATAAACGCTGGGTGGATTAGCATCAGACGAAATACCAACATATGGGGAACATATGATAGAATCATTACTTTGTATAACATTGGTTTTTAGAAAGTGATACATACGGTCTTCTTAATGGTTGGTGAGACAAGTTTAATAAACACAATTCTCAAGTCTGCAGAAATGATCCTTGTTTGTATGCTCCTAATGTCTTCATGACAGGAAGTCATACGTGACTGTTTTCACTCAGGATACTTTCTCTCATTTCAATCCAAGTTCATGGGTGGTAAAGAAGTGAAAGGTGATTCATCACATGTACCCAAAATTTCTTTTTCCACTGCTGCAATTCTGCTTTTTTTCTCACATATGAAAAAACGTTCACTTTTCATCAGCTATGTGACCAACATGTCTTGTTTTTTTTTTTCTCGGTTTCCTCTCAAGCAGTCATTGCTGCATTTTAAGTAGAAGTCATGCTAGTACAGGGTTCTTATTGGTGCTTTTTAGGTCTTCAAAAGTACTTTAACATATATATATATATATATATATATACATATATATATATATGGATGTTCTAATTGGATTTGCAGGAAATTTAATCGATTGCAACTATACTGTTTGATTTGTCTTAGAGGACGTTACGCCTCTCATCCAAGTAGGCTTCATCAGTTTATGCTCTAGACTTATATTGGTCAGAAAAATCCTTGCCCAGGCACACCCTCCGAGTGTTGGAGTATCAATAGTTTAACACCAACTGCTAGACTCGATCTGACCAATCTAAGTCTATAAGCATGAGCTGATGAAGCTTACTTGGATGAGAGGCAAAACTTCTTCACCAAACAGTCCAGAATTTTGACCGATTGAATGCCCCGAGAATACTTTAAGTTAAAAAAGTATGTTTAAGGTATCAAATTGACCTTGGGAAAATTGTCTGAGCCCTGTAGTAGTAGCAGTCACAATCATTTAAAGGGAAACTGCACTTTTTAAAAATGTTGCCTACCGTTCACAGTCATTGTGAGAGACAAGAAAACAAAAGGGTTTTGGTTTTTTTGCCTTGTTACATGTAAACATTTGCTCATTCTTGGTGGCTAGCAATGCAGCTAATGGGAGCAATCAATTCCACCTCTAAATCACTTTAAAAATGCGTTAAAAAACTGTCAACAATACTTCATTTACGTTCCGTAACCTGTATAATAACCAAACTGTAGCAACATTGTTATTGTAAGAGTGAGGAATTAATTTACTAGCGTAGTAACACATTGGCATGCTTTGGTATTATCCGTAAAAGCTTACTACGGCAAGAGATAAGCTACCTTTTACGTCAGCACAAAACACATTTGAGTTTGTAATGCACAACACAATGCGATCAGACACCAATCTGTACTGACTAAAAAACATGAACAATCATATTACACTATCTGTAAAGTATTAGCCCACATTTCATGTTTTGTTCGTACACAGCTAGCCAGACAGCATATGCCGTCTGTCATGACACACACATGACGTGCTGCATGTATCATGATCAATATTAAGTGTGATTCACTCTATGTCCAGCTGGCCTGGGACGTTTTTTCTGGTTTATTTTGGTAATCACGCCATTTATGTTAAAATAGCTTGGCTTCAAATTCTACATTTTCCGGCTTCGAGTCTCTTTCACCTCACTCTCTCGGCTTTTGTCTGCTCCAACGATTCACTCTTCTTTCGCGCTTGCCCCTAGAAGCAGTAGTTCATCCTCCGTATACTCAGCTTCAAAAAGATAAGGTTGTGAATCCTCATTTGTCCAAGAATAGTCATCTTTGTTCTTTGTTACCAAATCTGCCATGATTAGGAGACACACACGTCTTTGTTTCAGGAAGTACGAACACACTATTGTTGCTGGAAGTTGGTAGTGTGCAGCTGTGGAAAAGGAAATACATGCGCTCAGGAATTAGTTCCGGCAATGATTAAAATGACCAAAATGCAGTATATATCATACTTGCCAACCCTCCCGATTTTTCCAGGAGACTCCCGAATTTCAGTGCCCCTCCCGTAAATCTCCCGGGGCAACCATTCTCCCGAATTTCTCCCGATTTTCACCAGGACAACAATATTAAGGGCGTGCCACGATGGCATTGCCTTTAGCGTACTCTACAACCTGTCGACACGTCCGCATTTTCACCATACAAACAGCGTACCATCCCAGTCACATGTATTCACACGAAAGTGACTGCAAGACATACTTGGTCAACAGCCATACAGGACACACTGAGGGTAGCCATATAAACAACTTTAACACTGTTACAAATATGCGCCACACTGTGAACCCACACCAAACAAGAATGACAAACACATTTCGGGAGGACATCTGCACCGTAACACAACATAAACACAACAGAACAAATACCCAGAATCCCTTGCATACCTAACTCTTCCAGGCTATAATATACCCCCTCCCCAATTTCCTGAATGCGAAGGTCTCAAGTTTGGCAAGTATGAGTATATATTGAACATATTGCACATTGTTATAAACATGTCTGTTACTACATAATGTATAGACTTGCAGTGTGTATATAAAACGTTGATGACCGCATTTTCCAAGTGTTTTTATCATCTTTAAAATAATTGTAAAAAAAGACGTGTGTTCTTGTCTCTAATAATGATTGTGAACCATAGGCAAAATTCCCAAAAAACTGCAGTTCCCCTTAAGTGTTCTATTTTGCTAGTTTTCTGTCCCTGTTCTTTCTCTGTCCTTCCTGTTCCTGTCATCTGGTTCTCGTCCTCTCATATGCTGTCTCTCCATCCACAGTGAGAAAGAGAAGGCTTGAAGGAGGACCCATCCTCCCCAAGTGTCGGACAAATGTGTAGAAACCGCCCCCGACCCTCCATCACCCTGCTGGTTTGTTTTTTTGCCTTCCACCTGCCATTTAAAAACAACAACAAAAAAACACTTCCCGACAGCCTCTACAGACCGCCTTGAACATCATCTCTTGGTTATGCAAGTGCAATTCAGGGTTCAGAGAAAATACTTTTTGGACTTTTTAAGAAGGTGGATAGTAAAGGATGAAACCAGTGTAGTCCGCAGTATCCACGCGTGCATCCAATGCATGCGAAAAGAGATGATTCGTTTTTCAATCAATCAAAGTTTATTTATATAGCCCTTAATCACAAGTGTCTCAAAGGGCTGCACAAGGCACAACGACATCCTCGGCTCAGATCCCACATCAGGGCAAGAAAAAACTCAACCCAATGGGTTTTTGAATGTTTATGTGCTGGGATGGAAACTAACCGCACAGTGCTGCCATCTAGCGTCCTTTACTAGCAACTGCAGTGCCTTGACTCCTTGGACTGTTTGTGATTGACGATGGCTTCACATTTTGAACAGTCACATTTGGCAATCCGTGTTTCTACTGTTGTGTTGAATTATCATTATTAGTCGTACGATTGTTTTGCTGTAAATGACGTGTTCTGATGTTGTTCTTCACATCTTTCTGCAAGTTTTACACTGTTTGTCCCATCCATAGCCAAAACCAAAGTGTCAGACCGCAAGATATTTAGTTTATGACATCCAAGAATTATGCCGTTTCTAACAGGCACCCAACAGTAACAAATATATGACACTTATTTGCCATGTCACCAAAAATGTGGATGATTTGGCAGATAATTTAACATAAATTCACCTGCACTGATTTGGTTTTAGTATCAACATTGCGCTGCACCCGTCCTTCAATGTTCACCATGTGGCCCTCGCTGTATTCATTTTGGCCATTTCTGGGTTCAGTGGCAGTTGTAGCTCAGTATGTAAAAGTTAAAAAAAAGTACCACTGATAGTCACACACACACTAGGTGTGGTGAAATTACCCTCTGCATTTGGCCCATCCCCTTGTTCCACCCCCTGGGCGGTGAGGGGAGCAGTAAGCAGCAGCGGTGGCCGCACACAGGAATCATTTTGGTGATTGAAGGCCAATTCCAACCCTTACAGTCAGGGTACCCACACAACACACTAGGGGTGTTAATTCCCAACTAAAATCCAAGCCAAAAGTTTGGACACACCTTCTCATTCAATGCCATCCATCCATCCATCTTCTTCCGCTTATCCGAGGTCGGGTCGCGGGGGCAGCAGCCTAAGGAGAGAAGCCCAGACTTCCCTCTCCCCAGCCACTTCGTCCAACTCTTCCCGGGGGACCCCGAGGCGTTCCCAGGCCAGCCGGGAGACATAGTCTTCCCAACGTTTCCTGGGTCTTCCCCGTGGCCTCCTACCGGTCGGACGTGCTCTAAACACCTCCCCAGGGAGGCATTCGGGTGGCATCCTGACCAGATGCCCGAACCACCTCATCTGGCTCCTCTCGATGTGGAGGAACAGCGGCTTTACTTCTCACCCTATCTCTAAGGGAGAGCCCCGCCACCCGGCGGAGGAAACTCATTTCGGCCGCATGTACCCGTGATCTTGTCCTTTCGGTCATAACCCAAAGCTCATGACCATAGGTGAGGATGGGAACGTAGATAGACCGGTAAATTGAGAGCTTTGCCTTCCGGCTCAGCGCCTTCTTCATCACAATGGATTGATACAGCGTCCGCATTACTGAATACGCCGCACCGATCCGCCTGTCGATCTCACGATCCACTCTTCCCTCATTCGTGAACAAGACTCTGAGGTACTTGAACTCCTCCACTTGGGGCAGGGTCTCCTCTCCAACCTGGAGATGGCACTCAACCCTTTTCCGGACGAGAAATTCAATTAATTCAGTGTGTTTTCTTTATTTTCATGACTATTTACATTGTAGATTGTCACTGAAGGCATCAAAACTATGAACATGCGGAGTTATGTACTTAACAAAAAAAAAAGGTGAAATAACCGAAAACATGTTTTATATTTTAGTTTCTTCAAAATAGCCTCCCTTTGCTCTGATTACTGTTTTGCACACTCTTGGCATTCTCGCGATGAGCTTCAAGAGGTAGTCACCTGAAATGGTTTTCACTTCACAGGCGTCATAGTTTTGATGCCTTCAGTGACAATCTACAATGTAAATAGTCATGAAAATAAAGAAAACGCATTGAAATGAGAAGGTGTGTCCAAACTTTTGGCCTCTACTGTATGTTTTATTCTTTTTTAATTTTACAATACAAATATTGAGAGAGCTGAAATTGAACGTTATGTATCACTTTTCTCGGACGCTCCTACAAAGTTGTGTATTTTTCCTTTTCTTCTCTTACCCCATCTTGGCTCCCAAATTCTGATGCCGTGTGTGTGTGTGTGAAAACATAAAGAGCTTAAGCCACCAACTTTAGTTGAACACACACAATTATACACTTTTGTCGCTCTAAACCAGTTAAATCCCAGCAAACATCTCTCTTTTGAAAGCCTCTCCGGGATTTCTGCAATGTTGTGACGGCACTAATTCTAATTTGAATGTGTCTCCACATCACGTCTTTGTTTAAATTGACAGATATGTCGACTTGCCCCTGAGCAAACGCCGACCCATATCTATAACTGTCTGGGTTAGGTCACTTTGAACTTTCCCAAACAACTTCTAATCAAAACAAATATTACAAGTAACTTGTATTGCTTTAATCAGGTGACATTGTTGACTTATGTTTAAGTCTAACCCCTTGCCTGGTATTTTTTCTTTTTTGTTTATAGAGTGTTGATCCTTAATGCAGCACCTCTACATTTTCATCTTTTTTTATTTACTTGATCTTACAAAAATGATCTTATACGACAGCTGGCAGCTAATCACACACAAACATGGAATTCTGATCAGGAAGATTCACGGTATTAAGCTAAGGTTTTAATAAATGAAGTTCAGCTTTTGAAGAAGTTTAATTGGATACTGCAAGTTCTTTATTTCACCAAATGACTAAGTAGATAACATAGACATAGACTTAGACAAACTTTAATGATCCACAAGGGAAATTGTTCCACACAGTAGCTCAGTTACAAAGGAGGGAAAGTGTAAGGATGGAAAGGACAATGCAGGTATAAAATAGACTAAAAATGTACCATAGTAGCAATATAACATATATGTAATATTTACATAATATATGTACAGTATATGATATATACTGATATATTATATGTTTATATCATATATACAATATATAACAATTACCATGTACAATATTACAGTATATGTAACAGCTGCAGCATAAAATAGAGAGGAACATCAGGAATTTATTAGGATAAGGAGGGAATAGCAGCTGCAATCGTGCAGGAAATTGAACGCGCTAATAGCTGCTAACAGGACACATTTACATTTTTCACTAACATACAGGGATGAGAATCTCATTTTTGGTGACATTTAAAGAAAAACGTTGTGACTGCTGAGCAAATATGAATTACGGATGTAAACATTTGTTATTTAACTGAGTGACACTTGCAGCGTTTGTGTTTCCACATGTTCTTCCCATCTGCATCCTTTTTATAGCATCATAGGATTTGATTAAAGACGTGTGTTAGATAGTTCACATCTTTTGGTTTGGTTTTTGAAATAAATGAGCCTTGAAAATGAAATATTTACAATGTTTTGTTTTATTACACTAAAAGGGGTCCCCAAACTTTTTGACTTGGGGGCCACATTGGGTTAAAAAAATTTGGCCGGCGGCCGGGCTGTGTATATGTGTGTGTGTGTGTTTATATATATATATATATATATATATATATATATATATATATATATATATATATATATATCTGTCCTTTCTAATCCATTTTCTACCGCTTGTTACTCTTTTATATATATATATATATCTGTCCTTTCTAATCCATTTTCTACCGCTTGTTACTCTTTTATATATATATATATATATATATGTATATATATATATATATATATATATATATATATATATATATACATATATATATATATATATATATATATATCTGTCCTTTCTAATCCATTTTCTACCGCTTGTTACTCTTTTATATATATATATATATATATATATGTATATATATATATATATATATATATATATATATATATATATATATATATATATATATATATATATATATATATATATATATATATATATATAAATAATAAAAATATATATTTTTTTAAATTCTTAGTTTTTTAAATCTGTCCTTTCTAATCCATTTTCTACCGCTTGTTACTCTTTTATATATATATATATATATATATATATATATATATATATATATATATATATATATATATATATATATATATATATATATATATATATATATATATATATATATATATATATATATATATATATATATATATATAAATAAGAGTAACAAGCGGTAGAAAATGGATTAGAAAGGACAGATTTATATATATATATATATATATATATATATATATATATATATATATATATATATATATATATATATAAGAGTAACAAGAGGTAGAAAATGGATTAGAAAGGACAGATTTAAAAAACTAAGAATTTTTTAAAAAAAGTATTTTTATTATTTTTTTTTTAAACTTGGGACTTATTTTGGACGCCGGTGGGCCGGATCCGGCCTGTGGGTTGTAGTTTGGGAACCCCTGCCTTACACTCTCAGAGCAAAACACCAGATCTGATTACACAACTATAAGCACAATGTCAGCGTCACACTTTTTGCAAACCACTGCACACAGGGAATTGCAAAACACTTATTGTATACATTAGACCGGAGGTCCCAGACTTGTGGCCCGCGGGCCAATTGCAGCCCCCGAGACAATATTTTGTGGCCACTCCGCCTTAAAGGTGCAGTTTGCAACTTCCTCACAGCAACATTTTTTAAAGCAAAATAAATAACAAAAACATCACAGGCTAGCTCATGTTACCATTAGTGCTTTAACAGAACATATTTTTGTCTATATTTTTCACATTTACAAAGTTTATGTAATAGAGGACAGGGGTGCAGAGCAGAAAAGAGACGGCAGATCAACTGGTCTAAAAGGGGGGTCTATTTAAAGGCTAGCGTATACAAATTAGTTTTAAAATGGGACTTAAATGCTTTTACTGATTTAATGACAGCTAACTCTGGCTTTCCAAATTTCTATCATTAGCTAATAAGCTAATACACATGCATGTCTTATATACGTATGTAGTTACGTCATTTTGTATGAGAAGCCGTGAGAGGGCGGGATATTTTGTGTAAAATACATTGTAAAGTCGACACCCTCTAGGGCAGTGTTTTTCAACCTTTTTTGAGCCAACGCACATTTTTTGCGTTGAAAAAAGTGCAGAGGCACACCACCAGCAGAAATCATTGATAAACGAAACTCAGTTGACAGTAAAAAGTCGCTTTCGCAATTGTTGGATATGACTTTAAACCATAACCAAGCATGCATCAATATAGCTCTTGTCTCAAAGTAGGTGTACTGTCACCACCTGTCACATCACGCCCTGACTTATTTGGAGTTTTTTGTTGTATTCCTGTAGCAGTTTCATGTCTTCCTTTGAGCGATATTTCCCGCATCTACTTTGTTTTAGCAATCAAGAATATTTCAGTTGTTTTTGTTCTTCTTTGTGGGGACAATGTTGATTGTCATGTCATGTATGGATGTACATTGTGGACGCTGTCTTTGCTCCACAGTAAGTCCTTGCAGTCGTCCAGCATTCTGTTTTTGTTTACTTTGTAGCCAGTTCCGTTTTAGTTTCGTTCTGCATAGCCTTCCCTAAGCGTCAATGCCTTTTCTTAGGGGCACTCACCTTTTGTTTATTTTTGGTTTAAGCGTTAGACACCTTTTTACCTGCACACGGCCTCCCGCTGTTTCCGACATCTACAAAGCAATTAGATACCGGCTGCCACCTACTGATATGGAAGAGTATTACACGGTTACTCTGCCGAGCTCTAGACAGCACCGGCACTCAACAACAACACATCATTTGCAGACTATAATTACTGGTTTGCAAAAAATATTTTTAACCCATATAGGTGAAATTACACAATCTCCCATGGCACCGGACTGTATCTGTCAGGTTCAAACACTGATGACATCTATTAAACAAGACAATAAACAAAGAATCAAACAGAGACATAATTCAATTTGGCTCAGTGAGGAGAAACGTGTACATCTGTACCCTAGTACAGTGTCATTACGCTCTGGCGAAAGATTGTACGCCTCCTCTTTTATTTGGACTTTCCCTGATTACATGGCAACAGCTGTTTCTAAGGTACGGTGGTCGTAAACAGCCATCGCCTTTGATTACAATAGTTCAAAGAAAAGGTCGTAAACAGCCGTTGACCTCGGTCACAGAACAGTTCAAAGAAAAGGTGCTTTGAGGGGAGTCAGGCCCTGCTTCCTCTCCGCTTTGTAGTTCTCGGGTCAAAACATATTTCTGGGGCCGTACTTATCAAGCTTCTTAGAATTACTCCTAAGAAGTCTGCTAAGAGTTGACTTAAGAGTAAATAAATTCTTCGCTGAAAGCTGCACTTAAAAGTTAGTTATCAAGCGTCTTACTCACACTTTCAGCGAAGTGTAGGACTGAATCTTAAGTGTCACACTCAGAGCTGAATTACGACATTACTATGTGCCATAAACGGAATTTTAGGTGACGTCATTTCTGTGTCCATAGAAATGACCAATCACGGAAGGGAATCCCTTGTCTAAGAATAAAGAAATATCTTAGAAATATTTAAGTGGACAATGGGAGTGTATATTTTGACAATAAACTACAAAATAATACAAAACAAACAAACAATATTGGCAATGAATCAAAAATAAATGTTTCCTTTTTGTTGCACCTTTCCTGCTTCCTGTTCCCAGACCGTAACAAAGAGGCAGGGGAGACACTTCTCTAGGATGTATGCTCGGGGCAACACCCTTCACTTTACCCGGCAGTGGGTCTCCACAGCGGACGACTTTAGAGTGAATGATGAGTCCGGCGATTAGTTGCAAATCTTGCTTTATTGATTGCTTGCACACAGCCAATCCAACACAAAACAAACTAGTCCCCGCTCGCACTCACAATACCGCTCCCTCTCCTCTCTCACCCACACACTCACTGACGTCACTCACCTCACATGCTGTCACCTAGCGTATGTGTGTGCCACACACATATGCTACTCTCATAACATTTTCTTTCCAATTCATTAATTAGGCAACTAATTTGAAACTGGTGTGGGTGGCTCTATATATACTAGTCCACTGCAGCCACATGCAGAAATCAACAAGGAATCGAAAATTATTAAATCTGTGACAAAAATAATACCTGCTCTGTCTAAACCAGGGGTCACCAACCTTTTTGAAACCAAGAGCTACTTTTTGGGTACTGATTAATGCGAAGGGCTACCAGTTTGATACACACTTAAATAAATTGCCAGAAATAGCCAATTTGCTCAATTTACATTTAACTCTATGTTATTAATAATTAATGATATTTACACTTAATTGAACGGTTTAAAAGAGGAGAAAACACGAAAAAATTACAATTAAATTTTGAAACATAGTTTATCTTCAATTTCGACTCTTTAAAATGTAAAATTCAACCGGAAAAAATAAGAGAAAAACTAGCTAATTCGAATCTTTTTGAAAAAATTAAAAAAATAATTTATGGAACATCATTAGTAATTTTTCCTGATTAAGATTAATTTTAGAATTTTGATGACATGTTTTAAATAGGTTATAATCCAACCTGCACGTTGTTAGAATATATAACAAATTGGACCAAGCTATATTTCTAACAAAGACAAATCATTATTTCTTCTAGATTTTCCAGAACAAAATTTTTAAAAGAAATTCAAAAGACTTTGAAATAAGATTTAAATTTGATTCTACTGATTTACGAGATTTGCCAGAATAATTGTATTGAATTTTAATCATAATAAGTTTGAAGAAATATTTCACAAATATTCTTAGTCGAAAAAACAGAAGCTAAAATGAAGAATAAATTAAAATGTATTTATTATTCTTTACAATAAAAAAAATAAATTTACTTAAACATTGATTTAATTTGTCAGGAAAGAAGAGGAAGGAATTTAAAAGGTAAAAAGGTATATGTGTTTAAAAATCCTAAAATCATTTTTAAGGTTGTATTTTTTCTCTAAAATTGTCTTTCTGAAAGTTATAAGAAGCAAAGTAAAAAAATTAATGAATTTATTTAAACAAGTGAAGACCAAGTCTTTAAAATATTTTCTTGGATTTTCAAATTCTATTTGAGTTTTGTCTCTCTTAGAATTAAAAATGTCAGGCAAAGCGAGACCAGCTTGCTAGTAAATAAATACAATTTAAAAAAATAGAGGCAGCTCACTGGTAAGTGCTGCTATTTGAGCTATTTTTAGAACAGGCCAGCGGGCTACTCATCTGGTCCTTACGGGCTACCTGGTGCCCGCGGGCACTGCGTTGGTGACCCCTGGTCTAAACGATACCGTTTGATCAGCTGCTCGTCATCAAACAAAGATGAACGTTCGCGCACGTCTCTCGCCTCAGTGCCATCCCCTGCTGGCAACTCCTAACCACTTAAGACACCTCTGAAGGTCTCTTAAATATCGTGGAGAGTAGGAGTGATTCTTAGACTTAAGAACGTTGATAAAAAGCTTTTATTCTTAAGTTTGAGAGTAGGACTAAATTTCGCAAATTCTCAGGACTTAAGTGTAAAATGGCACTCTAAGAAGCTTGATAAGTACGGCCCCTGTTGATTACAATACATGAAAGAAACAGAACACCTTCATGTTGCTTCCCATCCTACACAGTGGAGTTTTACAAGCCTTCTTCTTGGTAGGTTCAAAGAGAGCTTTTGTCCTCTCGCCGGGAACTCATGGAAACACAAAGTTTTGTGATAACTTAGATACAATTATTCTGACAGTATCTCACGGCACACTAGTGTGCCACGGCACAGTGGTTGAAAAACACTGCTCTAGGCGTCTGTGTAGATGTTGCAAACTGCACCTTTTATTTGAAAGTTTAATATTAGTGCGGCCCGCGAGTTTAATATGAATGGCACTTTACAGTGTTATGTACACAGCTGAATAAACCTACCAATCAGGACATATGGCTCTTGGGGGCGTGCAGGACATTGACTGGGCTTGATGCAAGCAGACAAACATTTACAGCAGCGTTTTCTTTCATGCCTGGCTGGCTGCTTGGTTTCTATTGGGCACACACGGACATTCGTCAAAATGAAGGTGCTGCCCAGCGGAACATTAAACGTATATACAATAAGAAGAGGATTCAAATAGCCCCATTCGCCACAGTTTAGCTGACAAATGAACCGTGACAAATTGGGAGATGCACGATACACTTTGGCCGCCAAATGTCAGTCGAGTGTTGAATCTCTTAAAATGTGTTTTTATTGGCAATTCCAACTTTGACCATGTAGAGTGGCGCTTTCCATCATTTTCAGCAAACTGCATTGCAAGAGCCACCCAGGAATGGGGTCATATGAATCTCTTCCCTACCGGATGTCTCTCTCTAAATTAATAATTTAAAGTGATGCATACGCAGCGGGTTAAAAGAAAAATAAGGACCTCAAATGTATTGTAGCCCGATGTACAAACCCCGTTTCCATATGAGTTGGGAAATTATGTTAGATGTAAATATAAACGGAATACAATGATTTGCAAATCATTTTCCACCCATATTCAGTTGAATATGCTACAAAGACAACATATTTGATGTTCAAACTGATAAACTTTTTTTTTTTTGCAAATAATCATTAACTTTAGAATTTGATGCCAGCAACACGTGACAAAGAAGTTGGGAAAGGTGGCAATAAATACTGATAAAGTTGAGGAATGCTCATCAAACACTTATTTGGAACATCCCACAGGTGAACAGAAAAATTGGGAACAGGTGGGTGCCATGATTGGGTATAAAAGTAGATTCCATGAAATGCTCAGTCATTCACAAACAAGGATGGGGCGAGGGTCACCACTTTGTCAACAAATGCGTGAGCAAATTGTTGAACAGTTTAAGAAAAACCTTTCTCAACCAGCTATTGCAAGGAATTTAGGGATTTCACCATCTACGGTCCGTAACATCATCAAAGCGTTCAGAGAATCTGGAGAAATCACTGCACGTAAGCAGCTAAGCCCGTGACCTTCGATCCCTCAGGCTGTACTGCATCAACAAGCGACATCAGTGTGTAAAGGATATCACCAGATGGGCTCAGGAACACTTCAGAAACCCACTGTCAGTAACTACAGTTGGTCGCTACATCTGTAAGTGCAAGTTAAAACTCTCCTATGCAAGGCAAAAAACGTTTATCAACAACACCCAGAAACGCCGTCGGCTTCGCTGGGCCTGAGCTCATCTAAGATGGACTGATACAAAGTGGAAAAGTGTTCTGTGGTCTGAAGAGTCCACATTTCAAATTGTTTTTGGAAACTGTGGACGTCGTGTCCTCCGGACCAAAGAGGAAAAGAACCATCCGGATTGTTATAGGCGCACAGTTGAAAAGCCAGCATCTGTGATGGTATGGGGGTGTATTAGTGCCCAAGACATGGGTAACTTACACACCTGTGAAGGCGCCATTAATGCTGAAAGGTACATACAGGTTTTGGAGCAACATATGTTGCCATCCAAGCAACGTTACCATGGACGCCCCTGCTTATTTCAGCAAGACAATGCCAAGCCACGTGTTACATCAACGTGGCTTCATAGTAAAAGAGTGCGGGTACTAGACTGGCCTGCCTGTAGTCCAGACCTGTCTCCCTTTGAAAATGTGTGGCGCATTATGAAGCCTAAAATACCACAACGGAGACCCCCGGACTGTTGAACAACTTAAGCTGTACATCAAGCAAGAATGGGAAAAAATTCCACCTAAGAAGCTTCAAAAATGTGTCTCCTCAGTTCCCAAACGTTTACTGAGTGTTGTTAAAAGGAAAGGCCATGTAACACAGTGGTGAACATGCCCTTTCCCAACTACTTTGGCACGTGTTGCAGCCATGAAATTCTAAGTTAGATATTATTTGCAAAAAAAAAAAAAGTTTATGAGTTTTGAATATTTAGATATTTGATGAAATATCTTGTCTTTGTAGTGCATTCAATTGAATATGGGTTGAAAAGGATTTGCAAATCATTGTATTCCGTTTATATTTTCATCTAACACAATTTCCCAACTCATATGGAAACGGGGTTTGTAGTTTGCAGTCACATAGCGACACCTGTCCGTCAGCAATAACAGTCCCTAGTAGTCCCGCCCAATTATAGGGTGACACCGTCGTTATTTTTTATTTGCATTGCACTGTTTGCTTTGTATTTGTGTTTTCTCACACAATGAACTCTACTTATATTTCCATTTGATGTCATTTGGTTCTTTTTGGTCTCTATGACTAAGTTTCTAACAACAACAACAGAAGAAGAAAAAAATGGAAATGACGCACATTGCCGTAAAAGACGTTCTCCGTCCATCGGCTGAACACAACAGTGACACCAAATAGAATGATATAGTCCACAGCCCCAAACATGTTTTTTTCTTATTTTCTTACTAATTTTTTTATGTGTTTATTTATTTTGTTCGTCTTATTCTTGTGTTGAAAATTACAAATAAAGAAATTTTTAAGCTTTTCTTGTGGAACACCTGATGCGGCCCAGCCTCACCTGGACTCTGCCTCCAGCGGCACCCAGGTAAATTGAGTTTGGGACCCCTGCATTAGACCCAGGTGCGTATCATGATGTCACTTCCTTGCAAATTCCAAAGCACTGACTTTCAAATGATTAGCCAAACGGTTAAAAATTGTTCCCAATTGCTTAAGCTCGATTTTGAATAAAGGGCCCGGTTTTTCAAGACACTATACATACACACAGTTATCAGAACACTTGAGATCCTTTGCAAAGTTAAGCACAACTATACACTATTGTATAAAAATTATATTTTGTTACTGTATGGAAATGTCTCAAATGACTAAATTCGGTGTGCTTAAGCTAAAACACTTTTAGCAATTGGAATGTACATGAAGTACACAAACCAGCAAAAGTGCAAATACAGAAAATGTATCACATACAATATAAGACCAATGCAGCAGAATGATGAAAATATAATTTATTTCTCTAAATCAGTCAAAATTTCAACAAAATAAGTTCATGCTACAACAGTGGTGGCCATAACTACCATTGAAGACACCAAGGTTATGGCCATGTTATTTTTTTAAGCGACAAAAAAATGATGATTTGGCTGAGATGACAGCTCAAATTTGATTTCAAAAAGCAACTTCAATTTAGATTTTAAAGCCAAGGTGACTGATAAGTAACGTTTTGTCACCCTCTTGTGGACGATGCTGGAACCACAGGTCAGTACACATGACAAACGCGATCGTGAATTGACTATTTTTATGACCCAATACAAATCTAATTTCTTAGCCATGGTGCAGAAAAAAAATAACCTGCACAAAATGTCAATACACATAACACGATATTATAATTATTATATGTTTGGATATTATAAAAAAATACATCCCATGACCATGAAAAAAACCCCGTAATTTACACACTCATTTTAAATCCATTGCAAGGCATGATGGGAAAGATGCAAAACCCTCCTACTACACTTATCCATGTTTGAGTTGAATTGATTACAAAGCTTTAAAAAGGTCCTCACGGAAGTAAACAAAGTAAGAATTTAAATTTCACATACTCTTGATATTCAATTATAATAAATTATATTATTATAATATGTGAACAGACGCACACATACACACACACACACACACACACACACATATATATATATATATATATATATATATATATATATATATATATATATATATATATATATACATATATATATATATATATATATATATATATATATATATATATATATATATATATATATATATATACATATGTATATATATATATATATATATATATATATATATATATACATATATATATATATATATATATATATATATATATATATATATATATATATATATATATATATATATATATATATATATATATATATATATATATATATATATATACACTGCTCCAAAAAATTAAAGGAACACTTTGAAAACACATCCGATTTCAATGTTGAAAAAAAAAGTCTGATATCTATACTGATATGGACAGTTTAAAGGCCTACTGAAACCCCACTACTACCGACCACGCAGTCTGATAGTTTATATATCAATGATGAAATCTTTAACATTGCAACACATGCCAATACCGCCGGGTTAACTTATAAAGTGCAATTCTAAATTTCCCGCTGAACTTCCGGTTGAAAACGCCTTTGGATGATGACGTATGCGCGTGACGTAGCCAGTGAAACAGGAGTATCGGTAGCCCATTGAAGCCAATACAAAAAGCTCTGTTTTAATTTCATGATTCCACAGTATTCTGGACATCTGTGTTGGTGAATCTTTTGCAATTTGTTTAATGAACAATGGAGACTGCAAAGAAGAAAGTTGTAGGTGGGATCGGTGTATTAGCGGCTGGCTGTAGCAACACAACAAGGAGGACTTACTTGGATAGGAGACGCGCTAGCCGATGCTAGCCGCCAACCGCATCTGTGATCGGGTGAAGTCCTTCTTCGCGCCGTCGATCGCTGGAACGCAGGTGAGCACGGGTGTTGATGAGCAGATGAGGGCTGGCTGGCGTAGGTGGAGCGCTAATGTTTTTATCATAGCTCTGTGAGGTCCGGTTGCTAAGTTGCTAAGTTAGCTTCAGCGTCGTTAGCAACAGCATTGTTAAGCTTTGCCAGGCTGAGAATTATTAACCGTGTAGTTACATGTCCATGGTTTAATAGTATTGTTGATATTCTGTCTAGCCTTCCAGTCAGGGATTTATTTATTTTGTTTCTATCTGCATTTGAGCCAGATGCTATCACGTTAGCTCAGTAGCTAAAGAGCTTCGCTGATGTATTGTCGTGGAGATAAAAGTCCCTGTGAACGTCCATTTCGCGTTCTCGACTCTCATTTTCAAGAGGATATAGTATCCAAGGTGGTTTAAAATACAAATCCGTGATCCACAATAGAAAAAGGAGAGAGTGTGGAATCTAATGAGCCAGCTTGTACCTAAGTTAAGGTCAGAGCAAAAAATATATGTCTTTCACTGCATTCCAGTCTGTCACTCTAACGATCCTCATCCACGAATCTTTCATCCTCGCTCAAATTAATGGGGTAATCGTCGCTTTCTCGGTCCGAATCGCTCTAGCTGCGTTGAAAACAATAGGAAAATATGAGGAGGCGAACAACTGACTACGTCACGCTACTTCCGGTAGGGGCAAGGCTTTTTTTAAATCAGAAACCAAAAGTTGCGAACTTTATCGTCGTTGTTCTATACTAAATCCTTTCAGCAAAAATATGGCAATATCGCGAAATGATCAATTATGACACATAGAATGGATCTGCTATCCCCGTTTAAATAAAAAAATGTAATTTCAGTAGGCCTTTAATGTCTCAGGAACAAAAGGATGCCACATCTTTTGATGGAAATAAAAGTTTTCAGCCTACAGAGGGCTCAGTATATAGACACCCCAAAAATCAAAGTGAAAAAATTATGTGGCAGGCTCGCCCATTTTGCCTAAATTAAATTTCTGCAACTCAAAATTCTTTTCAATATCTTGTGTGGCCACCACTTGCTTGTATGCATGCTTGACAACGTCGCGGCATGCTCCTAATGTGAGGACGGATGGTGTCTTGTGGGATGTCCTCCCAGATCTGTCTAAGGGCATCAGTGAGCTCCTGTAAAGTCTGAGGAGCAACCTGGCGGCGTCTGATGGACCGAAACATTATGTCCCAGAGGTGTTCTATCGGGTTTAGATCAGGTGATCGTGAGGGCCATTCAATTGTGTCAATTTCTTCATCCTCCAGATACTGTCTGCATACTCTTGCCACATGAGGCCGGGCATTGTCGTGGACCAGAAGGAACCCAGGACCTACTGCACCAGCGTAGGGTCTGACCATGGCTGCAAGGATTTCATCCCGATACCTAATGGCAGTCAGACAGCCGTTCTCTAGCCTGTAGAGGTCTGTTCGTCCCTCCATGGAAATGCCTCCCCAGACCATCAATGACCCACCACCGAACGGGTCATGCTGAATGATGTTGCAGGCAGCATAGCGCTCTCCTTGGCTTCTCCAGACCCTTTCACGTCTATCAAAGGTGTTCAGGGTAAACCTGCTCTCATCTGTGAAAAGCACAGGGCGCCAGTGGCGGACTTGCCAATTCTGGTGTTTATGGCAAATGCCAATCGAGCTTCACGGTTCTGAGCAGTGAGCACAGGGCACACTACAGGACGTCGTGCCCTGAGGCCACCCTCGTGAAGTCTGTTTCTGACTGTTTGGGCAGAGACATTCACACCAGTAGCCTGCTGGAGATCATTCTGTAGGGCTTGGGCAGTGCTCAACCTTATCCTCCTTGCACAAAGCAGCAGATATCGGTCCTGCTGGTGGGATGAGGACCGTCTACGGCCCTGTCCAGCTCTCCTAGAGTAACTGCCTGTCTCCTGGAATCTCCTCCATGCTTTGGAGATTGTCCTGGGAGACACATCAAATCTTCTTGCAACAGCACGCATGGATGTGCCATCCTGGAGGAGTAGGACAATCTGCGCAACTTCAGGAGGGTTAAGAAATCGCCTCATGCTCCCAGTCGTGATAATGACTCTAGCTAAAGCCAACACTTGTGGAAAAACAGTTAAAAAAGATCAAGAGGGTGGAAGTTGAAATGGCCTCCACCTGCAAAACCAGTCCTGTTTTGGGGGCCATCTCGTTGTTGCCCCTTCTAGTGCAGCTGTTGTTAATTCCATCAACACCAATGCAGTTGAAACTGATTAACAACCCCCTCTGCCACGTACCTGATCAAAACCTTATCAGAAAAGTGCAATTGAATTCATGCCATACCCTGATAAAAAACTGTACATATATATATACATATATATATATATGTCTGTGTAGCAATCTGTACATCGTACCGTACGATGTACAGATTGCTACGTTCTGGCGAAGGATCTCTGGTGGCGGTTGTTTAAGTAGTCGTCCCTCTCATCACTGCCGGGTGTGTTGATTGAAGATGGAACGCAGCTGCCAGCAGCAGCTTGAGTGACACGCGCCAGCGCGCTTGGAGGTGCGCTCAGCGAGGATCCCAGATGATTGCGCACTGGTGTGCGTCTGGGCCGTGACACTCTCTCTCTCTCTCTCTGTGTCCACTACTTGCTGTACATATCCTACCAAGTCAGACCTACACTGTTCCAATGTCCATTTCTCTGATGATGCAATTGTTGATGACTGAAGTGTTGATATCAACCGAACCTAACCCCCCCCGACCCCCTCCCCTTCATATCCCACACCCCGGATTGTATATAATATAAATAATTGCAATGTATAAACTCTGATGATTATCTGTGTGATGACTGTATTATGAGGATAGTATACATCTGTATCATGAATCAATTTAAGTGGACCCCGACTTAAACAAGTTGAAAAACTTATTCGGGTGTTACCATTTAGTGGTCAATTGAACTGCACTGTGCAATCTACTAATAAAAGATTCAATCAATCAATCAATGATATGCATCTTTTTTTGCAATTCACTGTGTTCAGTGGTTTGCAAAAAGTGTGAAGCCGATATTGTGCTTATTGTTGTGCTAATCTGGTCCGATGTTTTGCTCCTGGAGTGTAAGGTTTTTAATAATTGTGTAAGACTTTTTATTAGAGTGTTTATGCAATCCAAAAAAAAACTGTAGCCCCAACATTCAGGTTCAACGATACATAATTGAACCAATCAGGTTCAATCACTACAAAAAGGAGATGCAGAAACTTAATTGGCCACAGGGCTTTAGTCAATGTCCCAGGTCAGCGTAGGGCAGGGGTGGGCAAACTATGGTCTTTTTAATCCGGCCCGCCAAAAAATAAAACAGAATTGAGCAAATTCTGTAATAATTAGGACCACATTAATTGTCCTGTAATACCAAGTAATTCCACAGAGTGGCGCAATAGAAGTATAGTTCAGTGGTCACCGACCACCGGGCCGCGGCCGGGTACCGGTCCGTGGATCGATTGGTACCGGACCGCACAAGAAAAAAAAAAAAAAAAAATATTTTTTTAAGATACACTTACAATTAGTGCACTAACCCAAAAAAACCTCCCTCCCCCATTTACACTCATTCACACAAAAGAGTTGTTTCTTTCTGTTATTAATATTTCTGGTTCCTACATTATATATCAATATAGATCAATACAGTCTGTAGGGATACAGTCCGTAGGCACGCATGATTGTATTTTTTTATGACAAAAAAATTAAAAATAAATAAAAAATACCCCCCCCCCCTCCCGGTTCGTGGGGCAAATTTTCAAGCGTTGACCGGTCCGCAGTTACAAAAAGGTTGGGGACCACTGGTATAGTTGATTGATTGCACGGCCCAGGTACACTTTTTCTACTGCTAATGCGTTAACAGCAGAACCAATTTGCAACAATGAGTGGGCTAAAGAAAAAACTGTTCAACTTTGGGCCTTCTCTATGAGATTCTACAATTTGTTGGGACAATTTTTTAAACCCCAAACAAGTTTTGTACAATTAAATCTGTGATGATGGCAGATGGTGTACCTCATTGGTAGAGCATTTGACTGCAAATCAAAAGGTGCCCAGTTCACCTCTTGGCGCCACTCCCTAATCAGAGTCAGCCACTTCTTCCGAGGGTTTTCTGATTTTCTACAATCTTCTTGAGCAAAAAGTGTTTTGTATAATGGAATCATTGTGCATATAAGGGGGAGTAGCTCAGTCGTAGAGCATTTGACTGGAGATCAAAGGGTCTCAACTTCAAATCTGGTTACTCTCATAAGTTTTCCTCTTTACCTTTTGTGGTCAATACCAATACATACAAGTTTTAAAAAGTATTGCTCAAAACCTAAAACATACTTTGTACGATGAAACAATGTTCTTGGACATGGTTTTCAGCTGACTGGTAGAGCATTTGACTGCGGATAAAAAGGCCCCCAATTCAACTCTGGCCCCCCCCTCATCAGAGTCCTCCACTTTTTCCGATGGTTTCCTGAGCGTCTCCAATTTTTTTGAGCCGTGTTTTATACGCAAATTGTGTTATGTATAATTGAATTATCATGCTTATCAGGGGATGTAGCTCAGTGGTAGAACATTTGACTGCAAATCAAGATGTCCCCAGTTCAACTCTGGGGGCCCCCTCATCAGGTTCCTGCACTTCCTTTGAACAAAGTCACAACTTCTGCGACCCTCATTAGCATTGTTCAAAACCACAGGCACTGTTTTTACAATTAAACAAATTTGTAATTTCGGACAGGTGTTTTGCTCAGTGGTACAGCGTTTAACTGCTGAACAAGAAGTGTTCACTTCAAATCTGGTTACTCTCATATGTTTTCCTCTTTACTTTTTGTGGTCAATACCAATAAATAAAAGTTTTAAAAAGCAATGTTCAAAACCTAAAATATATTTCGTATGATAAAACAAGGTTTTTGGATTGTGTTTGCAGCTCACTGGTAGAGCATTTGACTGCGGATAAAAAGGTCCCCAATTCAACTCTGGGCGCCCCCTCATCATAGTCCTCCACTTTTTCTGATGGTTTCCTGAGCTTCTTCAATCTTATTGAGCCATGTTTTATACGCAAATTGTTTTATGTCTAATTGAATTAATATCTTTATCAGGGGGTGTAGCTCAGTGGAGGACCCTTTTTTTTTTTTTTTTTTTAATGTCCTGCCCAGCTTCTCGGGCAAATCATATAGCAGATGTAGATGCCCATATCGGCTGTTCAGATTTACTTTACAAAAGAGAAGTGTAGGATACTTCTCTTGTTGCCTTACTTGTATTTTGACTTTATTAAATGTATTTATATTATCATTTGGTGCAGCCGGGCCGGAGCAGGAGGGGATAGAAAGAGAGAAAAAGGAAGACAGAGGGGGGAATTGTGGGGACAAGAGGGGGATTAGACAGAGAGACAAAAACAACAACAGCAAACACAACAACAACAACAACAACAACAACAACAGAGCAACATCAGCAAATACGACATGTACAAATATGATGGTAAAAGTAATAGCAAATAAGCAGTTAGCGAAAATTTAAAAAAAAATACAGAAATGACAATGAGCATTATTACACTAAAAATGGAGCAATATGAATACCAATAGAAATAGTGCTATTGATAATAAACAATACCAGTACTTTACCTTTATTATCAACAATACAATTGTTCAAATGCAACAATACATATACGTAATGATAACTTGAGATACGAAAGAATGCAGAAAAATGGAGGGGAAGAAAGAGAAACAACCTTAACCTTGTAGATTGTTATAGTAACAATAGGTTAAGCTTTGTCAGTGTGCCATGTGTTATACCCAGTTTACCCTAGGGCAACAACGTTAATATATGTTTGATGAAACGTGATTATGTGCATGAGTGTATGTGTGCATATGTACTTGTATATGTACAGTATGTGTATGTGTGCTTGTACAGTGAATGTATATGTACAGTATGTGTATATGTGTGCTTGTACAGTGAATGTATATGTACAGTATGTGTATATGTGTGTACAGCGAATGTATATGTACAGTATGTGTATACAGTATGTGTGTTTGAACAGTGAATGTATATGTACAGTATGTGTAAATGTGTGTTTGTACAGTGAATGTATATGTACAGTATATGTATGTGTGTGTTTGTACAGTGAATGTATATGTGTAGTATGTGTATGTGTGTGTTTGTACAGTGAGTGTATATGTACAGTATGTGTATATGTATGTTTTTACAGTGAATGTATATGTACAGTATGTGTATACAGTATGTTTGTATAATGAATGTGCGTGTGGATGTACGAACTTTGAGTGTGTAAATATGTACTGTATTTATTTGTATATGAATGTGGGAGCGTAGGTACCTAGATCCCCCCCCTGAGGTAGGGGAATAAATAAATGAAATAAATAAATACATAATAATAATAATATTAATAAAATATATTTAAAAAAAAAAAAAAAAAAAAAGGGGGAAAAATAAATAAATAATTAAATCTATTTATAAAAAAAATAAAAAAATTAAAAAAATTAAAAAAAAAGAATTAAAAGAAGATCACAGACATGCTGACACACAAGGTCGCTACCCCAACAACTGGCCGACTCGCAGCACCTCGGAATACCCTGCAGCACCAAGCCACCACAGTAGACGCAGGGACCAGACCCAGCAGGCCCCAACCAAGACGGGCACCCGGAAGGGATGGACGGCGGGACCCAGGAGCTCCAGACACGCAGTCCGGATGCAGTAGCCTGAGGCGCCGACCCCCACCCGACAGGCAGGCCCAGAACGTACCCCCAGAAATATACATACATATATATATACATACACATGTACACATACACACACATACACATACACATATATATACATACATACATACATACATACATACATACACACACACACACACATACATATACACAGTTTGTCAGCCCCGACAACCACCACGCGCGTGCGCTGCCACCAGTCACAACATCAGCCACCCCCCTGCACCAGACCCAGCAGCCACGGGCGCCCACACCACAAACAGTGGAGGACCCTTTGACTACAGATCAAGAGGTCCCCAGTTCAACTCTGGGTGCCCCCTCATCAGGTTCCTCCACTTCCTTTGAACAAAGTATCAACTTGTACAACTCTTTTTAGTGTTGTTCAAAATCACAAATGCCATTTGTACAATTAAACAAATTTGTAATATCGGACAGGCGTGTTGCTCAGTGGTGGAGCGTTTGACTGCCGAACAAGAAGTCTCTACTTCATTTCTGGTTACTATCATAAGTTTGATAGGGGGTGTAGCTCAGTGGTAGAGCATTTGACTGCAGATCAAGAGGTCCCCAGTTCAACTCTGGGTGCCCCCTCTTTAGGGTCCACCACTTTTTCTGAGCTTTAAAAAAAAATAATTCTTGAGCAATTTTTTAAACCCCAAGCATGTTTTCTACAGACAAATCTGCAACATTGCCAGGTGGTGTAGCTCATTGGTAGAGCATTTCACTGCAGATCAAGAAGACCCGAGTCCAGCTCTGGGTGCCACCCCCTAATCAGAGTCCTCTACTTCTTCCGAGTGTTTTCAGATTTTATACAAATTACTTGAGCAATGTTTTAAACCCAAAAACTGTTTTGTATAATGTAATCAACATACTTAAACGGGGGTGTAGCTCAGTGGTAGAGCATTTGACTGCAGATCAAGAGGTCCCCAGTTCAACTCTGGGTGCCCCCTCATCAGGTTCCTCCACTCCCTTTGAACAAAGTCTCAACTTGTACAACTCATTTTAGTGTTGTTCAAAATCCCAAATGCCATTTGTACAATTAAACAAATTTGTAATATCGGACAGGCGTTTTGCTCAGTGGTGGAGCGTTTGACTGCGGGTAAGAAGGTCCCCAGTTCAAATATGGGCGCCCCCTCATCAGAGTCCTACACTTTTTCCGATGGTTTCCTGAGCTTCTCCAATCTTATTGAGCCATGTTTTATACGCAAATTTTGTTATGTCTAATTGAATTATTATCGTTATCAGGGGGTGTAGCTCAGTGGAGGACCCTTTGACTGCAGATCAAGAGGTCCCTAGTTCAACTCTGGACCCTCTTCAGGATCCACCACTCTTTCTGAGCTTTAAAAATTTTCTTGAGCAATTTTTTAAACCCCAAGCATATTTTGTACAAACAAATTTGCAACATTGCTAGGTGGTGTAGGTCATTGGTAGAGCATTTTACTGCAGATCAAGAAGTCCTGAGTTCAGCTCTGGGTGCCACCCCCTAATCAGAATCCCCTACTTCTTCTGAGCATTTTTTGTTCTTCTACAATTTTTTTGAGCAATGTTTTAAAACCAAAAAGTGTTTTTATAATAGAATGAACATACTTAAAAGGGGGTGTAGCTCAGTGGTAGAGCATTTGACTGCAGATAAAGAGATTCCCAGATCAACTCTGGGTGCCCCCTCATCAGGTTCCTCCACTCCCTTTGAACAAAGTCTCAACTTGTACAACTCATTTTAGTGTTGTTCAAAATCACAAATGCCATTTGTACAATTAAACAAATTTGTAATATCGGACAGGCATGTTGCTCAGTGGTGGAGCGTTTGACTGCGGGTAAGAAGGTCCCCAGTTCAAAACTGGGCGCCCCCTCATCAGAGTCCTATACTTTTTCCGATGGTTTCCTGAGCTTTTCCAATCTTATTGAGCCATGTTTTATACGCAAATTGTGTTATGTCTAATTGAATTATTATCTTTATCAGGGGGTGTAGCTCAGTGGAGGACCCTTTGACTGCAGATCAAGAGGTCTCTACTTCATTTCTGGTTACTATCATAAGTTTTCCTTTTGTCCTTTTGTGGTCAATACCAATACATACATGTTTTAAAAAGCAATGTTCAAAACCTAAAACATATTTTGTATGATGAAACAAGGTTTTTGGATTGTGTTTGCAGCTCACTGGTAGAGCATTTCACTGCAGATAAAAAGGTCCCCAATTCAACTCTGGCGCCCCCTCATCTGAGTGGTCCACTTTTTCCGATGGTTTCCTGACCTTCTCCAATTTTATTGAGCCGTGTTTTATACGCAAATCGTGTTATGTCTAATTGAATTTATCTCTTTATCAGGGGGTGTAGCTCAGTGGAGGACCCTTTGACTGCAGATCAAGAGGTCCCTAGTTCAACTCTGGACCCTCTTCAGAATCCACCACTTTTTCTGAGCTTTAAAAATTTTCTTGAGCTATTTTTTAAACCCCAAGCATATTTTGTACAATTATTTTGCGACATTGCCAGGTGGTGTAGCTCATTGGTAGAGCATTTGACTGCAGATCAAGAAGTCCCGAGTTCAGCTCTGAGCCCCACCCCCAAATCAGAGTCCCTTACTTCTTCTGAGCATTTTTTGTTCTTCTACAATTTTCTTGAGCAATGTTTTAAACCCAAAAAGTGTTTTACAATAGAACCAACATACACAAAAGGGGGTGTAGCTCAGTGGTAGAGCATTTGACTGCAGATCAACAGGTCCCCAGTTCAACTCTGGGTGCCCCCTCAACAGGTTCCTTCACCTTCTGTGAACAAAGTCTCAACTTATACGACTCTCATTAGCGTTGTGCAAAACCACAAATGCTACTTGTACAATTGAAAACATTTGTAATATCAGACAGGTGTGTTGCTCACTGGTAGAACATGTGACTGCAGAACAAGAAGTGTCCACTTCAAATGTAGTTAGTTTTATAAGTTTTCCTCTTTACCTTTTGTGGTCAATTCCAATATATACATGTTTTAATGAGCAATGTTCAAAACCTAAAACATATTTTGTACGATGAAACAAGGTTTTTGGACAGTGTTTGCAGCTCACTGGTAGAGCATTTGACTGCAGGTAAAAAGGTCCCCAATT
The DNA here is from genome assembly GCF_033978785.1 of Entelurus aequoreus. Classification (NCBI taxonomy): domain Eukaryota; kingdom Metazoa; phylum Chordata; class Actinopteri; order Syngnathiformes; family Syngnathidae; genus Entelurus; species Entelurus aequoreus. The sequence continues at coordinate 27,560,758 of NC_084752.1, read as the reverse complement.
CAACTCTGGGCGCCCCCTCACCAGAGTGCTCCACTTTTTCCGATGGTTTCCTGAGCTTTTCCAATTTTTTTGAGTCGTGTTTTATACGCAAATCGTGTTATGTATAATTGAATTACTATGCTTGACAGGGGGTGTAGCTCAGTGTAGAGCATTTGACTGCAGATCAAGAGGTCCCCAGTTCAACTCTGGGTGCCCCCTCTTTAGGGTCTGCCACTTTTTCTGAGCTTTAAAAAAATAATAATTCTTGAGCAATTTTTTAAACCCCAAGCATGTTTTCCACAGACAAATCTGCAACATTGCCAGGTGGTGTAGCTCATTGGTAGAGCATTTCACTGCAGATTAAGAAGTCCCGAGTCCAGCTCTGGGTGCCACCCCCTAATCAGAGTCCTCTACTTCTTCTGAGTGTTTTCTGATTTTATACAAATTACTTGAGCAATGTTTTAAACCCAAAAAGTGTTTTGTATAGTGTAATCAACATGCTTAAAAGGGGGTGTAGCTCAGTGGTAGAGCATTTGACTGCAGATCAAGAGGTCCCCAGTTCAACTCTGGGTGCCCCCTCATCAGGTTCCTCCACTCCCTTTGAACAAAGTCTCAACTTGTACAACTCATTTTAGTGTTGTTCAAAATCACAAATGCCATTTGTACAATTAAACAAATTTGTAATATCGGACAGGCGTTTTGCTCAGTGGTGGAGCGTTTGACTGCGGGTAAGAAGGTCTTCAGTTCAAATATGGGCGCCCCCTCATCAGAGTCCTACACTTTTTCCGATGGTTTCCTGAGCTTCTCCAATCTTATTGAGCCATGTTTTATACGCAAATTGTGTTATGTCTAATTGAATTATTATCATTATCAGGGGGTGTAGCTCAGTGGAGGAACCTTTGACTGCAGATCAAGAGGTCCCTAGTTCAACTCTGGACCCTCTTCAGGATCCACCACTTTTTCTGAGCTTTAAAAATGTTCTTGAGCAATTTTTTAAACCCCAAGCATATTTTGTACAAACAAATTTGCAACATTGCTAGGTGGTGTAGCTCATTGGTAGAGCATTTGACTGCAGATCAAGAAGTCCCGAGTTCAGCTCTGGGCGCCACCCCCTAATCAGAATCCCCTACTTCTTCTGAGCATTTTTTGTTCTTCTACAATTTTTTTGAGCAATGTTTTAAAACCAAAAAGTGTTTTTATAATAGAATGAACATACTTAAAAGGGGGTGTAGCTCAGTGGTAGAGCATTTGACTGCAGATAAAGAGATTCCCAGATCAACTCTGGGTGCCCCCTCATCAGGTTCCTCCACTCCCTTTGAACAAAGTCTCAACTTGTACAACTCATTTTAGTGTTGTTCAAAATCACAAATGCCATTTGTACAATTAAACAAATTTGTAATATCGGACAGGCATGTTGCTCAGTGGTGGAGCGTTTGACTGCGGGTAAGAAGGTCCCCAGTTCAAAACTGGGCGCCCCCTCATCAGAGTCCTATACTTTTTCCGATGGTTTCCTGAGCTTTTCCAATCTTATTGAGCCATGTTTTATACGCAAATTGTGTTATGTCTAATTGAATTATTATCTTTATCAGGGGGTGTAGCTCAGTGGAGGACCCTTTGACTGCAGATCAAGAGGTCTCTACTTCATTTCTGGTTACTATCATAAGTTTTCCTTTTGTCCTTTTGTGGTCAATACCAATACATACATGTTTTAAAAAGCAATGTTCAAAACCTAAAACATATTTTGTATGATGAAACAAGGTTTTTGGATTGTGTTTGCAGCTCACTGGTAGAGCATTTCACTGCAGATAAAAAGGTCCCCAATTCAACTCTGGCGCCCCCTCATCTGAGTGGTCCACTTTTTCCGATGGTTTCCTGACCTTCTCCAATTTTATTGAGCCGTGTTTTATACGCAAATCGTGTTATGTCTAATTGAATTTATCTCTTTATCAGGGGGTGTAGCTCAGTGGAGGACCCTTTGACTGCAGATCAAGAGGTCCCTAGTTCAACTCTGGACCCTCTTCAGAATCCACCACTTTTTCTGAGCTTTAAAAATTTTCTTGAGCTATTTTTTAAACCCCAAGCATATTTTGTACAATTATTTTGCGACATTGCCAGGTGGTGTAGCTCATTGGTAGAGCATTTGACTGCAGATCAAGAAGTCCTGAGTTCATCTCTGGGCCCCACCCCCTAATCAGAGTCCCTTACTTCTTCTGAGCATTTTTTGTTCTTCTACAATTTTCTTGAGCAATGTTTTAAACCCAAAAAGTGTTTTACAATAGAATCAACATACACAAAAGGGGGCGTAGCTCAGTGGTAGAGCATTTGACTGCAGATCAACAGGTCCCCAGTTCAACTCTGGGTGCCCCCTCAACAGGTTCCTTCACCTTCTGTGAACAAAGTCTCAACTTATACGACTCTCATTAGCGTTGTGCAAAACCACAAATGCTATTTGTACAATTGAACACATTTGTAATATCAGACAGGTGTGTTGCTCACTGGTAGAACATTTGACTGCAGAACAAGAAGTGTCCACTTCAAATGTCGTTAGTTTTATAAGTTTTCCTCTTTACCTTTTGTGGTCAATTCCAATATATACACGTTTTAATGAGCAATGTTCAAAACCTAAAACATATTTTGTACGATGAAACAAGGTTTTTGGACAGTGTTTGCAGCTCACTGGTAGAGCATTTGACTGCAGGTAAAAAGGTCCCCAATTGAACTATGGGCGCCCCCTCATCAGAGTGCTCCACTTTTTCCGATGGTTTCCTGAGCTTTTCCAATTTTATTGAGCCGTGTTTTCTACGCAAATCGTGTTATGTATAATTGCATTACTATGCTTGACAGGGGGTGTAGCTCAGTGATAGAGCATTTGACTGCAGATCAAGAGGTCCCCAGTTCAACTCTGGGTGCCCCCTCTTTAGGGTCCACCACTTTTTCTGAGCTTTAAAAAATAATAATTCTTGAGCAATTTTTTAAACCCCAAGCATGTTTTCTACAGACAAATCTGCAACATTGCCAGGTGGTGTAGCTCATTGGTAGAGCATTTCACTACAGATCAAGAAGTCCTTTCTCCAGCTCTGGGTGCCACCCCCTAATCAGAGTCCTCTACTTCTTCCAAGTGTTTTCTAATTTTATACAAATTTCTTGAGAAATGTTTTAAACCCAAAAAGTGTTTTGTATAATGTAATCAACATACTTAAAAGGGGGTGTAGCTCAGTGGTAGAGCATTTGACTGCAGATCAAGAGGTCCCCAGTTCAACTCTGGGTGCCCCCTCATCAGGTTCCTCCACTCCCTTTGAACAAAGTCTCAACTTGTACAACTCATTTTAGTGTTGTTCAAAATCACAAATGCCATTTGTACAATTAAACAAATTTGTAATATCGGACAGGCGTTTTGCTCAGTGGTGGAGCGTTTGACTGCGGGTAAGAAGGTCTTCAGTTCAAATATGGGCGCCCCCTCATCAGAGTCCTACACTTTTTCCGATGGTTTCCTGAGCTTCTCCAATCTTATTGAGCCATGTTTTATACGCAAATTGTGTTATGTCTAATTGAATTATTATCTTTATCAGGGGGTGTAGCTCAGTGGAGGACCCTTTGACTGCAGATCAAGAGGTCCCTAGTTCAACTCTGGACCCTCTTCAGGATCCACCACTTTTTCTGAGCTTTAAAAATGTTCTTGAGCAATTTTTTAAACCCCAAGCATATTTTGTACAAACAAATTTGCAACATTGCTAGGTGGTGTAGCTCATTGGTAGGGCATTTGACTGCAGATCAAGAAGTCCTGAGTTCAGCCCTGGTTGCCACCCCCTAATCAGAATCCCCTACTTCTTCTGAGCATTTTTTGTTCTTCTACAATTTTTTTGAGCAATGTTTTAAACCAAAAAGTGTTTTTATAATAAAATCAACATACTTAAAAGGGGGTGCAGCTCAGTGGTAGAGCATTTGACTGCAGATCAACAGGTCCCCAGTTCAACTCTGGGTGCCCCCTCATCAGGTTCCTTCACCTTCTGTGAACAACCTCTCAACTTATATGACTCTCATTAGCATTGTGCAAAACCACAAATGCTATTCGTACAATTGAACACATTTGTAATATCAGACAGGTGTGTTGCTCACTGGTGGAACATTTGACTGCAGAACAAGAAGTGTCCACTTCAAATGTCGTTAGTTTTATAAGTTTTCATCTTTACCTTTTGTGGTCAATTCCAATATATACATGTTTTAAAGAGCAATGTTCAAAACCTAAAACATATTTTGTACGATTAAACCAGGTTTTTGGACAGGGTTTGCAGCTCACTGGTAGAGCATTTGACTGCAGGTAAAAAGGTCCCCAATTCAACTCTGGGCGCCCCCTCATCAGAGTGCTCCACTTTTTCCGATGGTTTCCTGAGCTTCTCCAATTTTATTGAGCCGTGTTTTATACGCAAATCGTGTTATGTATATTTGAATTACTCTCAGTGGTAGAGCATTTGACTGCAGATCAAGAGGTCTCCAGTTCAACTCTGGGTGTCCCCTCTTCAGGGTCCACCACTTTTTCTGAGCTTTAAAAAAAATAATTCTTGAGCAATTTTTTAAACCCCAAGCATGTTTTCTACAGACAAATCTGCAACATTGCCAGGTGGTGTAGCTCATTGGTAGAGCATTTCACTGCAGATCAATAAGTCCTGAGTCCAGCTCTGGGTGCCACCCCCTAATCAGAGTCCTCTACTTCTTCCGAGTGTTTTCGGATTTTCTACAAATTACTTGAGCAATGTTTTAAACCCAAAAAGTGCTTTGTATAATGGAATCGGCTTACTTAACAGGGGGTGTAGCTCAGTGGTAGAGCATTTGACTGCAGATCAAGAGGTCCCCAGTTCAACTCTGGGCGCCCCCTCATCAGGTTCCTCCATTTCCTTTGAACAAAGTCTCAACTTGTACAACTCTTTTTAGTGTTAATCAAAATCACAAATTCCATTTGTACATTAAACAAATGTGTAATATCGGACAGGCGTGTTGCTCAGTGGTGGAGCGTTTGACTGTGGTTAAAAAGGTCCCCAGTTCAAATATGGGCGCCCCCTCATCAGAGTCCTCCACTTTTTCCGATGGTTTCCTGAGCTTCTCCAATCTTATTGAGCCATGTTTTATACCCAAATTGTGTTATGTCTAATTGAATTATTATCTTTATCAGGGGGTGTAGCTCAATGGAGGACCCTTTGACTGCAGATCAAGAGGTCCCTAGTTCAACTTTGGACCCTCTTCAGGATCCACCACTTTTTCAGAGTTTTAAAATTTTTATTGAGCAATTTTTTAAACCCCAAGCATATTTTGTACAAACAAATTTGCAACATTGCTAGGTGGTGTAGCTCATTGGTAGAGCATTTGACTGCAGATCAAGAAGTCCTGAGTTCAGCTCTGGGCGCCACCCCCTAATCAGAATCCCCTACTTCTTCTGAGCATTTTTTGTTCTTCTACTTTTTTTTTGAGCAATGTTTTAAAACTAAAAAGTGTTTTTATAATATAATCAACATACTTAAAAGGGGGTGTAGCTCAGTGGTAGAGCATTTGACTGCAGATCAACAGGTCCCCAGTTCAACTCTGGGTGCCCCCTCATCAGGTTCCTTCACCTTCTGTGAACAAAGACGGAACTTATATGACTCTCATTAGCGTTGTGCAAAACCACAAATGCTATTTGTACAATTGAACACATTTGTAATATCAGACAGGTGTGTTGCTCACTGGTAGAACATTTGACTGCAGAACAAGAAGTGTCCACTTCAAATGTCGTTAGTTTTCCTCTTTACCTTTTGTGGTCGATTCCAATATATACATGTTTTAATGAGCAATGTTCAAAACCTAAAACATAATTTGTACGATGAAACAAGGTTTTTGGACAGGGTTTGCAGCTCACTGGTAGAGCATTTGACTGCAGGTAAAAAGGTCCCCAATTCAACTCTAGGCACCCCCTCATCAGAGTGCTCCACTTTTTCCGATGGTTTCCTGAGCTTCTCCAATTTTATTGAGCCATGTTTTATACGCAAATCGTGTGATGTAAAATTGAATTACTATGTTTAACAGGGGGTGTAGCTCAGTGGTAGAGCATTTGACTGCAGATCAAGAGGTCCCCAGTTCAACTCTGGGCGCCCCCTCATCAGGTTCCTCCACTTCCTTTGAACAAAGTATCAACTTGTACAACTCTCTTTAGGGTTGTTCAAAATCACAAATGCCATTTGTACAATTAAACACATTTGTAATATCGGACAGGCGTGTTGCTCAGTGGTGGATCGTTTGACTGCCGAACAAGAAGTCTCTACTTCATTTCTGGTTACTCTCATAAGTTTTCCTTTTGTCCTTTTGTGGTCAATACCAATACATACAAGTTTTAAAAAGCAATCTTCAAAACCTAAAACATATTTTGTATGATGAAACAAGGTTTTTGGATTGTGTTTGCAGCTCACTGGTAGAGCATTTCACTACAAAAAAAAAGGTCCCCAATTCAACTCTGGCGCCCCCTCATCTGAGTGCTCCACTTTTTCCGATGGTTTCCTGAGCTTCTCCAATTTTATTGAGCCATGTTTTATACGCAAATCGTGTTATGTCTGATTGAATTTACATCTTTATCAGGGGGTGTAGCTCAGTGGAGGACCCTTTGACTGCAGATCAAGAGGTCCCTAGTTCAACTCTGGACCCTCTTCAGCATCCACCACTTTTTCTGAGCTTTAAAAATATTCTTCTATTTTTGAAACCCCAAGCATATTTTGTACGAACAAATTTGCAACATTGCCAGGTGGTGTAGCTCATTGGTAGAGCATTTGACTGCAGATCAAGAAGTCCCGAGTTCAGCTCCGGGCCCCACCCCCTAATCAGAGTCCCTTACTTCTTCTGAGTTTTTTTTGTTCTTCTACAATTTTCTTGAGCAATGTTTTAAACCCCAAAAGTGTTTTACAATAGAATCAACATACACAAAAGGGGGTGTAGCTCAGTGGTAGAGCATTTGACTGCAGATCAACAGGTCCCCAGTTCAACTCTGGGTGCCCCCTCAACAGGTTCCTTCACCTTCTGTGAACAAAGTCTCAACTTATATGACTCTCATTAGCGTTGTGCAAAACCACAAATGCTATTTGTACAATTGAACACATTTGTAATATCAGACAGGTGTTTTGCTCACTGGTAGAACATTTGACTGCAGAACAGGAAGTGTCCACTTCAAATGTCGTTAGTTTTATAAGTTTTCCTCTTTACCTTTTGTGGTCAATTCCAATATATACATGTTTTAATGAGCAATGTTCAAAACCTAAAACATAATTTGTACGATGAAACAAGATTTTTGGACAGGGTTTGCAGCTCACTGGTAGAGAATTTGACTGCAGGTAAAAAGGTCCCCAATTCAACTCTGGGCGCCCCCTCATCAGAGTGCTCCACTTTTTCCGATGGTTTCCTGAGCTTCTCCAATTTTATTGAGCCGTGTTTTATACGCAAATCGTGTTATGTATAATTGAATTACTCTGCTTAACAGGAGGTGTAGCTCGGTGGTTGAGCATTTGACTGCAGATCAAGAGGTCCCCAGTTCAACTCTCGGAGCCCCCTCCACTTTTTACGATGGTTTCCTGAGCTTCTCCAATCTTATTGAGCCATGTTTTATATGCAAATTGTGTTATATCGAATTGAATTATTATCTTTATCAGGGGGTGTAGCTCAGTGGAGGACCCTTTGACTGCAGATCAAGAGGTCCCTTGTTCAACCTTGGACCCTCTTCAGGATCCACCACTTTTTCTGAGCTTTAAAAACATTCTTGAGCAGATTTTGAAACCCCAAGCATATTTTGTCCTAAAAATTTGCAACATTGCCAGGTGGTGTGGCTCATTGGTAGAGCATTTGACTGTAGACCAAGAAGTCCTGCGTTCAGCTCTGGGTGCCACCCCCTAATCAGAGTCCCCTACTTCTTCTGAGCATTTTTTGTTCTTCTACAATTTTCTTGAGCAATGTTTTAAACCCAAAAGGTCCCTAGTTCAACTCTGGCCCCTCTTCAGGATCTACCAATTTTTCTGAGCTTTAAAAATTTTCTTGAGCAATTTTTTAAACCCCAAGTATGTTTTCTACAGACAAATCTGCAACATTGCCAGGTGGTGTAGCTCATTGGTAGAGCATTTCACTGCAGAACAAGAAGTGTCCACTTCAAATGTAGTTAGTTTTATAAGTTTTCCTCTTTACATTTTGTGGTCAATTCCAATATATACACGTTTTAATGAGCAATGTTCAAAACCTAAAACATATTTTGTATATGATGAAACAAGGTTTTTGGACAGGGTAGAGCATTTGACTGCAGGTAAAAAGGTCACCAATTCAACTCTGGGCGCCCCCTCATCAGAGTGCTCCACTTTTTCCGATGGTTTCCTGAGCTTCACCAATTTTATTGAGCCGTGTTTTATACGCAAATCGTGTTATGTATAATTTAATTACTATGCTTAACAGGGGGTGTAGCTCAGTGGTAGAGCATTTGGCTGCAGATCAAGAGGTCCCCAGTTCAACTCTGGGTGCCCCCTCATCAGGTTCCTTCGCCCTCTGTGAACAAAGTCTCAACTTATACGACTCTCATTAGTGTTGTGCAAAACCACAAATGCTGTTTGTACAATTGAACACATTTGTAATATCAGACAGGTGTGTTGCTCACTGGTAGAACATTTCACTGCAGAACAAGAAGTGTCCACTTCAAATGTACTTAGTTTTATAAGTTTTCCTCTTTACCTTTTGTGGTCAATTCCAATATATACACATTTTAATAAGCAATGTTCAATACCTAAAACATAATTTGTACGATGAAACAAGGTTTTTGGACAGGGTTTGCAGCTCACTGGTAGAACATTTGACTGCAGGTAAAAAGGTCCCCAATTCAACTCTAGGCGCCCTCTCATCAGAGTGCTCCACTTTTTCCGATGGTTTCCTGAGCTTCTCCAATTTTATTGAGCCATGTTTTATACGCAAATCGTGTTATGTAAAATTGAATTACTATGTTTAACAGGGGGTGTAGCTCAGTGGTAGAGCATTTGACTGCAGATCAAGAGGTCCCCAGTTCAACTCTGGGCACCCCCTCATCAGGTTCCTCCACTTCCTTTGAACAAAGTATCAACTCTTTTTAGTGTTGTTCAAAATCACAAATGCCATTTGTACAATTAAACAAATTTGTAATATCGGACAGGCGTGTTGCTCAGTGGTGGATCGTTTGACTGCCGAACAAGAAGTCTCTACTTCATTTCTGGTTACTCTCATAAGTTTTCCTTTTGTCCTTTTGTGGTCGATACCAATACATACAAGTTTTAAAAAGCAATGTTCAAAACCTAAAACATATTTTGTATGATGAAACAAGGTTTTTGGATTGTGTTTGCAGCTCACTGGTAGAGCATTTCACTACGGATAAAAAGGTCCCCAATTCAACTCTGGCGCCCCCTCATCTGAGTGCTCCACTTTTTCCGATGGTTTCCTGAGCTTCTCCAATTTTATTGAGCCATGTTTTATACGCAAATCGTGTTATGTCTAATTGAATTTATATCTTTATCAGGGGGTGTAGCTCAGTGGAGGACCCTTTAACTGCAGATCAAGAGGTCCCTAGTTCAACTCTGGACCCTCTTCAGGATCCACCACTTTTTCTGAGCTTTAAAAATATTCTTCTATTTTTGAAACCCCAAGCATATTTTGTACAAACAAATTTGCAACATTGCCAGGTGGTGTAGCTCATTGGTAGAGCATTTGACTGCAGATCAAGAAGTCCTGAGTTCATCTCTGGGCCCCACCCCCTAATCAGAGTCCCTTACTTCTTCTGAGCATTTTTTGTTCTTCTACAATTTTCTTGAGCAATGTTTTAAACCCAAAAAGTGTTTTACAATAGAATCAACATACACAAAAGGGGGCGTAGCTCAGTGGTAGAGCATTTGACAGCAGATCAACAGGTCCCCAGTTCAACTCTGGGTGCCCCCTCAACAGGTTCCTTCACCTTCTGTGAACAAAGTCTCAACTTATACGACTCTCATTAGCGTTGTGCAAAACCACAAATGCTATTTGTACAATTGAACACATTTGTAATATCAGACAGGTGTGTTGCTCACTGGTAGAACATTTGACTGCAGAACAAGAAGTGTCCACTTCAAATGTCGTTAGTTTTATAAGTTTTCCTCTTTACCTTTTGTGGTCAATTCCAATATATACACGTTTTAATGAGCAATGTTCAAAACCTAAAACATATTTTGTACGATGAAACAAGGTTTTTGGACAGTGTTTGCAGCTCACTGGTAGAGCATTTGACTGCAGGTAAAAAGGTCCCCAATTGAACTATGGGCGCCCCCTCATCAGAGTGCTCCACTTTTTCCGATGGTTTCCTGAGCTTTTCCAATTTTATTGAGCCGTGTTTTCTACGCAAATCGTGTTATGTATAATTGCATTACTATGCTTGACAGGGGGTGTAGCTCAGTGATAGAGCATTTGACTGCAGATCAAGAGGTCCCCAGTTCAACTCTGGGTGCCCCCTCTTTAGGGTCCACCACTTTTTCTGAGCTTTAAAAAATAATAATTCTTGAGCAATTTTTTAAACCCCAAGCATGTTTTCTACAGACAAATCTGCAACATTGCCAGGTGGTGTAGCTCATTGGTAGAGCATTTCACTACAGATCAAGAAGTCCTTTCTCCAGCTCTGGGTGCCACCCCCTAATCAGAGTCCTCTACTTCTTCCAAGTGTTTTCTAATTTTATACAAATTTCTTGAGAAATGTTTTAAACCCAAAAAGTGTTTTGTATAATGTAATCAACATACTTAAAAGGGGGTGTAGCTCAGTGGTAGAGCATTTGACTGCAGATCAAGAGGTCCCCAGTTCAACTCTGGGTGCCCCCTCATCAGGTTCCTCTACTCCCTTTGAACAAAGTCTCAACTTGTACAACTCATTTTAGTGTTGTTCAAAATCACAAATGCCATTTGTACAATTAAACAAATTTGTAATATCGGATAGGCGTGTTGCTCAGTGGTGGAGCGTTTGACTGCGGGTAAGAAGGTCCCCAGTTCAAATCTGGGCGCCCCCTCATCAGAGTCCTACACTTTTTCCCCTCATCAGACTCTCATTAGCGTTGTGCAAAACCACAAATGCTATTTGTACAATTGAACACATTTGTAATATCAGACAGGTGTGTTGCTCACTGGTAGAACATTTGACTGCAGAACAAGAAGTGTCCACTTCAAATGTCGTTAGTTTTATAATTTTTCCTTTTTACCTTTTGTGGTCAATTCCAATATATACATGTTTTAATGAGCAATGTTCAAAACCTAAAACATAATTTGTACGATGAAACAAGATTTTTGGACAGTGTTTGCAGCTCACTGGTAGAGCATTTGACTGCAGGTAAAAAGGTCCCCAATTCAACTCTGGGCGCCCCCTCATCAGAGTGCTCCACTTTTTCCGATGGTTTCCTGAGCTTCTCCAATTTTATTGAGCCGTGTTTTATACGCAAATCGTGTTATGTATAATTGAATTACTCTGCTTAACAGGAGGTGTAGCTCAGTGGTTAAGCATTTGACTGCAGATCAAGAAGTCCTGACTCCAGCTCTGGGTGCCACCCCCTAATCAGAGTCCTCTACTTCTTCCGAGTGTTTTCGGATTTTCTACAAATTACTTGAGCAATGTTTTAAACCCAAAAAGTGCTTTGTATAATGGAATCAGCTTACTTAACAGGGGGTGTAGCTCAGTGGTAGAGCATTTGACTGCAGATCAAGAGGTCCCCAGTTCAACTCTGGGTGCCCCCTCATCAGGATCCTCCACTTTTTCCGATGGTTTCCTGAGCTTCTCCAATCTTATTGAGCCATGTTTTATACCCAAATTGTGTTATGTCTAATTGAATTACTATCTTTATCAGGGGGTGTAGCTCAGTGGAGGACCCTTTGAATGCAGATCAAGAGGTCCCTAGTTCAACTCTGGACCCTCTTCAGGATCCACCACTTTTTCTGAGTTTTAAAAATTTTCTTGAGCAATTTTTTAAACCCCAAGCATATTTTGTACAAACAAATTTGCAACATTGCTAGGTGGTGTAGCTCATTGGTAGAGCATTTGACTGCAGATCAAGAAGTCCCGAGTTCAGCTCTGGGCGCCACCCCCTAATCAGAATCCCCTACTTCTTCTGAGCATTTTTTGTTTTTCTACCTTTTTTTTTTAACAATGTTTTAAAACCAAAAAGTGTTTTTATAATAGAATCAACATACTTAAAAGGGGGTGTAGCTCAGTGGTAGAGCATTTGACTGCAGATCAACAGGTCCCCAGTTCAACTCTGGGTGCCCCCTCATCAGGTTCCTTCACCTTCTGTGAACAAAGACTCAACTTATATGACTCTCATTAGCGTTGTGCAAAACCACAAATGCTATTTGTACAATTGAACACATTTGTAATATCAGACAGGTGTGTTGCTCACTGGTAGAACATTTGACTGCAGAACAAGAAGTGTCCACTTCAAATGTCGTTAGTTTTCCACTTTACCTTTTGTGGTCGATTCCAATATATACATGTTTTAATGAGCAATGTTCAAAACCTAAAACATAATTTGTACGATGAAACAAGGTTTTTGGACAGGGTTTGCAGCTCACTGGTAGAGCATTTGACTGCAGGTAAAAAGGTCCCCAATTCAACTCTAGGCGCCCCCTCATCAGAGTGCTCCACTTTTTCCGATGGATTCCTGAGCTTCTCCAATTTTATTGAGCCATGTTTTATACGCAAATCGTGTTATGTAAAATTGAATTACTAAGTTTAACAGGGGGTGTAGCTCAGTGGTAGAGCATTTGACTGCAGATCAAGAGGTCCCCAGTTCAACTCTGGGCGCCCCCTCATCAGGTTCCTCCACTACCTTTGAACAAAGTATCAACTTGTACAACTCTTTTTAGGGTTGTTCAAAATCACAAATGCCATTTGTACAATTAAACACATTTGTAGTATCAGACAGGCGTGTTGCTCAGTGGTGGATCGTTTGACTGCCGAACAAGAAGTCTCTACTTCATTTCTGGTTACTCTCATAAGTTTTCCTTTTGTCCTTTTGTGGTCAATACCAATACATACAAGTTTTAAAAAGCAATGTTCAAAACCTAAAACATATTTTGTATGATGAAACAAGGTTTTTGGATTGTGTTTGCAGCTCACTGGTAGAGCATTTCACTACAGATAAAAAGGTCCCCAATTCAACTCTGGCGCCCCCTCATCTGAGTGCTCCACTTTTTCCGATGGTTTCCTGAGCTTCTCCAATTTTATTGAGCCATGTTTTATACGCAAATCGTGTTATGTCTGATTGAATTTGCATCTTTATCAGGGGGTGTAGCTCAGTGGAGGACCCTTTGACTGCAGATCAAGAGGTCCCTAGTTCAACTCTGGACCCTCTTCAGGATCCACCACTTTTTCTGAGCTTTAAAAATATTCTTCTATTTTTGGAACCCCGAGCATATTTTGTACAAACAAATTTGCAACATTGCCAGGTGGTGTAGCTCATTGGTAGAGCATTTGACTGCAGATCAAGAAGTCCCGAGTTCAGCTCTGAGCCCCACCCTCTAATCAGAGTCCCTTACTTCTTCTGAGCATTTTTTGTTCTTCTACAATTTTCTTGAGCAATGTTTTAAACCCAAAAAGTGTTTTACAATAGAATTAACATACACAAAAGGGGGTGTAGCTCAGTGGTAGAGCATTTGACTGCAGATCAACAGGTCTCCAGTTCAACTCTGGGTGCCCCCTCAACAGGTTCCTTCACCTTCTGTGAACAAAGTCTCAACTTATACGACTCTCATTAGCGTTGTGCAAAACCACAAATGCTATTTGTACAATTGAACACATTTGTAATATCAGACAGGTGTGTTGCTCACTGGTAGAACATTTCACTGCAGAACAAGAAGTGTCCACTTCAAATGTAGTTAGTTTTATAAGTTTTCCTCTTTACCTTTTGTGGTCAATTCCAATATATACACGTTTTAATGAGCAATGTTCAAAACCTAAAACATATTTTGTACGATGAAACAAGGTTTTTGGACAGTGTTTGCAGCTCACTGGTAGAGCATTTGACTGCAGGTAAAAAGGTCCCCAATTGAACTATGGGCGCCCCCTCATCAGAGTGCTCCACTTTTTCCGATGGTTTCCTGAGCTTTTCCAATTTTATTGAGCCGTGTTTTATACGCAAATCGTGTTATGTATAATTGAATTACTATGCTTGACAGGGGGTGTAGCTCAGTGGTAGAGCATTTGACTGCAGATCAAGAGGTCCCCAGTTCAACTCTGGGTGCCCCCTCTTTAGGGTCCACCACTTTTTCTGAGCTTTAAAAAATAATAATTATTGAGCAATTTTTTAAACCCCAAGCATGTTTTCTACAGACAAATCTGCAACATTGCCAGGTGGTGTAGCTCATTGGTAGAGCATTTCACTGCAGATCAAGAAGTCCTGACTCCAGCTCTGGGTGCCACCCCCTAATCAGAGTCCTCTACTTCTTCCAAGTGTTTTCTAATTTTATACAAATTACTTGAGCAATGTTTTAAACCCAAAAAGTGCTTTGTATAATGGAATCAGCTTACTTAACAGGGGGTGTAGCTCAGTGGTAGAGCATTTGACTGCAGATCAAGAGGTCCCCAGTTCAACTCTGGGTGCCCCCTCATCAGGTTCCTCCACTTTTTCCGATGGTTTCCTGTGCTTCTCCAATCTTATTGAGCCATGTTTTATACCCAAATTGTGTTATGTCTAATTGAATTACTATCTTTATCAGGGGGTGTAGCTCAGTGGAGGACCCTTTGACTGCAGATCAAGAGGTCCCTAGTTCAACTCTGGACCCTCTTCAGGATCCACCACTTTTTCTGAGTTTTAAAAATGTTCTTGAGCAATTTTTTAAACCCCAAGCATATTTTGTACAAACAAATTTGCAACATTGCTAGGTGGTGTAGCTCATTGGTAGAGCATTTGACTGCAGATCAAGAAGTCCTGAGATCAGCTCTGGGTGCCACCCCCTAATCAGAATCCCCTACTTCTTCTGAGCATTTTTTGTTCTTCTACTTTTTTTTTGAGCAATGTTTTAAAACCAAAAAGTGTTTTTATAATAGAATCAACATACTTAAAAGGGGGTGTAGCTCAGGGGTAGAGCATTTGACTGCAGATCAACAGGTCCCCAGTTCAATTCTGGGTGCCCCCTCATCAGGTTCCTTCACCTTCTGTGAACAAAGACTCAACTTATATGACTCTCATTCGCGTTGTGCAAAACCACAAATGCTATTTGTACAATTGAACACATTTGTAATATTAGACAGGTGTGTTGCTCACTGGTAGAACATTTGACTGCAGAACAAAAAGTGTCCACTTCAAATGTAGTTAGTTTTCCTCTTTACCTTTTGTGGTCAATTCCAATATAAACATGTTTTAATGAGCAATGTTCAAAACCTAAAACATAATTTGTACAATGAAACAAGGTTTTTGGACAGGGTTTGCAGCTCACTGGTAGAGCATTTGACTGCAGGTAAAAAGGTCCCCAATTCAACTCTAGGCGCCCCCTCATCAGAGTGCTCCACTTTTTCCGATGGTTTCCTGAGCTTCTCCAATTTTATTGAGCCATGTTTTATACGCAAATCGTGTTATGTAAAATTGAATTACTATGTTTAACAGGGGGTGTAGCTCAGTGGAGGACCCTTTGACTGCAGATCAAGAGGTCCCTAGTTCAACTCTGGACCCTCTTCAGGATCCACCACTTTTTCTGAGCTTTAAAAATATTCTTCTTTTTTTGAAACCCGAAGCATATTTTGTACAAACAAAATTTGCAACATTGCCAGGTGGTGTAGCTCATTGGTAGAGCATTTGACTGCAGATCAAGAAGTCCCGAGTTCAGCTCTGGGCCCCACCCCCTAATCAGAGTCCCTTACTTCTTCTGAGCATTTTTTGTTCTTCTACAATTTTCTTGAGCAATGTTTTAAACCCAAAAAGTGTTTTACAATAGAATCAATATACACAAAAGGGGGTGTAGCTCAGTGGTAGAGCATTTGACTGCAGATCAACAGGTCCCCAGTTCAACTCTGGGTGCCCCCTCAACAGGTTCCTTCACCTTCTGTGAACAAAGTCTCAACTTATACGACTCTCATTAGCGTTGTGCAAAACCACAAATGCTATTTGTACAATTGAACACATTTGTAATATCAGACAGGTGTGTTGCTCACTGGTAGAACATTTGACTGCAGAACAAGTGTCCACTTCAAATGTAGTTAGTTTTATAAGTTTTCCTCTTTACCTTTTGTGGTCGATTCCAATATATACACGTTTTAATGAGCAATGTTCAAAACCTAAAACATATTTTGTACGATGAAACAAGGTTTTTGGACAGTGTTTGCAGCTTACTGGTAGAGCATTTGACTGCAGGTAAAAAGGTCCCCAATTGAACTATGGGCGCCCCCTCATCAGAGTGCTCCACTTTTTCCGATGGTTTCCTGAGCTTTTCCAATTTTATTGAGCCGTGTTTTATACGCAAATCGTGTTATGTATAATTGCATTACTATGCTTGACAGGGGGTGTAGCTCAGTGGTAGAGCATTTGACTGCAGATCAAGAGGTCCCCAGTTCAACTCTGGGTGCCCCCTCTTTAGGGTCCACCACTTTTTCTGAGCTTTAAAAAAAAATAATTCTTGAGGAATTTTTTAAACCCCAAGCATGTTTTCTACAGACAAATCTGCAACATTGCCAGGTGGTGTAGCTCATTGGTAGAGCATTTCACTGCAGATCAGGAAGTCCTGACTCCAGCTCTGGGTGCCACCCCCTAATCAGAGTCCTCTACTTCTTCCAAGTGTTTTCTAATTTTATACAAATTACTTGAGCAATGTTTTAAACCCAAAAAGTGTTTTGTATAATGTAATCAACATACTTAAAAGGGGGTGTAGCTCAGTGGTAGAGCATTTGACTGCAGATCAAGAGGTCCCCAGTTCAACTCTGGGTGCCCCCTCATCAGGTTCCTCCACTCCCTTTGAACAAAGTCTCAACTTGTACAACTCATTTTAGTGTTGTTCAAAATCACAAATGCCATTTGTACAATTAAACAAATTTGTAATATCGGATAGGCGTGTTGCTCAGTGGTGGAGCGTTTGACTGCGGGTAAGAAGGTCCCCAGTTCAAATCTGGGCGCCCCCTCATCAGAGTCCTACACTTTTTCCCCTCATCAGTCTCTCATTAGCGTTGTGCAAAACCACAAATGCTATTTGTACAATTGAACACATTTGTAATATCAGACAGGTGTGTTGCTCACTGGTAGAACATTTGACTGCAGAACAAGAAGTGTCCACTTCAAATGTAGTTAGTTTTCCTCTTTACCTTTTGTGGTCAATTCCAATATATACATGTTTTAATGAGCAATGTTCAAAACCTAAAACATAATTTGTACGATGAAACAAGGTTTTTGGACAGGGTTTGCAGCTCACTGGTAGAGCATTTGACTGCAGGTAAAAAGGTCCCCAATTCAACTCTAGGCGCCCCCTCATCAGAGTGCTCCACTTTTTCCGATCGTTTCCTGAGCTTCTCCAATTTTATTGAGCCATGTTTTATACGCAAATCGTGTTATGTAAAATTGAATTACTATGTTTAACAGGGGGTGTAGCTCAGTGGTAGAGCATTTGACTGCAGATCAAGAGGTCCCCAGTTCAACTCTGGGCGCCCCCTCATCAGGTTCCTCCACTTCCTTTGAACAAAGTATCAACTTGTACAGCTCTTTTTAGTGTTGTTCAAAATCACAAATGCCATTTGTACAATTAAACAAATTTGTAATATCGGACAGGCGTGTTGCTCAGTGGTGGATCGTTTGACTGCCGAACAAGAAGTCTCTACTTCATTTCTGGTTACTCTCATAAGTTTTCCTTTTGTCCTTTTGTGGTCGATACCAATACATACAAGTTTTAAAAAGCAATGTTCAAAACCTAAAACATATTTTGTATGATGAAACAAGGTTTTTGGATTGTGTTTGCAGCTCACTGGTAGAGCATTTCACTACCGATAAAAAGGTCCCCAATTCAACTCTGGCGCCCCCTCATCTGAGTGCTCTACTTTTTCCGATGGTTTCCTGAGCTTCTCCAATTTTATTGAGCCATGTTTTATACGCAAATCGTGTTATGTCTAATTGAATTTATATCTTTATCAAGGGGTGTAGCTCAGTGGAGGACCCTTTAACTGCAGATCAAGAGGTCCCTAGTTCAACTCTGGACCCTCTTCAGGATCCACCACTTTTTCTGAGATTTAAAAATATTCTTCTATTTTTGAAACCCCAAGCATATTTAGTACAAACAAATTTGCAACATTGCCAGGTGGTGTAGCTCATTGGTAGAGCATTTGACTGCAGATCAAGAAGTCCTGAGTTCAGCTCTGGGCCCCATCCCCTAATCAGAGTCCCTTACTTCTTCTGAGCATTTTTTTGTTCTTCTACAATTTTCTTGAGCAATGTTTTAAACCCAAAAAGTGTTTTACAATAGAATCAACATACACAAAAGGGGGTGTAGCTCAGTGGTAGAGCATTTGACTGCAGATCAACAGGTCCCCAGTTCAACTCTGGGTGCCCCCTCTTTAGGGTCCACCACTTTTTCTGAGCTTTAAAAAAAAATATTTCTTGAGCAATTTTTTAAACCCCAAGCATGTTTTCTACAGACACATCTGCAACATTGCCAGGTGGTGTAGCTCATTGGTAGAGCATTTCACTGCAGATCAAGAAGTCCTGACTCCAGCTCTGGGTGCCACCCCCTAATCAGAGTCCTCTACTTCTTCCAAGTGTTTTCTAATTTTATACAAATTACTTGAGCAGTGTTTTAAACCCAAAAAGTGTTTTGTATTATGTAATCAACATACTTAAAAGGGGGTGTAGCTCAGTGGTAGAGCATTTGACTGCAGATCAAGAGGTCCCCAGTTCAACTCTGGGTGCCCCCTCATCAGGTTCCTCCACTCCCTTTGAACAAAGTCTCAACTTGTACAACTCATTTTAGTGTTGTTCAAAATCACAAATGCCATTTGTACAATTAAACAAATTTGTAATATCGGATAGGCGTGTTGCTCAGTGGTGGAGCGTTTGACTGCGGGTAAGAAGGTCCCCAGTTCAAATCTGGGCGCCCCCTCATCAGAGTCCTACACTTTTTCCCCTCATCAGACTCTCATTAGCGTTGTGCAAAACCACAAATGCTATTTGTACAATTGAACACATTTGTAATATCAGACAGGTGTGTTGCTCACTGGTAGAACATTTGACTGCAGAACAAGAAGTGTCCACTTCAAATGTCGTTAGTTTTATAATTTTTCCTTTTTACCTTTTGTGGTCAATTCCAATATATACATGTTTTAATGAGCAATGTTCAAAACCTAAAACATAATTTGTACGATGAAACAAGATTTTTGGACAGGGTTTGCAGCTCACTGGTAGAGCATTTGACTGCAGGTAAAAAGGTCCCCAATTCAACTCTGGGCGCCCCCTCATCAGAGTGCTCCACTTTTTCCGATGGTTTCCTGAGCTTCTCCAATTTTATTGAGCCGTGTTTTATACGCAAATCGTGTTATGTATGATTGAATTACTCTGCTTAACAGGAGGTGTAGCTCAGTGGTAGAGCATTTGACCGCAGATCAAGAGGTCCCCAGTTCAACTCTGGGTGTCCCCTCTTCAGGGTCTGCCAATTTTTCTGAGCTTCAAAAAAAATAATTCTTGAGCAATTTTTTATACCCCAAGCATGTTTTCTACAGACAAATCTGCAACATTGCCAGGTGGTGTAGCTCATTGGTAGAGCATTTCACTGCAGATCAAGAAGTCCCGAGTCCAGCTCTGGGTACCACCCCCTAATCAGAGTCCTCTACTTCTTCTGAGTGTTTTCGGATTTTCTACAAATTACTTGAGCAATGTTTTAAACCCAAAAAGTGCGTTGTATAATGGAATCGGCTTACTTAACAGGGGGTGTAGCTCAGTGGTAGAGCATTTGACTGCAGATCAAGAGGTCCCCAGTTCAACTCTGGGTGCCCCCTCATCAGGTTCCTCCATTTCCTTTGAACAAAGTCTCAACTTGTACAACTCTTTTTAGTGTTAATCAAAATCACAAATTCAATTTGTACATTAAACAAATTTGTAATATCGGACAGGCGTGTTGCTCAGTGGTGGAGCGTTTGACTGCGGGTAAAAAGGTCCCCAGTTCAAAGCTGGGCGCCCCCTCATCAGAGTCCTCCACTTTTTCCGATGGTTTCCTGAGCTTCTCCAATCTTATTGAGCCATGTTTTATACCCAAATCGTGTTATGTCTAATTGAATTACTATCTTTATCAGGGGGTGTAGCTCAGTGGAGGACCCTTTGACTGCAGATCAAGAAGTCCTGACTCCAGCTCTGGGTGCCACCCCCTAATCAGAGTCCTCTACTTCTTCCAAGTGTTTTCTAATTTTATACAAATTACTTGAGCAGTGTTTTAAACCCAAAAAGTGTTTTGTATTATGTAATCAACATACTTAAAAGGGGGTGTAGCTCAGTGGTAGAGCATTTGACTGCAGATCAAGAGGTCCCCAGTTCAACTCTGGGTGCCCCCTCATCAGGTTCCTCCACTCCCTTTGAACAAAGTCTCAACTTGTACAACTCATTTTAGTGTTGTTCAAAATCACAAATGCCATTTGTACAATTAAACAAATTTGTAATATCGGATAGGCGTGTTGCTCAGTGGTGGAGCGTTTGACTGCGGGTAAGAAGGTCCCCAGTTCAAATCTGGGCGCCCCCTCATCAGAGTCCTACACTTTTTCCCCTCATCAGACTCTCATTAGCGTTGTGCAAAACCACAAATGCTATTTGTACAATTGAACACATTTGTAATATCAGACAGGTGTGTTGCTCACTGGTAGAACATTTGACTGCAGAACAAGAAGTGTCCACTTCAAATGTCGTTAGTTTTATAATTTTTCCTTTTTACCTTTTGTGGTCAATTCCAATATATACATGTTTTAATGAGCAATGTTCAAAACCTAAAACATAATTTGTACGATGAAACAAGATTTTTGGACAGGGTTTGCAGCTCACTGGTAGAGCATTTGACTGCAGGTAAAAAGGTCCCCAATTCAACTCTGGGCGCCCCCTCATCAGAGTGCTCCACTTTTTCCGATGGTTTCCTGAGCTTCTCCAATTTTATTGAGCCGTGTTTTATACGCAAATCGTGTTATGTATGATTGAATTACTCTGCTTAACAGGAGGTGTAGCTCAGTGGTAGAGCATTTGACCGCAGATCAAGAGGTCCCCAGTTCAACTCTGGGTGTCCCCTCTTCAGGGTCTGCCAATTTTTCTGAGCTTCAAAAAAAATAATTCTTGAGCAATTTTTTATACCCCAAGCATGTTTTCTACAGACAAATCTGCAACATTGCCAGGTGGTGTAGCTCATTGGTAGAGCATTTCACTGCAGATCAAGAAGTCCCGAGTCCAGCTCTGGGTGCCACCCCCTAATCAGAGTCCTCTACTTCTTCTGAGTGTTTTCGGATTTTCTACAAATTACTTGAGCAATGTTTTAAACCCAAAAAGTGCGTTGTATAATGGAATCGGCTTACTTAACAGGGGGTGTAGCTCAGTGGTAGAGCATTTGACTGCAGATCAAGAGGTCCCCAGTTCAACTCTGGGTGCCCCCTCATCAGGTTCCTCCATTTCCTTTGAACAAAGTCTCAACTTGTACAACTCTTTTTAGTGTTAATCAAAATCACAAATTCAATTTGTACATTAAACAAATTTGTAATATCGGACAGGCGTGTTGCTCAGTGGTGGAGCGTTTGACTGCGGGTAAAAAGGTCCCCAGTTCAAAGCTGGGCGCCCCCTCATCAGAGTCCTCCACTTTTTCCGATGGTTTCCTGAGCTTCTCCAATCTTATTGAGCCATGTTTTATACCCAAATCGTGTTATGTCTAATTGAATTACTATCTTTATCAGGGGGTGTAGCTCAGTGGAGGACCCTTTGACTGCAGATCAAGAGGTCCCTAGTTCAACTCTGGACCCTCTTCAGGATCCACCACTTTTTCTGAGTTTTAAAAATTTTCTTGAGCAATTTTTTAAACCCCCAAGCATATTTTGTACAAACAATTTCCCTAATCAGATCCCCTACTTCTTCTGAGCATTTTTTGTTCTTCTACTTTTTTTTTGAGCAATGTTTTAAAACCAAAAAGTGTTTTTATAATAGAATCAACATACTTAAAAGGGGGTGTAGCTCAGTGGTAGAGTATTTGACTGCAGATCAACAGGTCCCCAGTTCAACTCTGGGTGCCCCCTCATCAGGTTCCTTCACCTTCTGTGAACAAAGACGGAACTTATATGACTCTCATTAGCGTTGTGCAAAACCACAAATGCTATTTGTACAATTGAACACATTTGTAATATCAGACAGGTGTGTTGCTCACTGGTAGAACATTTGACTGCAGAACAAGAAGTGTCCACTTCAAATGTAGTTAGTTTTCCTCTTTACCTTTTGTGGTCAATTCCAATATATACATGTTTTAATGAGCAATGTTCAAAACCTAAAACATAATTTGTACGATGAAACAAAGTTTTTGGACAGGGTTTGCAGCTCACTGGTACACTGTAAAAATTTTCACCGTTTAATTACAGTAACCTACTGGCAGCTAATGGTTCCAGTATAATACTGTTTTTCTACAGCACACATACTGTGATTTATCACTACAGTTTATTACTGTAAAAGGTATCACAGTACTGTGCTGTATCAAATATACACTTCACAGCATAATACTGTCATCTGTTTAGCGGCATTACACTGTTATTTTAGTGTATCTACTGTAATATCCATGAACAGTTAATTACAGTAAAATAATTGTAAGCATTATAGACTGAGCTTTACAGTATAATGCCACTAGAAGTTAATGAGTTGAACTTTTAATTTTTCAAAATCAAAACCCCTGCAATCTGCTGGCATAAAAATGACTGGAGAAATGGCCTTGCAAGTTTATGCTTTTATTAACCAATCATTTTAAAACGCATCAAATACATTCAATGTACATTTAGTGCATTCTTCTTATTTTCAGTAAAGCTTTTTAACATTTAGAACATGTCAACTTAATTTCAAACTGGAGACAAATAACTGAACACGAGTCAAGTGTTTAGTTGTCGGCTACATAAAGCCCCACTCAAAGTCTGTGAGATTTTTTATAAGGATGGCTACGTGAGGATTTACAGTTGCTGCCTTTTTCTGTACCAGCTTCCCGGTCTTCTTGGACACCACTTTTCCCTGGCTAGCCTTTGTTCCCCTCTCAGGGTTAACGCCAATGAATCGCCTAAAAAAAGAGAGAAAGCATATTAGATATTCTGTTGTGATTGAAAATTACTTGCAGTCGATACAGAACCCCCCCCACATTGTTAATTTAGGAATATGCACTGCACAAATATTCATATCAATTTTAGGATATATGTGAGCCTATACCATAACCACAGCTGTAGATGAGTGAATGCTCTAAAACCCATTAAGACAAATTCAGAGAGGAAGACAATGCTAAAGCCTCCCCAATCCCTCTCTCTATTTATGTGTTTTCTCTCCATCTACGGGACCGTGTATTTACGCTGTTTCCTGCTTTCACCCATTTAACATATCGTTACCTGCTCATTACCTATCTTCTCTGCATCCTGGGGTCACACTGGTGTTTCCTGCCTTTACCCATTCAACATATCTTTACCTGCACATTACCTACCTTCTCTGCATAGTGTGGTCACGCTGGTGCTTTCTGCCTTTACCCATTCAACATATCTTTACCTGCACATTACCTACCTTCTCTGTATCCTGGAGTCTAGCTGGTGTTCCCTGCCTTTACCCATTCAACATATATTTACCTGCACATTACCTACCTTCCCTGCATCCTGGGATCACACTGGTGCTTCTTTCTTTCACCATACAACATATCTTCACCTGCACATTACCTACCTTGTCTGCATTGCCTCGACCACACCGGCGCTTCCTTCTTTCACCCATTCAACATACCTTCACCCGCACATTACCTACCTTCTCTGCATAGTGGGGTCACGCTGGTGCTTCCTGCCTTTACCCATTCAACATATCTTCACCCGCACATTACCTACTTGCTCTGCATCCTCGGGTCACGCTGGTGCTTCCTGCCATCACCCAGTCAACATATCTTTACCTGCAAATGACCTACTTTTTCTGCATCCTGGGGTCAAACAGGTGCTTCCTTCTTTGACCCAGTCAACATATCTTTAATTGCACATTACCTACCTTCTCTGTATCTTAGAGTCAAACTGGTGCTTCGGTCCCTCATGAGAAGGTCCACAAAGGAACAGAAGAGTCATTGATTTAAGGCACAAAATTGGGGAAATGACAAGTCAAATTCCTGAACAGAGGTGAGAAAAGGGGCAAAATATCCTAACAGTATGAAGAGGATTTACCTTTGAACAAATTCCAATGTCCGAGCCCCTTCCTCTTGGTATTCCAAGTTGAACACATAGTAGGTGGCAAGAAGGGCAGCAAGCCCTGAGATGAAGCTAGGTTGGACGCCTTCGCAGATGACATCACCTTCCATGCTGATCATCCAACGTTTTATTGTGACTTTGTCACCAGCAACTGGTAGTCAAGAAATGCAGTTTATGTTCCTAAACAGTATCCGATATGGGTAACATTTTAAAAGGTATTTGGAATGGCCACCTCACACCCAAGAATATATTGCTCTCTCTTTACTTTGTTTACATCTAGCCTCCTAAGGTGTACTGCTGCAAATCATTACTTTCCAATGTTCGGAATGACAAAAACAACAATGATACAAATACATCTACAGGAGAGCATAGTATACATACGTTTAGGACAAACAGACTTATGTTCTGCACTCCATGAGACACTTACCCAGCAGTATCAGTCGTGGACTGGTCGGGAGGGTCAGTGTCCGCTCCACATCGGCTGCAGTGGCAGACATCTGTAGAAAAAATAGGTCACCATGATGACTTGTGACAAAATATAACATGGCAGTTGGGAGCATAATTTAATTAAAATGTAGGAATACAATATTTCTGCATAATTTGGTGGGTAAGAGATTGAAAAACAATAACAAAAAAACATTGAATTTTAGAATATTTATAATATTAATTTAGATGTTTGTATGCTTTTGTAGCTTAATAGTGCTAAACTTACATCTGCAAGGAGTATCAGTGCATCTCTTCTTTCATCAAAATAGGCCATCAACAGCTGGATGATACGAAGAGTCAACTCCCCATCTTCATCCACAGGAAGGGTAGACTGAGCATTATGGTTCTCAGCTTTAAGACAAACAGACTTAAGTTCTGCGCTCCATGAGACACTTACCCAGCAGTATCAGTCGTGGACTGGTCGGGAGGGTCAGAGTCCGCTCCACATCGGCTGCAGTGGCAGACATCTGTAGAAAAAATAGGTCACCATGATGACTTGTGACAAAATATAACATGGCAGTTGGGAGCATCATTTAATTAAAATGTAAGAATACAATATTTCTGCATTTGTCCAAACCGTCTTTTTGTTCTGAGTGGTTTGGTTGTTCCTTCACGATTGATGTTCTCAATGCGTGTTTTCATTTGAGTGAGGAATGAAGTAAAACCTCCACTAATTATGGCACCTTCTGGTGTCATATCAGCAAAACTACATGGGTACTGCTTAACAATTTTTTGGCAGATTACGAGACACTCACTGCGCGTTGGATTAGCCTCTTACCTTCTCATTTCATCCACAAGGATTCTAATCATTTGGCGTCGCTTGTCAGGAGCAGGTCTCCTGCTGTTGGCGATAGCTGATTGCACTTCAGCAGGCATTTTATCCCATGGGACTTGAAAGGTTTCATGCCATTTACTGGATATTATGGCGGGCTGGCTTACTCCACTCTGAGAACAAAGTTAAGTTAAAGTTAAAGTACCAATGATTGTCACACACACACTAGGTGTGGCGAAATTATTCTCTGCATTTGACCCATCACCCTTGATCACCCACTGGGAGGTGAGAGGAGCAGTGGGGAGCAGCGGTGGCCGTGCCCGGTAATCATTTTTGGTGATTTAACCCCCAATTCCAACCCTTGATGCTGAGTGCCAAGCAGGGAGGTAATGGCTCCCATTTTTATAGTCTTTTGTATGACTCGGCCGGGGTTTGAACTCACAACCTACCGATCTCAGGAGGTGCTGAAGCTGGTAAAGAGCTTGACAAGGGCGAAAAGCCAGCCAGTGAAGATGAAGAGGAGCAAGGCAACGGACTGGAGAACAAAGACAGACTTCCGCCTGCAGACTTTTGATGTACCAAGTCATCTGGCAAGGGGTGGAGATCAAGCACGACTGTTGTAGTTTCTAAAACGCATAGAAATAAAGCAAAATGTATACATCACTAGATTCAAAATTTCTCCCATATGCATGCATGTCAATTCAAACAATTGTTTGGAATACAACTGCATTAAGGCTTTTGGGAGAACTGTAGAATATCTGACAGGTGCAAATCTCTACTCGAATGTATTCATTCTATGTCAAATGAGTGTTATTCTTTCTCAACAATTACTGTAGCTTTAACTAGATGGGAGAACTACAAACACAAGATTGATAGTTACCCATTTTGAATGCCTCCAGAAGTTTCCTTTGCTGGATAACAGGCAAGAGGTCTTTGATCTCATCCTGCTCTACATACTTGAGGTCTGCTTTTGATTCCACACCTGAGCTTTTCAGTGTTGAGATGACCAGTTGTACAATATCCTCAGACAGGTTGGGTAAAGTTCTGAGGATGATGACTTTTATTTCCTCACAGATGGATGACATGAATCTAGAATATAGGGACTGAATGGTGAAGAATTAGTGAGGACACGCCCCGAATAAAATATTCAGGCAGTGGGTAGTAATCGAACAGCTCTGCTTGACTAACAGAGAAGTTATGCATATGTGTATTGTAATAGGCATTAATGTAAGGTTGACCTAACAGCCTGATATACCTCAGTGATAAAATACACTGTTACATTTTTATGAATGACAACCTTTTTAATTTTTCCTACAACAAGGCCATCATCATTACGACCTATAACAACAAACATGTTGCTCTTATATGTTGTCCCTTTCACAGTCACGTGATGACTAATGAGGGTATTTTGAGGATCAAAGTTAAGATTAGATAGATTAGATAGTACTTTATTGATTCCTTCAGGAGAGTTCCCTCAGGAAAATTTAAATTCCAGCAGCAGTGTACAAAATTGTAAAAAGTAAAAAGTAAATAATGGGGGTATAAATGGAGACAAAATAGAACAATATTACAATAGAATAAAAATAAAAAGCAACGATGAGAATAAAAATATAACAGTAAAATAAGAATATAACAAGAGAAACTAGGCAGTAGTGACCATGTTATGAAAAAGTATTTCACTGTTATTGTTATTGAGCAATTGACTGTCTCATCTTTGTATTGTAGTCTTCCACAATAAGTTCAGTTCCCTTCTCTTACCTCAACAGATGGTAGAAACAGGGTCCCAGAACTGGGGGGGTGGTATTTTTTTTTTTTTTGATAAAGAAATACAATCATCATGATTGTATTTCTTTATTCATGTGTGCTTAAGGACTGTATCTCTGTAGACTGTATTGATCTACATTGATATAATAATGTATATATTGTGTGTTTTATGTTGATTTAATAAAAATAAAAACAATTTTTTTCTTTTCTTGTGCGGCCTGCTACCAATTGGTCCGCGGCCCGGTGGTTGGGGACCACTGCCGTATATCATCGCACTTCGCGCTACATGAGACAATATTACAAGTTAAACCTTTTGCACTA
Organism: Entelurus aequoreus; assembly: GCF_033978785.1. Classification (NCBI taxonomy): domain Eukaryota; kingdom Metazoa; phylum Chordata; class Actinopteri; order Syngnathiformes; family Syngnathidae; genus Entelurus; species Entelurus aequoreus. Next base: position 27,533,042 of record NC_084752.1, on the reverse strand, counting down.
TACATATCAGTCCTACTCTTGCCATATTTATGGCGACGGCTGTGAGTTTTGAAGGCTGAGAAGTTGGAAAAAACTATTGTGCATTCAGGGAAAGCACACTTAAACGATGCATTAGGCATACAAGCATGTGTCTAACATACGCAAATACATTGCTGCAAGTCGTAGCACAAATGTTGAAAGTTATCATCTTTTTGAGATGACTATGACAGTATGATCACTATGACAAAAATGAAGAAAACTTAGCTAGCTAGCATGCGGCGGTACATGTGGTCAACGATGTCTGTGATGCTCACTGTGACGCTAAGTAATTTCGGACTTTATAAATATATATATAAAGCAATTCAAACAGAAAATGACACATCAAGTTACAAGTGACTCTTACCTTGTTATCAAAAACACACCAGTAGAATGGATTTAGGTGATTGTATAGCTGGAGGTGGCAGCAGGTTATTGCTCGTCCATCCATCGGTACTTGACAACGTCAGAGTTATGATGTGCGGAATGATACGTGAATATTGATAAAAGGAGTGCCAGATCTTTATGCTCTAAAATTGATTTTCAAATCAAAATGTCGATACTTTGATAGTACATGTTTTGAGGTAAAATATCATTAATAGCAACACAATGGGAAGTATTATTTAAATATTGTATAAGTGACACGGTTTAGTGCAGACCTGGGCATTCTGCGGCCCGCGGGCCGCCTCCGGCCCTTTGTGCGTCCCTGTCCGGCCCGCGTGAGGCCAATTATAAATTACAAAATAAATTTGAAAAAGTATCTATGTCGAGTGTGCAATACAACGGTGCTGCTTTTGTTTTGAAAATCGTTATTTGTATTACTTCCGTGTGGACGTATGCGTGATTGTGAGTGAATGTGAACAACTGCAATTACAAAATAAAGTTGAAAAAACATCTATGTCCTGCGCGCAATACAACTGTGCTGCTTTTATTTTGAAAAGTATTATTTATGGGCGTGTGTCCGTGTGTAACCTGCGAGTGAAGGTGCACATGCAGCGACAAGTGATGCACGGTTTACACCCGAGACGCCAAAAAGAGAAAAGTTGATGAGGAATGCCGTGTTTTCAACAAGACATGAACTGCAAAGCAACGTCCCCTCACCTAAGGTGCGTGCCTGCGCAATTGCGCACTGCTCAAGCGTCCGCTGCGTGCAGCAAGTATATATGCCGCGCACCAAATCAAATCCCATCTGAATTATAAACAAAATAAACATATTTATTCTATGGAATTTTGCAATGCAACTTTGAGTGACAGTGACAACAAGCGGCCCTAACGGTGTTCGTCAACACCGTTCAATTGAACACCGTTCAATTATTGTAACGTCTATCGAGATGCTTCGAGGACAGGAATTATATCCATCACTTTATTGAACAAAACTGTTTATATTCGGACATAACCACACCAAAAACATGAGTAAAACAATTCTATCTCGAAAAACTAGTCATTTTCTGCCGTACAAACCAGGCCAAAACCAACTTGTCATCTGTCACCACTAAACCACTGGTGCGTTTATGGCCACACAAAAAGTCGGACAACTCAAACACCACACAAAGTTACACTATGACTCCTCAGTCATACGTGTGCTTATTTTACTGTCATTTATTATTAATGTTAATTTATTTATATTAGTCATGGAATGCTGTTACACACACTATGTTGAAGTATTATTATTATTATTATTATTATTATTATTATTTATCTTACGGTATATATCAAAAATAATTGTCCTGGGTATGACTCAAAACTGCATCCGGTGATGAGGCTTCAGTTCGGGAGTTCTGGAGTTTTGGGGAAGGTGGAGTTACCCCTTAGTCATCATTGCTCCCAGGTCCACTCTGACCCGGGGTGGTAGTACCTGTCAGGGTCCCAGCTATGGGTTGAATAGCATTTCAAAGACCTCAACGGTGGAAGTGGCGGAGGATGACACTGCATGTCACAACGGCACTGAAGGCGGATGAAGGCTGCAACAGAGAGTGGTCTCCAGTCGTCATGGATCCATGCCACTGGATCAAGGCCCCTCTCTGCCAAGGACCGTGTGGTGGCTGCAGGCGCATCAGTCTCCCCACGCTAAAAGACGTCACACGCAGGCGTCCTCCCGAATGGGAATCCATCCATTCTGAGGACAGTCATACTCGACTACGAGTGACTGCCGATGATGATCAAAAATAATATTGAGCAAAATTCAATTGAAATATTGTCGATGTGGCCCTCCAGCAGTGCTCGGGTAGCTCATGCGGCCCCCGGTAAAAATTAATTGCCCACCCCTGGTTTAGTGGGAACTACTTTTTCTTCCACCTGGGTACGTGTTATTCGTGAGAGCAGCAGATCGAATTGTGGGCGGACCCAAGAAACAAGTCTGAAAAATACTGTATTATACTGTAGGTTGTGCAGTAGCTTACTGTTGGTCGATATTTTTTGTAAAATGCAACAAAATGTACAGTACTTAACTGTATTTAAGAAGAACAGTATATAACTGTAATTTGTTTTTGTATTTTTACAGTAATTTTTTACAGTGTAGAGCATTTGACTGCAGGTAAAAAGGTCCCCAATTCAACTCTAGGCGCCCCCTCATCAGAGTGCTCCACTTTTCCCGATGGTTTCCTGAGCTTCTCCAATTTTATTGAGCCATGTTTTATACGCAAATCGTGTTATGTAAAATTGAATTACTATGTTTAACAGGGGGTGTAGCTCAGTGGTAGAGCATTTGACTGCAGATCAAGAGGTCCCCAGTTCAACTCTGGGCGCCCCCTCATCAGGTTCCTCCACTACCTTTGAACAAAGTATCAACTTGTACAACTCTTTTTAGTGTTGTTCAAAATCACAAATGCCATTTGTACAATTAAACAAATTTGTAATATCGGACAGGTGTGTTGCTCAGTGGTGGATCGTTTGACTGCCGAACAAGAAGTCTCTACTTCATTTCTGGTTACTCTCATAAGTTTTCCTTTTGTCCTTTTGTGGTCGATACCAATACATACAAGTTTTAAAAAGCAATGTTCAAAACCTAAAACATATTTTGTATGATGAAACAAGGTTTTTGGATTGTGTTTGCAGCTCACTGGTAGAGCATTTCACTACAGATAAAAAGGTCCCCAATTCAACTCTGGCGCCCCCTCATCTGAGTGCTCCACTTTTTCCGATGGTTTCCTGAGCTTCTCCAATTTTATTGAGTCATGTTTTATACGCAAATCGTGTTATGTCTAATTGAATTTATATCTTTATCAAGGGGTGTAGCTCAGTGGAGGACCCTTTAACTGCAGATCAAGAGGTCCCTAGTTCAACTCTGGACCCTCTTCAGGATCCACCACTTTTTCTGAGCTTTAAAAATATTCTTCTATTTTTGAAACCCCAAGCATATTTTGTACAAACAAATTTGCAACATTGCCAGGTGGTGTAGCTCATTGGTAGAGCATTTGACTGCAGATCAAGAAGTCCTGAGTTCAGCTCTGGGCCCCACCCCCTAATCAGAGTCCCTTACTTCTTCTGAGCATTTTTTGTTCTTCTACAATTTTCTTGAGCAATGTTTTAAACCCAAAAAGTGTTTTACAATAGAATCAAAATACACAAAAGGGGGTGTAGCTCAGTGGTAGAGCATTTGACTGCAGATCAACAGGTCCCCAGTTCAACTCTGGGTGCCTCCTCAACAGGTTCCTTCACCTTCTGTGAACAAAGTCTCAACTTATACGACTCTCATTAGCGTTGTGCAAAACCACAAATGCTATTTGTACAATTGAACACATTTGTAATATCAGACAGGTGTGTTGCTCACAGGTAGAACATTTGACTGCAGAACAAGAAGTGTCCACTTCAAATGTAGTTAGTTTTATTTCGTCTATTATCGAATCCTCTTATCGAACCGATTCCTTATCGATTCTCTTATCGAGTCCAGATAGGTTGTTGTATATGGAAAAAAAAAAACACAATATTTGGTTTAACAAAAGCTCACTTTTATTATATAAGAAAACAATTTAATCTAAAAAATAAATAAATATTGACTATTACCCCCCTAAAAAAATAAAATAAAATAAATAAATATTGACTGTTGTTACCCAAAAGGATATTAAGTGGGATTTTTCAGAAAAACAGATGTATACAGTATCACAAAAACAACCTGTCTCTGTGATCACTATAGGTGTATAAATAATACTATAGTGTTAAATAAAATCAGTCCCTTGGGCACAAAACTGGAAATTATACAGCTCTCCAAAAAGTGCACTTCTGCTGCTATTTGACTTAACTGTTTGTTATGATGCTTTGCCATTTTTGCACTTTATTTCTTTATTGAAAGAAAATTCTATGAAGAGAAAAGTTGTTTGCAAATGTGGTTACAATGCTAAAAAATGAAAAGTTAAAGCTAAAAAAAGAAATACACTTTATTGAGTTAACATTATTTCTTTATAGGGGGAAAGATGTTATGAGCTAGGGAATATAACAACTACACTACCCATCATGCAACGGGAGTGACGAGCATGCGCGGTAGCCCCGAAAAGTGTTGCATGTCGTCACCCGTGAAAGTAAACGTCAAGAACTCAGCCAACACGCCTCGTCTGCATTATTTATAATTAGACCGACAACACATATACAGTGTGATTTTGTTTTGTTTACAAGGAAAGAAAAACAAAAGTTAAAAAAGGGAGATGTGTTGTATATATATGTATGTGCTGCGGTTGCTTTAAGAACGTTGCGACAGCTGCCGTAAAGGAGGTGCGTTGCTAGCCTGGTTGCTATGTTTCCGGTGGGTCGTAAAAGTGTTCTTCATGTGTTTGTACCCTGCTCAAATCTCTCAGTAAAGTTATTCATTGGATTATACCTTTTGTTTTGAACTTTATTACACCTTGGAACGCTTTTTCCCGTCCATTTTTTTCCTGCTTTTGCTATCTGCGCCTAATGACTGAGCTACGTGACTGATTTCTTGTGATGTCACACGGAGCATTTCTGGTCGGGACGGGATTCGTTCCGAGGGATTCGAATGAAGAACCAACTCTTTTCTTTTCTATAGTGGTCTCGATAACGAGTACCGGTTCTCAAAAAGGGATTCGAGTCCGAGGACTCGGTTCTTTTCTTATCGAATAACCGGGAAAACCGGTTTCGAGTATCATCCCTATTTTCAACTAACAGTAAATTCCCCTGTGTGGAAATTATTTGAATTTAGGATAATCATTTCAACAAAAATATTCAGTAAACATTACTAAAAACAAAAACAAAACAATGCCTGTTTTAAGGCAACAATTGGACAACACTGGATATTCCTGGCTGCATCGCTGTCGGCTGGCTGTGTGTGTTGCACGTTGACGACGCTCATTCGCTGTCTCCTGTCACGTGACTGGGCCAGCTCTATACTCTGCCAGGTACAGGGGTGTCCCAGCACATAGTAAGTTAAGTAAGTCATCAAAAACATCTGAAAGTGATGCTTGCACCCCCCACACGCCGTTTTTTGGTTTATATCGATACTTTTTTCAGAAAAGTGATGCCAAATGAGCAGCGTGTGAGTATCGATATATCGATACCACAGGATCGATACGCACATCCCTACTCCACTCCCTTTGAACAAAGTCTCAACTTGTACAACTCATTTTAGTGTTGTTCAAAATCACAAATGCCATTTGTACAATTAAACAAATTTGTAATATCGGATAGGCGTGTTGCTCAGTGGTGGAGCGTTTGGCTGCGGGTAAGAAGGTCCCCAGTTCAAATCTGGGTGCCCCCTCATCAGAGTCCTACACTTTTTCCCCTCATCAGACTCTCATTAGCGTTGTGCAAAACCACAAATGCTATTTGTACAATTGAACATATTTGTAATATCAGACAGGTGTGTTGCTCACTGGTAGAACATTTGACTGCAGAACAAGAAGTGTCCACTTCAAATGTAGTTAGTTTTATAAGTTTTCCTCTTTACCTTTTGTGGTCAATTCCAATATATACACGTTTTAATGAGCAATGTTCAAAACCTAAAACATATTTTGTACGATGAAACAAGGTTTTTGGACAGGGTTTGCAGCTCACTGGTAGAGCATTTGACTGCAGGTAAAAAGGTCCCCAATTGAACTATGGGCGCCCCCTCATCAGAGTGCTCCACTTTTTCCGATGGTTTCCTGAGCTTTTCCAATTTTATTGAGCCGTGTTTTATACGCAAATCGTGTTATGTATAATTGCATTACTATGCTTGACAGGGGGTGTAGCTCAGTGGTAGAGCATTTGACTGCAGATCAAGAGGTCCCCAGTTCAACTCTGGGTGCCCCCTCTTTAGGGTCCACCACTTTTTCTGAGCTTTAAAAAAAAATAATTCTTGAGCAATTTTTTAAACCCCAAGCATGTTTTCTACAGACAAATCTGCAACATTGCCAGGTGGTGTAGCTCATTGGTAGAGCATTTCACTGCGGATCAAGAAGTCCTGACTCCAGCTCTGGGTGCCACCCCCTAATCAGAGTCCTCTACTTCTTCCAAGTGTTTTCTAATTTTATACAAATTACTTGAGCAATGTTTTAAACCCAAAAAGTGTTTTGTAAAATGTAATCAACATACTCAAAAGGGGGTGTAGCTCAGTGGTAGAGCATTTGACTGCAGATCAAGAGGTCCCCAGTTCAACTCTGGGTGCCCCCTCATCAGGTTCCTCCACTCCCTTTGAACAAAGTCTCAACTTGTACAACTCATTTTAGTGTTGTTCAAAATCACAAATGCCATTTGTACAATTAAACAAATTTGTAATATCGGATAGGCGTGTTGCTCAGTGGTGGAGCGTTTGACTGCGGTTAAGAAGGTCCCCAGTTCAAATCTGGGCGCCCCCTCATCAGAGTCCTACACTTTTTCCCCTCATCAGACTCTCATTAGCGTTGTGCAAAACCACAAATGCTATTTGTACAATTGAACACATTTGTAATATCAGACAGGTGTGTTGCTCACTGGTAGAACATTTGACTGCAGAACAAGAAGTGTCCACTTCAAATGTAGTTAGTTTTATAAGTTTTCCTCTTTACCTTTTGTGGTCAATTCCAATATATACATGTTTTAATGAGCAAAGTTCAAAACCTAAAACATAATTTGTATGATGAAACAAGATTTTTGGACAGGGTTTGCAGCTCACTGGTAGAGCATTTGACTGCAGGTAAAAAGGTCCCCAATTCAACTCTGGGCGCCCCCTCATCAGAGTGCTCCACTTTTTCCGATGGTTTCCTGAGCTTCTCCAATTTTATTGAGCCGTGTTTTATACGCAAATCGTGTTATGTATAATTGAATTACTCTGCTTAACAGGAGGTGTAGCTCAGTGGTTGAGCATTTGACTGCAGATCAAGAGGTACCCAGTTCAACTCTGGGTGTCCCCTCTTCAGGGTCTGCCACTTTTTCTGAGCTTTAAAAAAAATAATTCTTGAGCAATTTTTTAAACCCCAAGCATGTTTTCTACAGAGAAATCTGCAACATTGCCAGGTGGTGTAGCTTATTGGTAGAGCATTTCACTGCACATCAAGAAGTCCTGAGTCCAGCTCTGGGTGCCACCCCCTAATCAGAGTCCTCTACTTCTTCCGAGTGTTTTCGGATTTTCTACAAATTACTTGAGCAATGTTTTAAACCCAAAAAGTGCTTTGTATAATGGAATCAGCTTACTTAACAGGGGGTGTAGCTCAGTGGTAGAGCATTTGACTGCAGATCAAGAGATCCCCAGTTCAACTCTGGGCGCCCCCTCATCAGGTTCCTCCATTTCCTTTGAACAAAGTCTCAACTTGTACAACTCTTTTAAGTGTTGTTCAAAATCACAAATTCCATTTGTACATTAAACAAATTTGTAATATCGGACAGTCGTGTTGCTCCGTGGTGGAGCGTTTGACTGCGGGTAAAAAGGTCCCCAGTTCAAATCTGGGCGCCCCTCATCAGAGTCCTCCACTTTTTCCGATGGTTTCCTGAGCTTCTCCAATCTTATTGAGCCATGTTTTATACCCAAATTGTGTTATGTCTAATTGAATTACCATCTTTATCAGGGGGTGTAGCTCAGTGGAGGACCCTTTGACTGCAGATCAAGAGGTCCCTAGTTCAACTCTGGACCCTCTTCAGGATCCACTGCTTTTTCTGAGTTTTAAAAATTTTCTTGAGCAATTTTTTAAACCCCAAGCATATTTTGTACAAACAAATTTGCAACATTGCTAGGTGGTGTAGCTCATTGGTAGAGCATTTGACTGCAGATCAAGAAGTCCCGAGTTCAGCTCTGGGCACCACCCCCTAATCAGAATCCCCTACTTCTTCTGAGCATTTTTTGTTCTTCTACTTTTTTTTTGAACAATGTTTTAAAACCAAAAAGTGTTTTTATAATAGAATCAACATACTTAAAAGGGGGTGTAGCTCAGTGGTAGAGCATTTGGCTGCAGATCAACAGGTCCCCAGTTCAACTCTGGGTGCCCCCTCATCAGGTTCCTTCACCTTCTGTGAACAAAGACTCAACTTATATGACTCTCATTAGCGTTGTGCAAAACCACACATGCTATTTGTACAATTGAACACATTTGTAATATCAGACAGGTGTGTTGCTCACTGGTAGAACATTTGACTGCAGAACAAAAAGTGTCCACTTCAAATGTCGTTAGTTTTCCTCTTTACCTTTTGTGGTCGATTCCAATATATACATGTTTTAATGAGCAATGTTCAAAACCTAAAACATAATTTGTACGATGAAACAAGATTTTTGGACAGTGTTTGCAGCTCACTGGTAGAGCATTTGACTGCAGGTAAAAAGGTCCCCAATTCAACTCTAGGCGCCCCCTCATCAGAGTGCTCCACTTTTTCCGATGGTTTCCTGAGCTTCTCCAATTTTATTGAGCATTGTTTTATACGCAAATCGTGTTATGTAAAATTGAATTACTATGTTTAACAGGGGGTGTAGCTCAGTGGTAGAGCATTTGACTGCAGATCAAGAGGTCCCCAGTTCAACTCTGGGCGCCCCCTCATCAGGTTCCTCCACTACCTTTGAACAAAGTATCAACTTGTACAACTCTTTTTAGGGTTGTTCAAAATCACAAATGCCATTTGTACAATTAAACGCATTTGTAATATCGGACAGGCGTCTTGCTCAGTGGTGGATCGTTTGACTGCCGAACAAGAAGTCTCTACTTCATTTCTGGTTACTCTCATAAGTTTTCCTTTTGTCCTTTTGTGGTCAATACCAATACATACAAGTTTTAAAAAGCAATGTTCAAAACCTAAAACATATTTTGTATGATGAAACAAGGTTTTTGGATTGTGTTTGCAGCTCACTGGTAGAGCATTTCACTACAGATAAAAAGGTCCCCAATTCAACTCTGGCGCCCCCTCATCTGAGTGCTCCACTTTTTCCGATGGTTTCCTGAGCTTCTCCAATTTTATTGAGCCATGTTTTATACGCAAATCGTGTAATGTCTGATTGAATTTATATCTTTATCAGGGGGTGTAGCTCAGTGGAGGACCCTTTGACTGCAGATCAAGAGGTCCCTAGTTCAACTCTGGACCCTCTTCGGGATCCACCACTTTTTCTGAGCTTTAAAAATATTCTTCTATTTTTGAAACCCCAAACATATTTTGTACAAACAAATTTGCAACATTGCCAGGTGGTGTAGCTCATTGGTAGAGCATTTGACTGCAGATCAAGAAGTCCCGAGTTCAGCTCTGGACCCCACCCCCTAATCAGAGTCCCTTACTTCTTCTGAGCATTTTTTGTTCTTCTACAATTTTCTTGAGCAATGTTTTAAACCCAAAAAGTGTTTTACAATAGAATCAACATACACAAAAGGGGGTGTAGCTCAGTGGTAGAGCATTTGACTGCAGATCAACAGGTCCCCAGTTCAACTCTGGGTGCCCCCTCAACAGGTTCCTTCACCTTCTGTGAACAAAGTCTCAACTTATACGACTCTCATTAGCGTTGTGCAAAACCACAAATGCTATTTGTACAATTGAACACATTTGTAATATCAGACAGGTGTGTTGCTCACTGGTAGAACATTTGACTGCAGAACAAGAAGTGTCCACTTCAAATGTAGTTAGTTTTATAAGTTTTCCTCTTTACCTTTTGTGGTCAATTCCAATATATACACGTTTTAATGAGCAATGTTCAAAACCTAAAACATATTTTGTACGATGAAACAAGGTTTTTGGACAGTGTTTGCAGCTCACTGGTAGAGCATTTGACTGCAGGTAAAACGGTCCCCAATTGAACTATGGGCGCCCCCTCATCAGAGTGCTCCACTTTTTCCGATGGTTTCCTGAGCTTTTCCAATTTTATTGAGCCGTGTTTTATACGCAAATCGTGTTATGTATAATTGAATTACTATGCTTGACAGGGGGTGTAGCTCAGTGGTAGAGCATTTGGCTGCAGATCAAGAGGTCCCCAGTTCAACTCTGGGTGCCCCCTCTTTAGGGTCCACTACTTTTTCTGAGCTTTAAAAAAAAATAATTCTTGAGCAATTTTTTAAACCCCAAGCATGTTTTCTACAGACAAATCTGCAACATTGCCAGGTGGTGTAGCTCATTGGTAGAGCATTTCACTGCAGATCAAGAAGTCCTGACTCCAGCTCTGGGTGCCACCCCCTAATCAGAGTCCTCTACTTCTTCCAAGTGTTTTCTAATTTTATACAAATTACTTGAGCAATGTTTTAAACCCAAAAAGTGTTTTGTATAATGTAATCAACATACTTAAAAGGGGGTGTAGCTCAGTGGTAGAGCATTTGACTGCAGATCAAGAGGTCCCCAGTTCAACTCTGGGTGCCCCCTCATCAGGTTCCTCCACTCTAGGGATGGGCGATACCACACTTTTAGGATTCGATACGATACCGATACTTTTTCTCGCATTTTCATCGATACAGATACCGATACCAATAATTTCTTATTGGCAATTTTTTGTCAGTCAAAAATATTATTACTATTGTTATTATTTAAGACAAATCACAAGACAAATACAGACCATTTATACCACATGTATTATGGTCAATATATAATAAAAGTAAAATTAAAATAAATAACATAAATATGAAAAATAAATTAAATATTATATATAATAATAACTATATAGTATATATAATAGTAATTAAATATTAGGGCTTTCCAATTAACAGTCAAATCCGAATTGCAAGAAGCTACAGTTATTTTTTAAAGTTTGTGATATAATTAGCAATTAATGAAATATGAAATAGGCTAATGTTTTCGAAAAGTAAGAAATCATGTTACAGATTAAAACGAAAATCACATTCAATCATATATTCAAGATTTTCTTGGAAAAAAATAAAACTGTAATGCAAAGATGAAGAATCTCCAAATTGTATCTCTTTCTTATCTTGTTTTAAATACTCAAGCAATTTTCAACTAGGGATGATGTTTGATAAGAAATTATCGAGTTCGAGTCTATTATCGAATCCTCTTATCGAACCGATTCCTTATCGATTCTCTTATCGAGTCCAGATAGGTTGTTGTATATGGAAAAAAAAACACAATATTTGGTTTAACAAAAGCTCACTTTTATTATATAAGAAAACAATTTAATCTAAAAAATAAATAAATATTGACTGTTACCCCCCTAAAAAAATAAAATAAATTAAATAAATATTGACTGTTGTTACCCAAAAGGATATTAAGTGGGATTTTTCAGAAAAACAAATATATACAGTATCACAAAAACAACCTGTCTCTGTGATCACTATAGGTGTATAAATAATACTATAGTGTTAAATAAAATCAGTCCCTTGGGCACAAAACTGGAAATTATACAGCTCTCCAAAAAGTGCACTTCTGCTGCTATTTGACATAACTGTTTGTTATGATGCTTTGACATTTTTGCACTTTATTTCTTTATTGAAAGAACATTCTATGAAGAGAAAAGTTGTTTGCAAATGTGTTTACAATGCTAAAAAATGAAAAGTTAAAGCTAAAAAAAGAAATACACTTTATTGAGTTAACATTATTTCTTTATAGGGGGAAAGATGTTATGAGCTAGGGAATATAACAACTACACTACCCATCATGCAACGGGAGTGACGAGCATGCGCGGTAGCCCCGAAAAGTGTTGCATGTCGTCACCCGTGAAAGTAAACATCAAGAACTCAGCCAACACGCCTCGTCTGCATTATTTATAATTAGACAGACAACACATATACAGTGTGATTTTGTTTTGTTTACAAGGAAAGAAAAACAAAAGTTAAAAAAGGGAGATGTGTTGTATATATATGTATGTGCTGCGGTTGCTTTAAGAACGTTGCGACAGCTGCCGTAAAGGAGGTGCGTTGCTAGCCTGGTTGCTATGTTTCCGGTGGGTCGTAAAAGTGTTCTTCATGTGTTTGTACCCTGCTCAAATCTCTCAGTAAAGTTATTCATTGGATTATACCTTTTGTTTTGAACTTTATTACACCTTGGAACGCTTTTTCCCGTCCATTTTTTTCCTGCTTTTGCTATCTGCGCCAAATGACTGAACTACGTGACTGATTTCTTGTGATGTCCCACGGAGCATTTCTGGTCGGGACGGGATTCGTTCCGAGGGATTCGAATGAAGAACCAACTCTTTTCTTTACTATAGTGGTCTCGATAACGAGTACCGGTTCTCAAAAAGGGATTCGAGTCCGAGGACTCGGTTCTTTTCTTATCGAATAACCGGGAAAACCAGTTTCGAGTATCATCCCTATTTTCAACTAACAGTAAATTCCCCTGTGTGGAAATTATTTGAATTTAGGATAATCATTTCAACAAAAATATTCAGTAAACATTACTAAAAACAAAAACAAAACAATGCCTGTTTTAAGGCAACAATTGGACAACACTGGATATTCCTGGCTGCATCGCTGTCGGCTGGCTATGTGTGTGTTGCACGTTGACGACGCTCATTCGCTGTCTCCTGTCACGTGACTGGGCCAGCTCTATACTCTGCCAGGTACAGGGGTGTCCCAGCACATAGTAAGTTAAGTAAGTCATCAAAAACATCTGAAAGTGATGCTTGCACCCCCCACACGCCGTTTTTTGGTTTATATCGATACTTTTTTCAGAAAAGTGATGCCAAATGAGCAGCGTGTGAGTATCGATATATCGATACCACAGGATCGATACGCACATCCCTACTCCACTCCCTTTGAACAAAGTCTCAACTTGTACAACTCATTTTAGTGTTGTTCAAAATCACAAATGCCATTTGTACAATTAAACAAATTTGTAATATCGGATAGGCGTGCTGCTCAGTGGTGGAGTGTTTGACTGCGGGTAAGAAGGTCCCCAGTTCAAATCTGGGCGCCCCCTCATCAGAGTCCTACACTTTTTCCCCTCATCAGACTCTCATTAGCGTTGTGCAAAACCACAAATGCTATTTGTACAATTGAACACATTTGTAATATCAGACAGGTGTGTTGCTCACTGGTAGAACATTTGACTGCAGAACAAGAAGTGTCCACTTCAAATGTCGTTAGTTTTATAAGTTTTCCTCTTTACCTTTTGTGGTCAATTCCAATATATACATGTTTTAATGAGCAATGTTCAAAACCTAAAACATAATTTGTACGATGAAACAAGATTTTTGGACAGGGTTTGCAGCTCACTGGTAGAGCATTTGACTGCAGGTAAAAAGGTCCCCAATTCAACTCTGGGCGCCCCCTCATCAGAGTGCTCCACTTTTTCCGATGGTTTCCTGAGCTTCTCCAATTTTATTGAGCCGTGTTTTATACGAAAATCGTGTTATGTATAATTGAATTACTCTGCTTAACAGGAGGTGTAGCTCAGTGGTAGAGCATTTGACTGCAGGTCAAGAGGTCCCCATTTCAACTCTGGGTGTCCCCTCTTCAGGGTCTGCCACTTTTTCTGAGCTTTAAAAAAAAAATTCTTGAGCAATTTTTTAAACCCCAAGCATGTTTTCTACAGAGAAATCTGCAACATTGCCAGGTGGTGTAGCTCATTGGTAGAGCATTTCACTGCAGATCAAGAAGTCCTGAGTCCAGCTCTGGGTGCCACCCCCTAATCAGAGTCCTCTACTTCTTCCGAGTGTTTTCAGATTTTCTACAAATTACTTGAGCAATGTTTTAAACCCAAAAAGTGATTTGTATAATGGAATCAGCTTACTTAACAGGGGGTGTAGCTCAGTGGTAGAGCATTTGACTGCAGATCAAGAGGTCCCCAGTTCAACTCTGGGCGCCCTCTCATCAGGTTCCTCCATTTCCTTTGAACAAAGTCTCAACTTGTACAACTCTTTTAAGTGTTAATCAAAATCACAAATTCAATTTGTACATTAAACAAATTTGTAATATCGGACAGTCGTGTTGCTCAGTGGTGGAGCGTTTGACTGCGGTTAAAAAGGTCCCCAGTTCAAATCTGGGCGCCCCCTCATCAGAGTCCTCCACTTTTTCCGATGGTTTCCTGAGCTTCTCCAATCTTATTGAGCCATGTTTTATACCCAAATTGTGTTATGTCTAATTGAATTATTATCTTTATCAGGATCCACCACTTTTTCTGATTTTTTAAAAATTTTCTTGAGCAATTTTTTAAACCCCAAGCATATTTTGTACAAACAAATTTGCAACTTGGTAGGTGGTGTAGCTCATTGGTAGAGCATTTGACTGCAGATCAAGAAGTCCCGAGTTCAGCTCTGGGCGCCACCCCCTAATCAGAATCCCCTACTTCCTCTGAGCATTTTTTGTTCTTCTACTTTTTTTTGAGCAATGTTTTAAAACCAAAAAGTGTTTTTATAATACAATCAACATACTTAAAAGGGGGTGTAGCTCAGTGGTAGAGCATTTGACTGCAGATCAACAGGTCCCCAGTTCAACTCTGGGTGCCCCCTCATCAGGTTCCTTCACCTTCTGTGAACAAAGACTCAACTTATATGACTCTCATTCGCGTTGTGCAAAACCACAAATGCTATTTGTACAATTGAACACATTTGTAATATCAGACAGGTGTGTTGCTCACTGGTAGAACATTTGACTGCAGAACAAAAAGTGTCCACTTCAAATGTAGTTAGTTTTCCTCTTTACCTTTTGTGGTCAATTCCAATATAAACATGTTTTAATGAGCAATGTTCAAAACCTAAAACATAATTTGTACGATGAAACAAGGTTTTTGGACAGCGTTTGCAGCTCACTGGTAGAGCATTTGACTGCAGGTAAAAAGGTCCCCAATTCAACTCTAGGCGCCCCCTCATCAGAGTGCTCCACTTTTTCCGATGGTTTCCTGAGCTTCTCCAATTTTATTGAGCCATGTTTTATACGCAAATCGTGTTATGTAAAATTGAATTACTATGTTTAACAGGGGGTGTAGCTCAGTGGTAGAGCATTTGACTGCAGATCAAGAGGTCCCCAGTTCAACTCTGGGCGCCCCCTCATCAGGTTCCTCCACTACATTTGAACAAAGTATCAACTTGTAAAACTCTTTTTAGGGTTGTTCAAAATCACAAATGCCATTTGTACAATTAAACACATTTGTAATATCGGACAGGCGTGTTGCTCAGTGGTGGAGCGTTTGACTGCCGAACAAGAAGTCTCTACTTCATTTCTGGTTACTCTCATAAGTTTTCCTTTTGTCCTTTTGTGGTCAATACCAATACATACAAGTTTTAAAAAGCAATGTTCAAAACCTAAAACATATTTTGTATGATGAAACAAGGTTTTTGGATTGTGTTTGCAGCTCACTGGTAGAGCATTTCACTACAAAAAAAAAGGTCCCCAATTCAACTCTGGCGCCCCCTCATCTGAGTGCTCCACTTTTTCCGATGGTTTCCTGAGCTTCTCCAATTTTATTGAGCCATGTTTTATACGCAAATCGTGTTATGTCTGATTGAATTTATATCTTTATCAGGGGGTGTAGCTCAGTGGAGGACCCTTTGACTGCAGATCAAGAGGTCCCTAGTTCAACTCTGGACCCTCTTCAGGATCCACCACTTTTTCTGAGCTTTAAAAATATTCTTCTATTTTTGAAACCCCAAGCATATTTTGTACAAACAAATTTGCAACATTGCCAGGTGGTGTAGCTCATTGGTAGAGCATTTGACTGCAGATCAAGAAGTCCCGAGTTCAGTTCCGGGCCCCAACCCCTAATCAGAGTCCTTTACTTCTTCTGAGCGTTTTTTGTTCTTCTACAATTTTCTTGAGCAATGTTTTATACCCAAAAAGTGTTTTACAATAGAATCAACATACACAAAAGGGGGTGTAGCTCAGTGGTAGAGCATTTGACTGCAGATCAACTTGTCCCCAGTTCAACTCTGGGTGCCTCCTCAACAGGTTCCTTCACCTTCTGTGAACAAAGTCTCAACTTATACGACTCTCATTAGCGTTGTGCAAAACCACAAATGCTATTTGTACAATTGAACACATTTGTAATATCAGACAGGTGTCCACTTTTTCCGATGGTTTCCTGAGCTTTTCCAATTTTATTGAGCCGTTTTTTATACGCAAATCGTGTTATGTATAATTGCATTAGTTTGCTTGACAGGGGGTGTAGCTCAGTGGTAGAGCATTTGACTGCAGATCAAGAGGTCCCCAGTTCAACTCTGGGTACCCCCTCTTTAGGGTCCACCACTTTTTCTGAGCTTTAAAAAATAATAATTCTTGAGCAATTTTTTAAACCCCAAGCATGTTTTCTACAGACAAATCTTCAACATTGCCAGGTGGTGTAGCTCATTGGTAGAGCATTTCACTGCAGATCAAGAAGTCCTGAGTCCAGCTCTGGGTGCCACCCCCTAATCAGAGTCCTCTACTTCTTCCAAGTGTTTTCTAATTTTATACAAATTACTTGAGCAATGTTTTAAACCCAAAAAGTGTTTTGTATAATGTAATCAACATACTTAAAGGGGGGTGTAGCTCAGTTGTAGAGCATTTGACTGCAGATCAAGAGGTCCCCAGTTCAACTCTGGGTGCCCCCTCATCAGGTTCCTCCACTCCCTTTGAACAAAGTCTCAACTTGTACAACTCATTTTAGTGTTGTTCAAAATCACAAATGCCATTTGTACAATTAAACAAATTTGTAATATCGGATAGGCGTGTTGCTCAGTGGTGGAGCGTTTGACTGCGGGTAAGAAGGTCCCCAGTTCAAATCTGGGCACCCCCTCATCAGGGTCCTACACTTTTTCCCCTCATCAGACTCTCATTAGCGTTGTGCAAAACCACAAATGCTATTTGTACAATTGAACACATTTGTAATATCAGACAGGTGTGTTGCTCACTGGTAGAACATTTGACTGCAGAACAAGTGTCCACTTCAGATGTCGTTAGTTTTCCTCTTTACCTTTTGTGGTCAATTCCAATATATACATGTTTTAATGAGCAATGTTCAAAACCTAAAACATAATTTGTACGATGAAACAAGATTTTTGGACAGGGTTTGCAGCTCACTGGTAGAGCATTTGACTGCAGGTAAAAAGGTCCCCAATTCAACTCTGGGCGCCCCCTCATCAGAGTGCTCCACTTTTTCCGATGGTTTCCTGAGCTTCTCCAATTTTATTGAGCCGTGTTTTATACGCAAATCGTGTTATGTATAATTGAATTACTCTGCTTAACAGGAGGTGTAGCTCAGTGGTTGAGCATTTGACTGCAGATCAAGAGGTCCCCAGTTCAACTCTGGGTGTCCCCTCTTCAGGGTCTGCCACTTTTTCTGAGCTTTAAAAAAAAAAGTTCTTGAGCAATTTTTTAAACCCCAAGCATGTTTTCTACAGAGAAATCTGCAACATTGCCAGGTGGTGTAGCTCATTGGTAGAGCATTTCACTGCAGATCAAGAAGTCCTGAGTCCAGCTCTGGGTGCCACCCCCTAATCAGAGTCCTCTACTTCTTCCGAGTGTTTTCGGATTTTCTACAAATTACTTGAGCAATGTTTTAAACCCAAAAAGTGCTTTGTATAATGGAATCAGCTTACTTAACAGGGGGTGTAGCTCAGTGGTAGAGCATTTGACTGCAGATCAAGAGGTCCCCAGTTCAACTCTGGGCGCCCCCTCATCAGGTTCCTCCATTTCCTTTGAACAAAGTCTCAACTTGTACAACTCTTTTTAGTGTTAATCAAAATCACAAATGCCATTTGTACATTAAACAAATTTGTAATATCGGACAGGCGTGTTGCTCAGTGGTGGAGCGTTTGACTGCGGGTAAAAATGTCCCCAGTTCAAATCTGGGCGCCCCCTCTTCAGAGCCCTACACTTTTTCCGATGGTTTCCTGAGCTTCTCCAATCTTATTGAGCCATGTTTTATACGCAAATTGTGTTATGTCTAATTGAACTATTATCTTTATCAGAGGGTGAAGCTCAGTGGAGGATCCTTTGACTGCAGATCAAGAGGTCCCCAGTTCAACTCTGGACCCTCTTCAGGACCAATGACTTTTTCTGAGCTTTAAACATTTTCTTGAGCAATTTTTTAAACCCCAAGCATATTTTGTACAAACAAATTTGCAATGTTGCTAGGTGGTGTAGCTCATTGGTAGAGTGTTTGACTACAGATCAAGAAGTCCTAAATTCACCTCTGGGCACCACCCCCTAATCAGAGGCCCCTACTTCTTCTGAGCATTTTTTGTTCTTCTACAATTTTCTTGAGCGATGTTTTAAATCCAAAAAGTGTTTTTATAATGGATTCAACATATACAAAAGGGGGTGTAGTTTGGTGGTAGAGCATTTGACTGCAGATCAACAGGTCCCCAGTTCAACTCTGGGTGCCCCCTCTTTAGGGTCCACCACCTTTTCTGAGCTTTAAAAAAAAATAATTCTTGAGCAATTTTTTAAACCCCAAGCATGTTTTCTACAGACAAATCTGCAACATTGCCAGGTGGTGTAGCTCATTGGTAGAGCATTTCACTGCAGATCAAGAAGTCCCGAGTCTAGCTCTGGGTGCCACCCCCTAATCAGAGTCCTCTACTTCTTCCGAGTGTTTTCTGATTTTATAGAAATTACTTGAGCAATGTTTTAAACCCAAAAAGTGTTTTGTATAATGTAGTCAACATACTTAAAAGGGGGTGTAGCTCAGTGGTAGAGCATTTGACTGCAGATCAAGAGGTCCCCAGTTCAACTCTGGGTGCCCCCTCATCAGGTTCCTCCACTCCCTTTGAACAAAGTCTCAACTTGTACAACTCATTTTAGTGTTGTTCAAAATCACAAATGCCATTTGTACAATTAAACAAATTTGTAATATCGGATAGGCGTGTTGCTCTGTGGTGGAGCGTTTGACTGCGGGTAAAAAGGTCCCCAGTTCAAATCTGGGAGCCCCCTCCACTTTTTCCGATGGTTTCCTGAGCTTCTCCAATCTTATTGAGCCATGTTTTATATGCAAATTGTGTTATATCGAATTGAATTATTATCTTTATCAGGGGGTGTAGCTCAGTGGAGGACCCTTTGACTGCAGATCAAGAGGTCCCTTGTTCAACCTTGGACCCTCTTCAGGATCCACCACTTTTTCTGAGCTTTAAAAACATTCTTGAGCAGATTTTGAAACCCCAAGCATATTTTGTCCTAAAAATTTGCAACATTGCCAGGTGGTGTGGCTCATTGGTAGAGCATTTGACTGTAGACCAAGAAGTCCTGAGTTCAGCTCTGGGTGCCACCCCCTAATCAGAGTCCCCTACTTCTTCTGAGCATTTTTTGTTCTTCTACAATTTTCTTGAGCAATGTTTTAAACCCAAAAGGGCCCTAGTTCAACTCTGGCCCGTCTTCAGGATCTACCAATTTTTCTGAGCTTTAAAAATTTTCTTGAGCAATTTTTTAAACCCCAAGTATGTTTTCTACAGACAAATCTGCAACATTGCCAGGTGGTGTAGCTCATTGGTAGAGCATTTCACTGCAGAACAAGAAGTGTCCACTTCAAATGTAGTTAGTTTTATAAGTTTTCCTCTTTACATTTTGTGGTCAATTCCAATATATACACGTTTTAATGAGCAATGTTCAAAACCTAAAACATATTTTGTATATGATGAAACAAGGTTTTTGGACAGGGTAGAGCATTTGACTGCAGGTAAAAAGGTCACCAATTCAACTCTGGGCGTCCCCTCATCAGAGTGCTCCACTTTTTCCGATGGTTTCCTGAGCTTCTCCAATTTTATTGAGCCGTGTTTTATACGCAAATCGTGTTATGTATAATTTAATTACTATGCTTAACAGGGGGTGTAGCTCAGTGGTAGAGCATTTGGCTGCAGATCAAGAGGTCCCCAGTTCAACTCTGGGTGCCCCCTCATCAGATTCCTTCGCCCTCTGTGAACAAAGTCTCAACTTACACGACTCTCATTAGTGTTGTGCAAAACCACAAATGCTGTTTGTACAATTGAACACATTTGTAACATCAGACAGGTGTGTTGCTCACTGGTAGAACATTTCACTGCAGAACAAGAAGTGTCCACTTCAAATGTACTTAGTTTTATAAGTTTTCCTCTTTACCTTTTGTGGTCAATTCCAATATATACACATTTTAATAAGCAATGTTCAATACCTAAAACATATTTTGTACGATGAAACAAGGTTTTTGGACAGGGTTTGCAGCTCACTGGTAGAACATTTGACTGCAGGTAAAAAGGTCCCCAATTCAACTCTAGGCGCCCCCTCATCAGAGTGCTCCACTTTTTCCGATGGTTTCCTGAGCTTCTCCAATTTTATTGAGCCATGTTTTATACGCAAATCGTGTTATGTAAAATTGAATTACTATGTGTAACAGGGGGTGTAGCTCAGTGGTAGAGCATTTGACTGCAGATCAAGAGGTCCCCAGTTCAACTCTGGGCGCCCCCTCATCAGGTTCCTCCACTTCCTTTGAACAAAGTATCAACTTGTACAACTCTTTTTAGTGTTGTTCAAAATCACAAATGCCATTTGTACAATTAAACAAATTTGTAATATCGGACAGGCGTGTTGCTCAGTGGTGGATCGTTTCACTGCCGAACAAGAAGTCTCTACTTCATTTCTGGTTACTCTCATAAGTTTTCCTTTTGTCCTTTTGTGGTCGATACCAATACATACAAGTTTTAAAAAGCAATGTTCAAAACCTAAAACATATTTTGTATGATGAAACAAGGTTTTTGGATTGGGTTTGCAGCTCACTGGTAGAGCATTTCACTACAGATAAAAAGGTCCCCAATTCAACTCTGGCGCCCCCTCATCTGAGTGCTCCACTTTTTCCGATGGTTTCCTGAGCTTCTCCAATTTTATTGAGCCATGTTTTATACGCAAATCGTGTTATGTCTAATTGAATTTATATCTTTATCAGGGGGTGTAGCTCAGTGGAGGACCCTTTAACTGCAGATCAAGAGGTCCCTAGTTCAACTCTGGACCCTCTTCAGGATCCACCACTTTTTCTGAGCTTTAAAAATATTCTTCTATTTTTGAAACCCCAAGCATATTTTGTACAAACAAATTTGCAACATTGCCAGGTGGTGTAGCTCATTGGTAGAGCATTTGACTGCAGATCAAGAAGTCCCGAGTTCAGCTCTGGACCCCACCCCATAATCAGAGTCCCTTACTTCTTCTGAGCATTTTTTGTTCTTCTACAATTTTCTTGAGCAATGTTTTAAACCCAAAAAGTGTTTTACAATAGAATCAACATACACAAAAGGGGGCGTAGCTCAGTGGTAGAGCATTTGACTGCAGATCAACAGGTCCCCAGTTCAACTCTGGGTGCCCCCTCAACAGGTTCCTTCACCTTCTGTGAACAAAGTCTCAACTTATACGACTCTCATTAGCGTTGTGCAAAACCACAAATGCTATTTGTACAATTGAACACATCAGACAGGTGTGTTGCTCACTGGTAGAACATTTGACTGCAGAACAAGAAGTGTCCACTTCAAATGTAGTTAGTTTTATAAGTTTTCCTCTTTACCTTTTGTGGTCAATTCCAATATATACACGTTTTAATGAGCAATGTTCAAAACCTAAAACATATTTTGTACGATGAAACAAGGTTTTTGGACAGTGTTTGCAGCTCACTGGTAGAGCATTTGACTGCAGGTAAAAAGGTCCCCAATTGAACTATGGGCGCCCCCTCATCAGAGTGCTCCACTTTTTCCGATGGTTTCCTGAGCTTTTCCAATTTTATTGAGCCGTGTTTTATACGCAAATCGTGTTATGTATAATTGCATTACTATGCTTGACAGGGGGTGTAGCTCAGTGGTAGAGCATTTGACTGCAGATCAAGAGGTGCCCAGTTCAACTCTGGGTGCCCCCTCTTTAGGGTCCACCACTTTTTCTGAGCTTTAAAAAAAAAAAATTCTTGAGCAATTTTTTAAACCCCAAGCATGTTTTCTACAGACAAATCTGCAACATTGCCAGGTGGTGTAGCTCATTGGTAGAGCATTTCACTGCAGATCAAGAAGTCCTGACTCCAGCTCTGGGTGCCACCCCCTAATCAGAGTCCTCTACTTCTTCCAAGTGTTTTCTAATTTTATACAAATTACTTGAGCAATGTTTTAAACCCAAAAAGTGTTTTGTATAATGTAATCAACATACTTAAAAGGGGGTGTAGCTCAGTGGTAGAGCATTTGACTGCAGATCAAGAGGTCCCCAGTTCAACTCTGGGTGCCCCCTCATCAGGTTCCTCCACTCCCTTTGAACAAAGTCTCAACTTGTACAACTCATTTTAGTGTTGTTCAAAATCACAAATGCCATTTGTACAATTAAACAAATTTGTAATATCGGATAGGCGTGTTGCTCAGTGGTGGAGCGTTTGACTGCGGGTAAGAAGGTCCCCAGTTCAAATCTGGGCGCCCCCTCATCAGAGTCCTACACTTTTTCCCCTCATCGGACTCTCATTAGCGTTGTGCAAAACCACAAATGCTATTTGTACAATTGAACACATTTGTAATATCAGACAGGTGTGTTGCTCACTGGTAGAACATTTGACTGCAGAACAAGAAGTGTCCACTTCAAATGTCGTTAGTTTTATAATTTTTCCTTTTTACCTTTTGTGGTCAATTCCAATATATACATGTTTTAATGAGCAATGTTCAAAACCTAAAACATAATTTGTACGATGAAACAAGATTTTTGGACAGGGTTTGCAGCTCACTGGTAGAGCATTTGACTGCAGGTAAAAAGGTCCCCAATTCAACTCTGGGCGCCCCCTCATCAGAGTGCTCCACTTTTTCCGATGGTTTCCTGAGCTTCTCCAATTTTATTGAGCCGTGTTTTATACGCAAATCGTGTTATGTATAATTGAATTACTATGCTTGACAGGAGGTGTAGCTCAGTGGTAGAGCATTTGACCACAGATCAAGAGGTCCCCAGTTCAACTCTGGGTGTCCCCTCTCAGGGTCTGCCACTTTTTCTGAGCTTTAAAAAAAAAAATTCTTGAGCAATTTTTTAAACCCCAAGCATGTTTTCTACAGACAAATCTGCAACATTGCCAGGTGGTGTAGCTCATTGGTAGAGCATTTCACTGCAGATCAAGAAGTCCCGAGTCCAGCTCTGGGTGCCACCCCCTAATCAGAGTCCTCTACTTCTTCCGAGTGTTTTCGGATTTTCTACAAATTACTTGAGCAATGTTTTAAACCCAAAATGTGCTTTGTATAATGTAATCGGCTTACTTAACAGGGGGTGTAGCTCAGTGGTAGAGCATTTGACTGCAGATCAAGAGGTCCCCAGTTCAACGCTGGGTGCCCCCTCATCAGGTTCCTCCGTTTCCTTTGAACAAAGTCTCAACTTGTACAACTCTTTTTAGTGTTAATCAAAATCACAAATTCCATTTGTACATTAAACAAATTTGTAATATCGGACAGGCGTGTGTTGCTCAGTGGTGGAGCGTTTGACTGCGGGTAAAAAGGTCCCCAGTTCAAATCTGGGCGCCCCCTCATCAGAGTCCTCCACTTTTTCCGATGGTTTCCTGAGCTTCTCCAATCTTATTGAGCCATGTTTTATACCCAAATTGTGTTATGTCTAATTGAATTATTATCTTTATCAGGGGGTGTAGCTCAGTGGAGGACCCTTTGACTGCAGATCAAGAGGTCCCTAGTTCAACTCTGGACCCTCTTCAGGATCCACCACTTTTTCTGAGTTTTAAAAATTTTCTTGAGCAATTTTTTAAACCCCAAGCATATTTTGTACAAACAAATTTTCAACATTGCTAGGTGGTGTAGCTCATTGGTAGAGCATTTGACTGCAGATCAAGAAGTCCCGAGTTCAGCTCCGGGCCCCACCCCCTAATCAGAATCCCCTACTTCTTCTGAGCATTTTTTGTTCTTCTACTTTTTTTTTGAGCAATGTTTTAAAACCAAAAAGTGTTTTTATAATAAAATCAACATACTTAAAAGGGGGTGTAGCTCAGTGGTAGAGCATTTGACTGCAGATCAACAGGTCCCCAGTTCAGCTCTGGGTGCCCCCTCATCAGGTTCCTTCACCTTCTGTGAACAAAGACTCAACTTATATGACTCTCATTAGCGTTGTGCAAAACCACAAATGCTATTTGTACAATTGAACACATTTGTAATATCAGACAGGTGTGTTGCTCACTGGTAGAACATTTGACTGCAGAACAAGAAGTGTCCACTTCAAATGTAGTTAGTTTTCCTCTTTACCTTTTGTGGTCAATTCCAATATATACATGTTTTAATGAGCAATGTTCAAAACCTAAAACATAATTTGTACGATGAAACAAGGTTTTTGGACAGCGTTTGCAGCTCACTGGTACACTGTAAAAAATGTCACCGTTTAATTACAGTAACCTACTGGCAGCTAATGGTTCCAGTATAATACTGTTTTTCTACAGCACACATACTGTGATTTATCACTACAGTTTATTACTGTAAAAGGTATCACAGTACTGTGCTGTATCAAATATACACTTCACAGCATAATACTGTCATCTGTTTAGCGGCATTACACTGTTATTTTAGTGTATCTACTGTAATATCCATGAACAGTTAATCACAGTAAAATAATTGTAAGCATTATAGACTGAGCTTTACAGTATAATGCCATTAGAAGTTAATGAGTTGAACTTTTAATTTTTCAAAATCAAAACCCCTGCAATCTGCTGGCATAAAAATGACTGGAGAAATGGCCTTGCAAGTTTATGCTTTTATTAACCAATCATTTTAAAACGCATCAAATACATTCAATGTACATTTAGTGCATTCTTCTTATTTTCAGTAAAGCATTTTAACATTTAGAACATGTCAACTTCATTTCAAACTGGAGACAAATAACTGAACACGAGTCAAGTGTTTAGTTGTCGGCTACATAAAGCCCCACTCAAAGTCTGTGAGATTTTTTATAAGGATGGCTACGTGAGGATTTACAGTTGCTGCCTTTTTCTGGACAAGCTTCCCGGTCTTCTTGGACACCACTTTTCCCTGGCTAGCCTTTGTTCCCCTCTCAGGGTTAACGCCAATGAATCGCCTAAAAAAAGAGAGAAAGCATATTAGATATTCTGTTGTGATTGAAAATTACTTGCAGTCGATACAGAACTCCCCCCACATTGTTAATTTAGGAATATGCACTGCACAAATATTCATATCAATTTTAGGATATATGTGAGCCTAAATCATAACCACAGCTGTAGATGAGTGAATGCTCTAAAACCCATTAAGACAAATTCAGAGAGGAAGACAATGCTAAAGCCTCCCCAATCCCTCTCTCTATTTGTGTTTTCTCTCCATCTACGGGACCGTGTATTTACGCTGTTTCCTGCTTTCACCCATTTAACATATCATTACCTGCTCATTACCTATCTTCTCTGCATCCTGGGGTCACACTGGTGTTTCCTGCCTTTACCCATTCAACATATCTTTACTTGCACATTACCTACCTTCTCTGCATAGTGTGGTCACGCTGGTGCTTTCTGCCTTTACCCATTCAACATATCTTTACCTGCACATTACCTACCTTCTCTGTATCCTGGAGTCTAGCTGGTGTTTCCTGCCTTTACCCATTCAACATATCTTTACCTGCACATTACCTACCTTCCCTGCATCCTGGGATCACACTGGTGCTTCTTTCTTTCACCATACAACATATCTTCACCTGCACATTACCTACCTTGTCTGCATTGCCTCGACCACACCGGCGCTTCCTTCTTTCACCCATTCAACATACCGTCACCCGCACATTACCTACCTTCTCTGCATAGTGGGGTCACGCTGGTGCTTCCTGCCTTTACCCATTCAACATATCTTCACCCGCACATTACCTACTTGCTCTGCATCCTCGGGTCACGCTGGTGCTTCCTGCCATCACCCAGTCAACATATCTTTACCTGCAAATGACCTACTTTTTCTGCATCCTGGGGTCAAACAGGTGCTTCCTTCTTTGACCCAGTCAACATATCTTTACCTGCACATTACCTACCTTCTCTGTATCTTAGAGTCAAACTGGTGCTTCGGTCCCTAATGAGAAGGTCCACAAAGGAACAGAAGAGTCATTGATTTAAGGCACAAAATTGGGGAAATGACAAGTCAAATTCCTGAACAGAGGTGAGAAAAGGGGCAAAATATCCTAACAGTATGAAGAGGATTTACCTTTGAACAAATTCCAATGTCCGAGCCCCTTCCTCTTGGTATGCCAAGTTGAACACATAGTAGGTGGCAAGAAGGGCAGCAAGCCCTGAGATGAAGCTAGGTTGGACGCCTTCGCAGATGACATCACCTTCCATGCTGATCATCCAACGTTTTATTGTGACTTTGTCACCAGCAACTGGTAGTCAAGAAATGCAGTTTATGTTCCTAAACAGTATCCGATATGGGTAACATTTTAAAAGGTATTTGGAATGGCCACCTCACACCCAAGAATATATTGCTCTCTCTTTACTTTGTTTACATCTAGTCTCCTAAGGTGTACTGCTGCAAATCATTACTTTCCAATGTTCGGAATGACAAAAACAACAATGATACAAATACATCTACAGGAGAGCATAGTATACATACGTTTAGGACAAACAGACTTATGTTCTGCACTCCATGAGACACTTACCCAGCAGTATCAGTCGTGGACTGGTCGGGAGGGTCAGTGTCCGCTCCACATCGGCTGCAGTGGCAGACATCTGTAGAAAAAATAGGTCACCATGATGACTTGTGACAAAATATAACATGGCAGTTGGGAGCATAATTTAATTAAAATGTAGGAATACAATATTTCTGCATAATTTGGTGGGTAAGAGATTGAAAAACAATAACAAAAAAACATTGAATTTTAGAATATTTATAATATTAATTTAGATGTTTGTATGCTTTTGTAGCTTAATAGTGCTAAACTTACATCTGCAAGGAGTATCAGTGCATCTCTTCTTTCATCAAAATAGGCCATCAACAGCTGGATGATACGAAGAGTCAACTCCCCATCTTCATCCACAGGAAGGGTAGACTGAGCATTATGGTTCTCAGCTTTAAGACAAACAGACTTAAGTTCTGCGCTCCATGAGACACTTACCCAGCAGTATCAGTCGTGGACTAGTCGGGAGGGTCAGAGTCCGCTCCACATCGGCTGCAGTGGCAGACATCTGTAGAAAAAATAGGTCACCATGATGACTTGTGACAAAATATAACATGGCAGTTGGGAGCATCATTTAATTAAAATGTAAGAATACAATATTTCTGCATTTGTCCAAACCGTCTTTTTGTTCTGAGTGGTTTGGTTCTTCCTTCACGATTGATGTTCTCAATGCGTGTTTTCATTTGAGTGAGGAATGAAGTAAAACCTCCACTAATTATGGCACCTTCTGGTGTCATATCAGCAAAACTACATGGGTACTGCTTAACACTTTTTTGGCAGATTACGAGACACTCACTGCGCGTTGGATTAGCCTCTTACCTTCTCATTTCATCCACAAGGATTCTAATCATTTGGCGTCGCTTGTCAGGAGCAGGTCTCCTGCTGTTGGCGATAGCTGATTGCACTTCAGCAGGCATTTTATCCCATGGGACTTGAAAGGTTTCATGCCATTTACTGGATATTATGGCGGGCTGGCTTACTCCACTCTGAGAACAAAGTTAAGTTAAAGTTAAAGTACCAATGATTGTCACACACACACTAGGTGTGGCGAAATTATTCTCTGCATTTGACCCATCACCCTTGATCACCCACTGGGAGGTGAGAGGAGCAGTGGGGAGCAGTGGGCAGCAGCGGTGGCCGTGCCCGGTAATCATTTTTGGTGATTTAACCCCCAATTCCAACCCTTGATGCTGAGTGCCAAGCAGGGAGGTAATGGCTCCCATTTTTATAGTCTTTTGTATGACTCGGCCGGGGTTTGAACTCACAACCTACCGATCTCAGGAGGTGCTGAAGCTGGTAAAGAGCTTGACAAGGGCGAAAAGCCAGCCAGTGAAGATGAAGAGGAGCAAGGCAATGGACTGGAGAACAAAGACAGACTTCCGCCTGCAGACTTTTGATGTACCAAGTCATCTGGCAAGGGGTGGAGATCAAGCACGACTGTTGTAGTTTCTAAAACGCATAGAAATAAAGCAAAATGTATACATCACTAGATTCAAAATTTCTCCCATATGCATGCATGTCAATTCAAACAATTGTTTGGAATACAACTGCATTAAGGCTTTTGGGAGAACTGTAGAATATCTGACAGGTGCAAATCTCTACTCGAATGTATTCATTCTATGTCAAATGAGTGTTATTCTTTCTCAACAATTACTGTAGCTTTAACTAGATGGGAGAACTACAAACACAAGATTGATAGTTACCCATTTTGAATGCCTCCAGAAGTTTCCTTTGCTGGATAACAGGCAAGAGGTCTTTGATCTCATCCTGCTCTACATACTTGAGGTCTGCTTTTGATTCCACACCTGAGCTTTTCAGTGTTGAGATGACCAGTTGTACAATATCCTCAGACAGGTTGGGTAAAGTTCTGAGGATGATGACTTTTATTTCCTCACAGATGGATGACATGAATCTAGAATATAGGGACTGAATGGTGAAGAATTAGTGAGGACACGCCCCGAATAAAATATTCAGGCAGTGGGTAGTAATCGAACAGCTCTGCTTGACTAACAGAGAAGTTATGCATATGTGTATTGTAATAGGCATTAATGTAAGGTTGACCTAACAGCCTGATATACCTCAGTGATAAAATACACTGTTACATTTTTATGAATGACAACCTTTTTAATTTTTCCTACAACAAGGCCATCATCATTACGACCTATAACAACAAACATGTTGCTCTTATATGTTGTCCCTTTCACAGTCACGTGATGACTAATGAGGGTATTTTGAGGATCAAAGTTAAGATTAGATAGATTAGATAGTACTTTATTGATTCCTTCAGGAGAGTTCCCTCAGGAAAATTTAAATTCCAGCAGCAGTGTACAAAATTGTAAAAAGTAAAAAGTAAATAATGGGGGTATAAATGGAGACAAAATAGAACAATATTACAATAGAATAAAAATAAAAAGCAACGATGAGAATAAAAATATAACAGTAAAATAAGAATATAACAAGAGAAACTAGGCAGTAGTGACCATGTTATGAAAAAGTATTTCACTGTTATTGTTATTGAGCAATTGACTGTCTCATCTTTGTATTGTAGTCTTCCACAATAAGTTCAGTTCCCTTCTCTTACCTCAACAGATGGTAGAAACAGGGTCCCAGAACTGGGGGGGTGGTATTTTTTTTTTTTTTGATAAAGAAATACAATCATCATGATTGTATTTCTTTATTCATGTGTGCTTAAGGACTGTATCTCTGTAGACTGTATTGATCTACATTGATATAATAATGTATATATTGTGTGTTTTATGTTGATTTAATAAAAATAAAAACAATTTTTTTCTTTTCTTGTGCGGCCTGCTACCAATTGGTCCGCGGCCCGGTGGTTGGGGACCACTGCCGTATATCATCGCACTTCGCGCTACATGAGACAATATTACAAGTTAAACCTTTTGCACTATACATATCAGTCCTACTCTTGCCATATTTATGGCGACGGCTGTGAGTTTTGAAGGCTGAGAAGTTGGAAAAAACTATTGTGCATTCAGGGAAAGCACACTTAAACGATGCATTAGGCATACAAGCATGTGTCTAACATACGCAAATACATTCCTGCAAGTCGTAGCACAAATGTTGAAAGTTATCATCTTTTTGAGATGACTATGACAGTATGATCACTATGACAAAAATGAAGAAAACTTAGCTAGCTAGCATGCGGCGGTACATGTGGTCAACGATGTCTGTGATGCTCACTGTGACGCTAAGTAATTTCGGACTTTATAAATATATATATAAAGCAATTCAAACAGAAAATGACACATCAAGTTACAAGTGACTCTTACCTTGTTATCAAAAACACACCAGTAGAATGGATTTAGGTGATTGTATAGCTGGAGGTGGCAGCAGGTTATTGCTCGTCCATCCATCGGTACTTGACAACGTCAGAGTTATGATGTGCGGAATGATACGTGAATATTGATAAAAGGAGTGCCAGATCTTTATGCTCTAAAATTGATTTTCAAATCAAAATGTCGATACTTTGATAGTACATGTTTTGAGGTAAAATATCATTAATAGCAACACAATGGGAAGTATTATTTAAATATTGTATAAGTGACACGGTTTAGTGCAGACCTGGGCATTCTGCGGCCCGCGGGCCGCCTCCGGCCCTTTGTGCGTCCCTGTCCGGCCCGCGTGAGGCCAATTATAAATTACAAAATAAATTTTAAAAAGTATCTATGTCGAGTGTGCAATACAACGGTGCTGCTTTTGTTTTGAAAATCGTTATTTGTATTACTTCCGTGTGGACGTATGCGTGATTGTGAGTGAATGTGAACAACTGCAATTACAAAATAAAGTTGAAAAAACATCTATGTCCTGCGCGCAATACAACTGTGCTGCTTTTATTTTGAAAAGTATTATTTATGGGCGTGTGTCCGTGTGTAACCTGCGAGTGAAGGTGCACATGCAGCGACAAGTGATGCACGGTTTACACCCGAGACGCCAAAAAGAGAAAAGTCGATGAGGAATGCCGTGTTTTCAACAAGACAAGAACTGCAAAGCAACGTCCCCTCACCTAAGGTGCGTGCCTGCGCAATTGCGCACTGCTCAAGCGTCCGCTGCGTGCAGCAAGTATATATGCCGCGCACCAAATCAAATCCCATCTGAATTATAAACAAAATAAACATATTTATTCTATGGAATTTTGCAATGCAACTTTGAGTGACAGTGACAACAAGCGGCCCTAACGGTGTTCGTCAACACCGTTCAATTGAACACCGTTCAATTATTGTAACGTCTATCGAGATGCTTCGAGGACAGGAATTATATCGATCACTTTATTGAACAAAACTGTTTATATTCGGACATAACCACACCAAAAACATGAGTAAAACAATTCTATCTCGAAAAACTAGTCATTTTCTGCCGTACAAACCAGGCCAAAACCAACTTGTCATCTGTCACCAACACGCATAGCACTAAACCACTGGTGCGTTTATGGCCACACAAAAAGTCGGACAACTCAAACACCACACAAAGTTACACTATGACTCCTCAGTCATACGTGTGCTTATTTTACTGTCATTTATTATTAATGTTAATTTATTTATATTAGTCATGGAATGCTGTTATACACACTATGTTGAAGTATTACTATTATTATTATTATTATTATTATTATTATTATTATTATTATTTATCTTACGGTATATATCAAAAGTAATTGTCCTGGGTATGACTCAAAACTGCATCCGGTGATGAGGCTTCAGTTCGGGAGTTCTGGAGTTTTGGGGAAGGTGGAGTTACCCCTCAGTCATCATTGCTCCCAGGTCCACTCTGACCCGGGGTGGTAGTACCTGTCAGGGTCCCAGCTATGGGTTGAATAGCATTTCAAAGACCTCAACGGTGGAAGTGGCGGAGGATGACACTGCATGTCACAACGGCACTGAAGGCGGATGAAGGCTGCAACAGAGAGTGGTCTCCAGTCGTCATGGATCCATGCCACTGGATCAAGGCCCCTCTCTGCCAAGGACCGTGTGGTGGCTGCAGGCGCATCAGTCTCCCCACGCTAAAAGACGTCACACGCAGGCGTCCTCCCGAATGGGAATCCATCCATTCTGAGGACAGTCATACTCGACTACGAGTGACTGCCGATGATGATCAAAAATAATATTGAGCAAAATTTAATTGAAATATTGTCGATGTGGCCCTCCAGCAGTGCTCGGGTAGCTCATGCGGCCCCCGGTAAAAATTAATTGCCCACCCCTGGTTTAGTGGGAACTACTTTTTCTTCCACCTGGGTACGTGTTATTCGTGAGAGCAGCAGATCGAATTGTGGGCGGACCCAAGAAACAAGTCTGAAAAATACTGTATTATACTGTAGGTTGTGCAGTAGCTTACTGTTGGTCGATATTTTTTGTAAAATGCAACAAAATGTACAGTACTTAACTGTATTTAAGAAGAACAGTATATAACTGTAATTTTTTTTTGTATTTTTACAGTAATTTTTTACAGTGTAGAGCATTTGACTGCAGGTAAAAAGGTCCCCAATTCAACTCTAGGCGCCCCCTCATCAGAGTGCTCCACTTTTTCCGATGGTTTCCTGAGCTTCTCCAATTTTATTGAGCCATGTTTTATACGCAAATCGTGTTATGTAAAATTGAATTACTATGTTTAACAGGGGGTGTAGCTCATTGGTAGAGCATTTGACTGCAGATCAAGAGGTCCCCAGTTCAACTCTGGGTGCCCCCTCATCATGTTCCTCCACTACCTTTGAACAAAGTATCAACTAGTACAACATTTTTTAGTGTTGTTCAAAATCACAAATGCCATTTGTACAATTAAACAAATTTGTAATATCGGACAGGCGTGTTGCTCAGTGGTGGATCGTTTGACTGCCGAACAAGAAATCTCTACTTCATTTCTGGTTACTCTCATAAGTTTTCCTTTTGTCCTTTTGTGGTCGATACCAATACATACAAGTTTTAAAAAGCAATGTTCAAAACCTAAAACATATTTTGTATGATGAACCAAGGTTTTTGGATTGTGTTTGCAGCTCACTGGTAGAGCATTTCACTACAGATAAAAAGGTCCCCAATTCAACTCTGGCGCCCCCTCATCTGAGTGCTCCACTTTTTCCGATGGTTTCCTGAGCTTCTCCAATTTTATTGAGTCATGTTTTATACGCAAATCGTGTTATGTCTAATTGAATTTATATCTTTATCAGGGGGTGTAGCTCAGTGGAGGACCCTTTAACTGCAGATCAAGAGGTCCCTAGTTCAACTCTGGACCCTCTTCAGGATCCACCACTTTTTCTGAGCTTTAAAAATATTCTTCTATTTTTGAAACCCCAAGCATATTTTGTACAAACAAATTTGCAACATTGCCAGGTGGTGTAGCTCATTGGTAGAGCATTTGACTGCAGATCAAGAAGTCCCGAGTTCAGCTCTGGGCCCCACCCCCTAATCCAGGGGTCGGCAACCCAAAATGTTGAAAGAGCCATATTGGACCAAAAATACAAAAACAAATCTGTCTGGAGCCGCAAAAAATTAAAAGCCATATTACATGAGATATAAATGTAATTAAGAGGACTTAAAGGAAACTAAAAGACCTCAAATATAGCTACAAAAGAGGCATATGCAATATGTACATATAGCTAGCCTAAATAGCATGTTAGCATCGATTAGCTTGCAGTCACGCAGTGACCAAATATGTCTGATTAGCACTCCACACAAGTCAATAACATCAACAAAACTCACCTTTGTGCACTCATGCCCAACGTTAAAAGTGTGGTGGACAAAATGAGATAGAAAAAGTGGCATAAAACACGTCCTAGAAAGTCGGAGAATGTTATACATGGACACAAACTATACAGCGAGTTCAAGGACCGCCAAAATTAGTAGGACAAAACGGCGCTCGCCAAATACTCGAATCAGTGAAGCATGTGTAATATAAACAGTGTGATTTATAACAATTAGCGAGGTTTAGCAAAACCACAAATGCTATTTGTACAATTGAACACATTTGTAATATCAGACAGGTGTGTTGCTCACTGGTAGAACATTTGACTGCAGAACAAGAAGTGTCCACTTCAAATGTAGTTAGTTTTATAAGTTTTCCTCTTTACCTTTTGTGGTCAATTCCAATATATACACGTTTTAATGAGCAATGTTCAAAACCTAAAACATATTTTGTACGATGAAACAAGGTTTTTGGACAGTGTTTGCAGCTCACTGGTAGAGCATTTGACTGCAGGTAAAAAAGGTCCCCAATTGAACTATGGGCGCCCCCTCATCAGAGTGCTCCACTTTTTCCGATGGTTTCCTGAGCTTTTCCAATTTTATTGAGCCGTGTTTTATACGCAAATCGTGTTATGTATAATTGCATTACTATGCTTGACAGGGGGTGTAGCTCAGTGGTAGAGCATTTGACTGCAGATCAAGAGGTCCCCAGTTCAACTCTGGGTGCCCCCTCTTTAGGGTCCACCACTTTTTCTGAGCTTTAAAAAAAAATAATTCTTGAGCAATTTTTTAAACCCCAAGCATGTTTTCTACAGACAAATCTGCAACATTGCCAGGTGGTGTAGCTCATTGGTAGAGCATTTCACTGCAGGTCAAGAAGTCCTGACTCCAGCTCTGGGTGCCACCCCCTAATCAGAGTCCTCTACTTCTTCCAAGTGTTTTCTAATTTTATACAAATTACTTGAGCAATGTTTTAAACCCAAAAAGTGTTTTGTATAATGTAATCAACATACTTAAAAGGGGGTGTAGCTCAGTGGTAGAGCATTTGACTGCAGATCAAGAGGTCCCCAGTTCAACTCTGGGTACCCCCTCATCAGGTTCCTCCACTCTAGGGATGGGCGATACCACACTTTTAGGATTCGATACGATACCGATACTTTTTCTCGCATTTTCATCGATACCGATACCAATAATTTCTTATTGGCAATTTTTTGTCAGTCAAAAATATTATTACTATTGTTATTATTTAAGACAAATCACAAGACAAATACAGACCATTTATACCACACGTATTATGGTCAATATATAATAAAAGTAAAATTAAAATAAATAACATAGATATGAAAAATAAATTAAATATTATATATAATAATAACTATATATTATATATAATAATAATTAAATATTAGGGCTTTCCAATTAACAGTCAAATCCGAATTGCAAGAAGCTACAGTTATTTTTTAAAGTTTGTGATATAATTAGCAATTAATGAAATATGAAATAGGCTAATGTTTTCGAAACGTAAGAAATCATGTTACAGATTAAAATGAAAATCACATTCAATCATATATTCAAGATTTTCTTGGAAAAAAATAAAACTGTAATGCAAAGATGAAGAATCTCCAAGTTGTATCTCTTTCTTATCTTGTTTTAAATACTCAAGCAATTTTCAACTAGGGATGATGTTTGATAAGAAATTATCGAGTTCGAGTCTATTATCGAATCCTCTTATCGAACCGATTCCTTATCGATTCTCTTATCGAGTCCAGATAGGTTGTTGTATATGGAAAAAAAACACAATATTTGGTTTAACAAAAGCTCACTTTTATTATATAAGAAAACAATTTAATCTAAAAAATTAATAAATATTGACTGTTACCCCCCTAAAAAAATAAAATAAAATAAATAAATATTGACTGTTGTTACCCAAAAGGATATTAAGTGGGATTTTTCAGAAAAACAAATATATACAGTATCACAAAAACAACCTGTCTCTGTGATCACTATAGGTGTATAAATAATACTATAGTGTTAAATAAAATCAGTCCCTTGGGCACAAAACTGGAAATTATACAGCTCTCCAAAAAGTGCACTTCTGCTGCTATTTGACATAACTGTTTGTTATGATGCTTTGACATTTTTGCACTTTATTTCTTTATTGAGAAAAGTTGTTTGCAAATGTGGTTACAATGCTAAAAAATGAAAAGTTAAAGCCAAAAAAATAAGAAATACACTTTATTGAGTTAATATTATTTCTTTATAGGGGGAAAGATGTTATGAGCTAGGGAATATAACAACTACACTACCCATCATGCAACGGGAGTGACGAGCATGCGCGGTAGCCCCGAAAAGTGTTGCATGTCGTCACCCGTGAAAGTAAACGTCAAGAACTCAGCCAACACGCCTCGTCTGCATTATTTATAATTAGACAGACAACACATATACAGTGTGATTTTGTTTTGTTTACAAGGAAAGAAAAACAAAAGTTAAAAAAGGGAGATGTGTTGTATATATATGTATGTGCTGCGGTTGCTTTAAGAACGTTGCGACAGCTGCCGTAAAGGAGGTGCGTTGCTAGCCTGGTTGCTATGTTTCCGGTGGGTCGTAAAAGTGTTCTTCATGTGTTTGTACCCTGCTCAAATCTCTCAGTAAAGTTATTCATTGGATTATACCTTTTGTTTTGAACTTTATTACACCTTGGAACGCTTTTTCCCGTCCATTTTTTTCCTGCTTTTGCTATCTGCGCCTAATGACTGAGCTACGTGACTGATTTCTTGTAATGTCACACGGAGCATTTCTGGTCGGGACGGGATTCGTTCCGAGGGATTCGAATGAAGAACCAACTCTTTTCTTTACTATAGTGGTCTCGATAATGAGTACCGGTTCTCAAAAAGGGATTCGAGTCCGAGGACTCGGTTCTTTTCTTATCGAATAACCGGGAAAACCAGTTTCGAGTATCATCCCTATTTTCAACTAACAGTAAATTCCCCTGTGTGGAAATTATTTGAATTTAGGATAATCATTTAAACAAAAATATTCAGTAAACATTACTAAAAACAAAAACAAAACAATGCCTGTTTTAAGGCAACAATTGGACAACACTGGATATTCCTGGCTGCATCGCTGTCGGCTGGCTATGTGTGTGTTGCACGTTGACGACGCTCATTCGCTGTCTCCTGTCACGTGACTGGGCCAGCTCTATACTCTGCCAGGTACAGGGGTGTCCCAGCACATAGTAAGTTAAGTAAGTCATCAAAAACATCTGAAAGTGATGCTTGCACCCCCCACACGCCGTTTTTTGGTTTATATCGATACTTTTTTCAGAAAAGTGATGCCAAATGAGCAGCGTGTGAGTATCGATATATCGATACCACATGATCGATACGCACATCCCTACTCCACTCCCTTTGAACAAAGTCTCAACTTGTACAACTCATTTTAGTGTTGTTCAAAATCACAAATGCCATTTGTACAATTAAACAAATTTGTAATATCGGATAGGCGTGTTGCTCAGTGGTGGAGTGTTTGACTGCGGGTAAGAAGGTCCCCAGTTCAAATCTGGGCGCCCCCTCATCAGAGTCCTACACTTTTTCCCCTCATCAGACTCTCATTAGCGTTGTGCAAAACCACAAATGCTATTTGTACAATTGAACATATTTGTAATATCAGACAGGTGTGTTGCTCACTGGTAGAACATTTGACTGCAGAACAAGAAGTGTCCACTTCAAATGTCGTTAGTTTTATAAGTTTTCCTCTTTACCTTTTGTGGTCAATTCCAATATATACATGTTTTAAAGAGCAATGTTCAAAACCTAAAACATAATTTGTACGATGAAACAAGATTTTTGGACAGGGTTTGCAGCTCACTGGTAGAGCATTTGACTGCAGGTAAAAAGGTCCCCAATTCAACTCTGGGCGCCCCCTCATCAGAGTGCTCCACTTTTTCCGATGGTTTCCTGAGCTTCTCCAATTTTATTGAGCCGTGTTTTATACGCAAATCGTGTTATGTATAATTGAATTATTCTGCTTAACAGGAGGTGTAGCTCAGTGGTTGAGCATTTGACTGCAGATCAAGAGGTCCCCAGTTCAACTCTGGGTGTCCCCTCTTCAGGGTCTGCCACTTTTTCTGAGCTTTAAAAAAAATAATTCTTGAGCAATTTTTTAAACCCCAAGCATGTTTTCTACAGAGAAATCTGCAACATTGCCAGGTGGTGTAGCTCATTGGTAGAGCATTTCACTGCAGATCAAGAAGTCCTGAGTCCAGCTCTGGGTGCCACCCCCTAATCAGAGTCCTCTACTTCTTCCGAGTGTTTTCGGATTTTCTACAAATTACTTGAGCAATGTTTTAAACCCAAAAAGTGCTTTGTATAATGGAATCAGCTTACTTAACAGGGGGTGTAGCTCAGTTGTAGAGCATTTGACTGCAGATCAAGAGGTCCCCAGTTCAACTCTGGGCGCCCCCTCATCAGGTTCCTCCATTTCCTTTGAACAAAGTCTCAACTTGTACAACTCTTTTAAGTGTTAATCAAAATCACAAATTCCATTTGTACATTAAACAAATTTGTAATATCGGACAGTCGTGTTGCTCAGTGGTGGAGCGTTTGACTGCGGGTAAAAAGGTCCCCAGTTCAAATCTGGGCGCCCCTCATCAGAGTCCTCCACTTTTTCCGATGGTTTCCTGAGCTTCTCCAATCTTATTGAGCCATGTTTTA
The DNA here is from genome assembly GCF_033978785.1 of Entelurus aequoreus. Taxonomy (NCBI): domain Eukaryota; kingdom Metazoa; phylum Chordata; class Actinopteri; order Syngnathiformes; family Syngnathidae; genus Entelurus; species Entelurus aequoreus. Next base: position 27,494,783 of record NC_084752.1, on the reverse strand, counting down.
TACCCAAATTGTGTTATGTCTAATTGAATTATTATCTTTATCAGGGGTGTAGCTCAGTGGAAGACCCTTTGACTGCAGATCAAGAGGTCCCTAGTTCAACTCTGGACCCTCTTCAGGATCCACCACTTTTTCTGAGTTTTAAAAATTTTCTTGAGCAATTTTTTAAACCCCAAACATATTTTGTACAAACAAATTTGCAACATTGCTAGGTGGTGTAGCTCATTGGTAGAGCATTTGACTGCAGATCAAGAAGTCCCGAGTTCAGCTCTGGGCGCCACCCCCTAATCAGAATCCCCTACTTCTTCTGAGCATTTTTTGTTCTTCTACTTTTTTTTTGAACAATGTTTTAAAACCATAAAGTGTTTTTATGATAGAATCAACATACTTAAAAGGGGGTGTAGCTCAGTGGTAGAGCATTTGACTGCAGATCAACAGGTCCCCAGTTCAACTCTGGGTGCCCCCTCATCAGGTTCCTTCACCTTCTGTGAACAAAGACTCAACTTATATGACTCTCATTAGCGTTGTGCAGAACCACAAATGCTATTTGTACAATTGAACACATTTGTAATATCAGACAGGTGTGTTGCTCACTGGTAGAACATTTGACTGCAGAACAAGAAGTGTCCACTTCAAATGTCGTTAGTTTTCCTCTTTACCTTTTGTGGTCGATTCCAATATATACATGTTTTAATGAGCAATGTTCAAAACCTAAAACATAATTTGTACGATGAAACAAGGTTTTTGGACAGGGTTTGCAGCTCACTGGTAGAGCATTTGACTGCAGGTAAAAAGGTCCCCAATTCAACTCTAGGCGCCCCCTCATCAGAGTGCTCCACTTTTTCCGATGGTTTCCTGAGCTTCTCCAATTTTATTGAGCCATGTTTTATACGCAAATCGTGTTATGTAAAATTGAATTACTATGTTTAACAGGGGGTGTAGCTCAGTGGTAGAGCATTTGACTGCAGATCAAGAGGTCCCCAGTTCAACTCTGGGTGCCCCCTCATCAGGTTCCTCCACTACCTTTGAACAAAGTATCAACTTGTACAACTCTTTTTAGGGTTGTTCAAAATCACAAAAACCATTTGTACAATTAAACAAATTTGTAATATCGGACAGGCGTGTTGCTCAGTGGTGGATCGTTTGACTGCCGAACAAGAAGTCTCTACTTCATTTCTGGTTACTCTCATAAGTTTTCCTTTTGTCCTTTTGTGGTCAATACCAATACATACAAGTTTTAAAAAGCAATGTTCAAAACCTAAAACATATTTTGTATGATGAAACAAGGTTTTTGGATTGTGTTTGCAGCTCACTGGTAGAGCATTTCACTACAAAAAAAAGGTCCCCAATTCAACTCTGGCGCCCCCTCATCTGAGTGCTCCACTTTTTCCGATGGTTTCCTGAGCTTCTCCAATTTTATTGAGCCATGTTTTATACGCAAATCGTGTTATGTCTAATTGAATTTATATCTTTATCAGGGGGTGTAGCTCAGTGGAGGACCCTTTAACTGCAGATCAAGAGGTCCCTAGTTCAACTCTGGACCCTCTTCAGGATCCACCACTTTTTCTGCGCTTTAAAAATATTCTTCTATTTTTGAAACCCCAAGCATATTTTGTACAAACAAATTTGCAACATTGCCAGGTGGTGTAGCTCATTGGTAGAGCATTTGACTGCTGATCAAGAAGTCCCGAGTTCAGCTCCGGGCCCCACCCCCTAATCAGAGTCCCTTACTTCTTCTGAGCGTTTTTTGTTCTTCTAAAATTTTCTTGAGCAATGTTTTAAACCCAAAAAGTGTTTTACAATAGAATCAACATACACAAAAGGGGGTGTAGCTCAGTGGTAGAGCATTTGACTGCAGATCAACAGGTCCCCAGTTCAACTCTGGGTGCCCCCTCAACAGGTTCCTTCACCTTCTGTGAACAAAGTCTCAACTTATACGACTCTCATTAGCGTTGTGCAAAACCACAAATGCTATTTGTACAATTGAACACATTTGTAATATCAGACAGGTGTGTTGCTCACTGGTAGAACATTTGACTGCAGAACAAGAAGTGTCCACTTCAAATGTAGTTAGTTTTATAAGTTTTCCTCTTTACCTTTTGTGGTCGATTCCAATATATACACGTTTTAATGAGCAATGTTCAAAACCTAAAACATATTTTGTACGATGAAACAAGGTTTTTGGACAGTGTTTGCAGCTGACTGGTAGAGCATTTGACTGCAGGTAAAAAGGTCCCCAATTGAACTATGGGCGCCCCCTCATCAGAGTGCTCCACTTTTTCCGATGGTTTCCTGAGCTTTTCCAATTTTATTGAGCCGTGTTTTATACGCAAATCGTGTTATGTATAATTGCATTACTATGCTTGACAGGGGGTGTAGCTCAGTGGTAGAGCATTTGACTGCAGATCAAGAGGTCCCCAGTTCAACTCTGGGTTCCCCCTCTTTAGGGTCCACCACTTTTTCTGAGCTTTAAAAAAAAATAATTCTTGAGCAATTTTTTAAACCCCAAGCATGTTTTCTACAGACAAATCTGCAACATTGCCAGGTGGTGTAGCTCATTGGTAGAGCATTTCACTGCAGATCAGGAAGTCCTGACTCCAGCTCTGGGTGCCACCCCCTAATCAGAGTCCTCTACTTCTTCCAAGTGTTTTCTAATTTTATACAAATTACTTGAGCAATGTTTTAAACCCAAAAAGTGTTTTGTATAATATAATCAACATACTTAAAAGGGGGTGTAGCTCAGTGGTAGAGCATTTGACTGCAGATCAAGAGGTCCCCAGTTCAACTCTGGGTGCCCCCTCATCAGGTTCCTCCACTCCCTTTGAACAAAGTCTCAACTTGTACAACTCATTTTAGTGTTGTTCAAAATCACAAATGCCATTTGTACAATTAAACAAATTTGTAATATCGGATAGGCGTGTTGCTCAGTGGTGGAACGTTTGACTGCGGGTAAGAAGGTCCCCAGTTCAAATCTGGGCGCCCCCTCATCAGAGTCCTACACTTTTTCCCCTCATCAGACTCTCATTAGCGTTGTGCAAAACCACAAATGCTATTTGTACAATTGAACACATTTGTAATATCAGACAGGTGTGTTGCTCACTGGTAGAACATTTGACTGCAGAACAAGAAGTGTCCACTTCAAATGTCGTTAGTTTTATAAGTTTTCCTTTTTACCTTTTGTGGTCAATTCCAATATATACATGTTTTAATGAGCAATGTTCAAAACCTAAAACATAATATGTACGATGAAACAAGATTTTTGGACAGTGTTTGCAGCTCACTGGTAGAGCATTTGACTGCAGGTAAAAAGGTCCCCAATTCAACTCTGGGCGCCCCCTCATCAGAGTGCTCCACTTTTTCCGATGGTTTCCTGAGCTTCTCCAATTTTATTGAGCCATGTTTTATACGCAAATCGTGTTATGTAAAATTGAATTACTATGTTTAACAGGGGGTGTAGCTCAGTGGTAGAGCATTTAACTGCAGATCAAGAGGTCCCCAGTTTAACTCTGGGCGCCCCCTCATCAGGTTCCTCCACTTGCTTTGAACAAAGTATCAACTTGTACAACTCTTTTTAGTGTTGTTCAAAATCACAAATGCCATTTGTACATTAAACAAATTTGTAATATCGGACGGGCGTGTTGCTCAGTGGTGGATCGTTTGACTGCCGAACAAGAAGTCTCTACTTCATTTCTGGTTACTCTCATAAGTTTTCCTTTTGTCCTTTTGTGGTCGATACCAATACATACAAGTTTTAAAAAGCAATGTTCAAAACCTAACATATTTTGTATGATGAAACAAGGTTTTTGGATTGTTTGCAGCTCACTGGTAGAGCATTTCACTACAGATAAAAAGGTCCCCAATTCAACTCTGGCGCCCCCTCATCTGAGTGCTCCACTTTTTCCGATGGTTTCCTGAGCTTCTCCAATTTTATTGAGCCATGTTTTATACGCAAATCGTGTTATGTCTAATTGAATTTATATTTTTATCAGGGGGTGTAGCTCAGTGGAGGACCCTTTGACTGCAGATCAAGAGGTCCCTAGTTCAACTCTGGACCCTCTTCAGGATCCACCACTTTTTCTGAGCTTTAAAAATATTCTTCTATTTTTGAAACGCCAAGCATATTTTGTACAAACAAATTTGCAACATTGCCAGGTGGTGTAGCTCTGGTAGAGCATTTGACTGCAGATCAAGAAGTCCCGAGTTCAGCTCTGTGCCCCACCCCCTAATCAGAGTCCCTTACTTCTGAGCATTTTTTGTTCTTCTACAATTTTCTTGAGCAATGTTTTAAACCCAAAAAGTGTTTTACAATAGAATCAACATACACAAAAGGGGGTGTAGCTCAGTGGTAGAGCATTTGACTGCAGATCAACAGGTCCCCAGTTCAACTCTGGGTGCCCCCTCAACAGGTTCCTTCACCTTCTGTGAACAAAGTCTCAACTTATACGACTCTCATTAGCGTTGTGCAAAACCACAAATGCTATTTGTACAATTGAACACATTTGTAATATCAGACAGGTGTGTTGCTCACTGGTAGAACATTTGACTGCAGAACAAGAAGTGTCCACTTCAAATGTAGTTAGTTTTATAAGTTTTCCTCTTTACCTTTTGTGGTCAATTCCAATATATACACGTTTTAATGAGCAATGTTCAAAACCTAAAACATATTTTGTACGATGAAACAAGGTTTTTGGACAGGGTTTACAGCTCACTGGTAGAGCATTTGACTGCAGGTAAAAAGGTCCCCAATTGAACTATGGGCGCCCCCTCATCAGAGTGCTCCACTTTTCCGATGGTTTCCTGAGCTTTTCCAATTTTATTGAGCCGTGTTTTATACGCAAATCGTGTTATGTATAATTGCATTACTATGCTTGACAGGGGGTGTAGCTCAGTGGTAGAGCATTTGACTGCAGATCAAGAGGTCCCCAGTTCAACTCTGGGTGCCCCCTCTTTAGGGTCCACCACTTTTTCTGAGCTTTAAAAAAAAATAATTCTTGAGCAATTTTTTAAACCCCAAGCATGTTTTCTACAGACAAATCTGCAACATTGCCAGGTGGTGTAGCTCATTGGTAGAGCATTTCACTGCAGATCAAGAAGTCCTGACTCCAGCTCTGGGTGCCACCCCCTAATCAGAGTCCTCTACTCCTTCCAAGTGTTTTCTAATTTTATACAAATTACTTGAGCAATGTTTTAAACCCAAAAAGTGTTTTGTATAATGTAATCAACATACTTAAAAGGGGGTGTAGCTCAGTGGTAGAGCATTTGACTGCAGATCAAGAGGTCCCCAGTTCAACTCTGGGTGCCCCCTCATCAGGTTCCTCCACTCTAGGGATGGGCGATACCACACTTTTAGGATTCGATACGATACCGATACTTTTTCTCGCATTTTCATCGATACCGATACCGATACCAATAATTTCTTATTGGCAATTTTTTGTCAGTCAAAAATATTATTACTATTGTTATTATTTAAGACAAATCACAAGACAACTACAGACCATTTATACCACATGTATTATGGTCAATATATAATAAAAGTAAAATTAAAATAAATAACATAAATATGAAAAATAAATTAAATATTATATATAATAATAACTATATATTATATATAATAATAATTAAATATTAGGGCTTTCCAATTAACAGTCAAATCCGAATTGCAAGAAGCTACAGTTATTTTTTAAAGTTTGTGATATAATTAGCAATTAATGAAATATGAAATAGGCTAATGTTTTCGAAACGTAAGAAATCATGTTACAGATTAAAACGAAAATCACATACAATCATATATTCAAGATTTTCTTGGAAAAAAATAAAACTGTAATGCAAAGATGAAGAATCTCCAAATTGTATCTCTTTCTTATCTTGTTTTAAATACTCAAGCTATTTTCAACTAGGGATGATGTTTGATAAGAAATTATCGAGTTCGAGTCTATTATCGAATCCTCTTATCGAACCGATTCCTTATCGATTCTCTTATCGAGTCCAGATAGGTTGTTGTATATGGAAAAAAAACCCAAAATATTTGGTTTAACAAAAGCTCACTTTTATTATATAAGAAAACAATTTAATCTAAAAAATAAATAAATATTGACTGTTACCCCCCTAAAAAAATAAAATAAAATAAATAAATATTGACTGTTGTTACCCAAAAGGATATTAAGTGGGATTTATCAGAAAAACAAATATATACAGTATCACAAAAACAACCTGTCTCTGTGATCACTATAGGTGTATAAATAATACTATAGTGTTAAATAAAATCAGTCCCTTGGGCACAAAACTGGAAATTATACAGCTCTCCAAAAAGTGCACTTCTGCTGCTATTTGACATAACTGTTTGTTATGATGCTTTGACATTTTTGCACTTTATTTCTTTATTGAAAGAAAATTCTATGAAGAGAAAAGTTGTTTGCAAATGTGGTTACAATGCTAACAAATGAAAAGTTAAAGCTAAAAAAAGAAATACACTTTATTGAGTTAACATTATTTCTTTATAGGGGGAAAGATGTTATGAGCTAGGGAATATAACAACTACACTACCCATCATGCAACGGGAGTGACGAGCATGCGCGGTAGCCCCGAAAAGTGTTGCATGTCGTCACCCGTGAAAGTAAACGTCAAGAACTCAGCCAACACGCCTCGTCTGCATTATTTATAATTAGACAGACAACACATATACAGTGTGATTTTGTTTTGTTTACAAGGAAAGAAAAACAAAAGTTAAAAAAGGGAGATGTGTTGTATATATATGTATGTGCTGCGGTTGCTTTAAGAACGTTGCGACAGCTGCCGTAAAGGAGGTGCGTTGCTAGCCTGGTTGCTATGTTTCCGGTGGGTCGTAAAAGTGTTCTTCATGTGTTTGTACCCTGCTCAAATCTCTCAGTAAAGTTATTCATTGGATTATACCTTTTGTTTTGAACTTTATTACACCTTGGAACGCTTTTTCCCGACCATTTTTTTCCTGCTTTTGCTATCTGCGCCTAATGACTGAGCTACGTGACTGATTTCTTGTGATGTCCCACGGAGCATTTCTGGTCGGGACGGGATTCGTTCCGAGGGATTCGAATGAAGAACCAACTCTTTTCTTTACTATAGTGGTCTCGATAACGAGTACCGGTTCTCAAAAAGGGATTCGAGTCCGAGGACTCGGTTCTTTTCTTATCGAATAACCGGGAAAACCAGTTTCGAGTATCATCCCTATTTTCAACTAACAGTAAATTCCCCTGTGTGGAAATTATTTGAATTTAGGATAATCATTTCAACAAAAATATTCAGTAAACATTACTAAAAACAAAAACAAAACAATGCCTGTTTTAAGGCAACAATTGGACAACACTGGATATTCCTGGCTGCATCGCTGTCGGCTGGCTATGTGTGTGTTGCACGTTGACGACGCTCATTCGCTGTCTCCTGTCACGTGACTGGGCCAGCTCTATACTCTGCCAGGTACAGGGGTGTCCCAGCACATAGTAAGTTAAGTAAGTCATCAAAAACATCTGAAAGTGATGCTTGCACCCCCCACACGCCGTTTTTTGGTTTATATCGATACTTTTTTCAGAAAAGTGATGCCAAATGAGCAGCGTGTGAGTATCGATATATCGATACCACAGGATCGATACGCACATCCCTACTCCACTCCCTTTGAACAAAGTCTCAACTTGTACAACTCATTTTAGTGTTGTTCAAAATCACAAATGCCATTTGTACAATTGAACAAATTTGTAATATCGGATAGGCGTGTTGCTCAGTGGTGGAGTGTTTGACTGCGGGTAAGAAGGTCCCCAGTTCAAATCTGGGCGCCCCCTCATCAGAGTCCTACACTTTTTCCCCTCATCACACTCTCATTAGCGTTGTGCAAAACCACAAATGCTATTTGTACAATTGAACATATTTGTAATATCAGACAGGTGTGTTGCTCACTGGTAGAACATTTGACTGCAGAACAAGAAGTGTCCCCTTCAAATGTCGTTAGTTTTATAAGTTTTCCTCTTTACCTTTTGTGGTCAATTCCAATATATACATGTTTTAATGAGCAATGTTCAAAACCTAAAACATAATTTGTACGATGAAACAAGATTTTTGGACAGGGTTTGCAGCTCACTGGTAGAGCATTTCACTGCAGGTAAAAAGGTCCCCAATTCAACTCTGGGCGCCCCCTCATCAGAGTGCTCCACTTTTTCCGATGGTTTCCTGAGCTTCTCCAATTTTATTGAGCCGTGTTTTATATGCAAATCGTGTTATGTATAATTGAATTACTCTGCTTAACAGGAGGTGTAGCTCAGTGGTTAAGCATTTGACTGCAGATCAAGAGGTCCCCAGTTCAACTCTGGGTGTCCCCTCTTCAGGGTCTGCCCCTTTTCTGAGCTTTAAAAAAAATAATTCTTGAGCAATTTTTTAAACCCCAAGCATGTTTTCTACAGACAAATCTGCAACATTGCCAGGTGGTGTAGCTTATTGGTAGAGCATTTCACTGCAGATCAAGAAGTCCTGAGTCCAGCTCTGGGTGCCACCCCCTAATCAGAGTCCTCTACTTCTTCCAAGTGTTTTCGGATTTTCTACAAATTACTTGAGCAATGTTTTAAACCCAAAAAGTGCTTTGTATAATGGAATCAGCTTACTTAACAGGGGGTGTAGCTCAGTGGTAGAGCATTTGACTGCAGATCAAGAGGTCCCCAGTTCAACTCTGGGTGCCCCCTCATCAGGTTCCTCCACTTTTTCCGATGGTTTCCTGTGCTTCTCCAATCTTATTGAGCCATGTTTTATACCCAAATTGTGTTATGTCTAATTGAATTACTATCTTTATCAGGGGGTGTAGCTCAGTGGAGGACCCTTTGACTGCAGATCAAGAGGTCCCTAGTTCAACTCTGGACCCTCTTCAGGATCCACCACTTTTTCTGAGTTTTAAAAATGTCCTTGAGCAATTTTTTAAACCCCAAGCATATTTTGTACAAACAAATTTGCAACATTGCTAGGTGGTGTAGCTCATTGGTAGAGCATTTGACTGCAGATCAAGAAGTCCTGAGATCAGCTCTGGGCGCCACCCCCTAATCAGAATCCCCTACTTCTTCTGAGCATTTTTTGTTCTTCTACTTTTTTTTTGAGCAATGTTTTAAAACCAAAAAGTGTTTTTATAATAGAATCAACATACTTAAAAGGGGGTGTAGCTCAGGGGTAGAGCATTTGACTGCAGATCAACAGGTCCCCAGTTCAATTCTGAGTGCCCCCTCATCAGGTTCCTTCACCTTCTGTGAACAAAGACTCAACTTATATGACTCTCATTCGCGTTGTGCAAAACCACAAATGCTATTTGTACAATTGAACACATTAGTAATATTAGACAGGTGTGTTGCTCACTGGTAGAACATTTGACTGCAGAACAAAAAGTGTCCACTTCAAATGTAGTTAGTTTTCCTCTTTACCTTTTGTGGTCAATTCCAATATAAACATGTTTTAATGAGCAATGTTCAAAACCTAAAACATAATTTGTACAATGAAACAAGGTTTTTGGACAGGGTTTGCAGCTCACTGGTAGAGCATTTGACTGCAGGTAAAAAGGTCCCCAATTCAACTCTAGGCGCCCCCTCATCAGAGTGCTCCACTTTTTCCGATGGTTTCCTGAGCTTCTCCAATTTTATTGAGCCATGTTTTATACGCAAATCGTGTTATGTAAAATTGAATTACTATGTTTAACAGGGGGTGTAGCTCAGTGGTAGAGCATTTGACTGCAGATCAAGAGGTCCCCAGTTTAACTCTGGGCGCCCCCTCATCAGGTTCCTCCACTTCCTTTGAACAAAGTATCAACTTGTACAACTCTTTTTAGTGTTGTTCAAAATCACAAATGACATTTGTACAATTAAACAAATTTGTAATATCGGACAGGCGTGTTGCTCAGTGGTGGATCGTTTGACTGCCGAACAAGAAGTCTCTACTTCATTTCTGGTTACTCTCATAAGTTTTCCTTTTGTCCTTTTGTGGTCGATACCAATACATACAAGTTTTAAAAAGCAATGTTCAAAACCTAAAACATATTTTGTATGATGAAACAAGGTTTTTGGATTGTGTTTGCAGCTCACTGGTAGAGCATTTCACTACAGATAAAAAGGTCCCCAATTCAACTCTGGCGCCCCCTCATCTGAGTGCTCCACTTTTTCCGATGGTTTCCTGAGCTTCTCCAATTTTATTGAGCCATGTTTTATACGCAAATCGTGTTATGTCTAATTGAATTTATATCTTTATCAGGGGGTGTAGCTCAGTGGAGGACCCTTTGACTGCAGATCAAGAGGTCCCTAGTTCAACTCTGGACCCTCTTCAGGATCCACCACTTTTTCTGAGCTTTAAAAATATTCTTCTATTTTTGAAACCCCAAGCATATTTTGTACAAACAAATTTGCAACATTGCCAGGTGGTGTAGCTCTTTGGTAGAGCATTTGACTGCAGATCAAGAAGTCCCGAGTTCAGCTCTGTGCCCCACCCCCTAATCAGAGTCCCTTACTTCTTCTGAGCATTTTTTGTTCTTCTACAATTTTCTTGAGCAATGTTTTAAACCCAAAAAGTGTTTTACAATAGAATCAACATACACAAAAGGGGGTGTAGCTCAGTGGTAGAGCATTTGACTGCAGATCAACAGGTCCCCAGTTCAACTCTGGGTGCCCCCTCAACAGGTTCCTTCACCTTCTGTGAACAAAGTCTCAACTTATACGACTCTCATTAGCGTTGTGCAAAACCACAAATGCTATTTGTACAATTGAACACATTTGTAATATCAGACAGGTGTGTTGCTCACTGGTAGAACATTTGACTGCAGAACAAGAAGTGTCCACTTCAAATGTAGTTAGTTTTATAAGTTTTCCTCTTTACCTTTTGTGGTCAATTCCAATATATACACGTTTTAATGAGCAATGTTCAAAACCTAAAACATATTTTGTACGATGAAACAAGGTTTTTGGACAGGGTTTGCAGCTCACTGGTAGAGCATTTGACTGCAGGTAAAAAGGTCCCCAATTGAACTATGGGCGCCCCCTCATCAGAGTGCTCCACTTTTTCTGATGGTTTCCTGAGCTTTTCCAATTTTATTGAGCCGTGTTTTATACGCAAATCGTGTTATGTATAATTGCATTACTATGCTTGACAGGGGGTGTAGCTCAGTGGTAGAGCATTTGACTGCAGATCAAGAGGTCCCCAGTTCAACTCTGGGTGCCCCCTCTTTAGGGTCCACCATTTTTTCTGAGCTTTAAAAAAAAATAATTCTTGAGCAATTTTTTAAACCCCAAGCATGTTTTCTACAGACAAATCTGCAACATTGCCAGGTGGTGTAGCTCATTGGTAGAGCATTTCACTGCGGATCAAGAAGTCCTGACTCCAGCTCTGGGTGCCACCCCCTAATCAGAGTCCTCTACTTCTTCCAAGTGTTTTCTAATTTTATACAAATTACTTGAGCAATGTTTTAAACCCAAAAAGTGTTTTGTATAATGTAATCAACATACTTAAAAGGGGGTGTAGCTCAGTGGTAGAGCATTTGACTGCAGATCAAGAGGTCCCCATTTCAACTCTGGGTGCCCCCTCATCAGGTTCCTCCACTCCCTTTGAACAAAGTCTCAACTTGTACAACTCATTTTAGTGTTGTTCAAAATCACAAATGCCATTTGTACAATTAAACAAATTTGTAATATCGGATAGGCGTGTTGCTCAGTGGTGGAGCGTTTGACTGCGGGTAAGAAGGTCCCCAGTTCAAATCTGGGCGCCCCCTCATCAGAGTCCTACACTTTTTCCCCTCATCAGTCTCTCATTAGCGTTGTGCAAAACCACAAATGCTATTTGTACAATTGAACACATTTGTAATATCAGACAGGTGTGTTGCTCACTGGTAGAACATTTGACTGCAGAACAAGAAGTGTCCACTTCAAATGTAGTTAGTTTTCCTCTTTACCTTTTGTGGTCAATTCCAATATATACATGTTTTAATGAGCAATGTTCAAAACCTAAAACATAATTTGTACGATGAAACAAGGTTTTTGGACAGGGTTTGCAGCTCACTGGTAGAGCATTTGACTGCAGGTAAAAAGGTCCCCAATTCAACTCTAGGCGCCCCCTCATCAGAGTGCTCCACTTTTTCCGATGGTTTCCTGAGCTTCTCCAATTTTATTGAGCCATGTTTTATACGCAAATCGTGTTATGTAAAATTGAATTACCATGTTTAACAGGGGGTGTAGCTCAGTGGTAGAGCATTTGACTGCAGATCAAGAGGTCCCCAGTTCAACTCTGGGCGCCCCCTCATCAGGTTCCTCCACTACCTTTGAACAAAGTATCAACTTGTACAACTCTTTTTAGGGTTGTTCAAAATCACAAATGCCATTTGTACAATTAAACACATTTGTAATATCGGACAGGCGTGTTGCTCAGTGGTGGATCGTTTGACTGCCGAACAAGAAGTCTCTACTTCATTTCTGGTTACTCTCATAAGTTTTCCTTTTGTCCTTTTGTGGTCAATACCAATACATACAAGTTTTAAAAAGCAATGTTCAAAACCTAAAACATATTTTGTATGATGAAACAAGGTTTTTGGATTGTGTTTGCAGCTCACTGGTAGAGCATTTCACTACGGATAAAAAGGTCCCCAATTCAACTCTAGGCGCCCCCTCATCAGAGTGCTCCACTTTTTCCGATGGTTTCCTGAGCTTCTCCAATTTTATTGAGCCATGTTTTATACGCAAATCGTGTTATGTCTAATTGAATTTATATCTTTATCAGGGGGTGTAGCTCAGTGGAGGACCCTTTAACTGCAGATCAAGAGGTCCCTGGTTCAACTCTGGACCCTCTTCAGGATCCACCACTTTTTCTGAGCTTTAAAAATATTCTTCTATTTTTGAAACCCCAAGCATATTTTGTACAAACAAATTTGCAACATTGCCAGGTGGTGTAGCTCATTGGTAGAGCATTTGACTGCAGATCAAGAAGTCCCGAGTTCAGCTCTGGGCCCCACCCCCTAATCAGAGTCCCTTACTTCTTCTGAGCATTTTTTGTTCTTCTACAATTTTCTTGAGCAATGTTTTAAACCCAAAAAGTGTTTTACAATAGAATCAACATACACAAAAGGGGGTGTAGCTCAGTGGTAGAGCATTTGACTGCAGATCAACAGGTCCCCAGTTCAACTCTGGGTGCCCCCTCAACAGGTTCCTTCACCTTCTGTGAACAAAGTCTCAACTTATACGACTCTCATTAGTGTTGTGCAAAACCACAAATGCTATTTGTACAATTGAACACATTTGTAATATCAGACAGGTGTGTTGCTCACTGGTAGAACATTTGACTGCAGAACAAGAAGTGTCCACTTCAAATGTAGTTAGTTTTATAAGTTTTCCTCTTTACCTTTTGTGGTCAATTCCAATATATACACGTTTTAATGAGCAATGTTCAAAACCTAAAACATAATTTTTACGATGAAACAAGGTTTTTGGACAGTGTTTGCAGCTCACTGGTAGAGCATTTGACTGCAGGTAAAAAGGTCCCCAATTGAACTCTGGGCGCCCCCTCATCAGAGTGCTCCACTTTTTCCGATGGTTTCCTGAGCTTTTCCAATTTTATTGAGCCGTGTTTTATACGCAAATCGTGTTATGTATAATTGAATTACTATGCTTGACAGGGGGTGTAGCTCAGTGGTAGAGCATTTGACTGCAGATCAAGAGGTCCCCAGTTCAACTCTGGGTGCCCCCTCTTTAGGGTCCACCACTTTTTCTGAGCTTTAAAAAATAATAATTCTTGAGCAATTTTTTAAACCCCAAGCATGTTTTCTACAGACAAATCTGCAACATTGCCAGGTGGTGTAGCTCATTGGTAGAGCATTTCACTGCAGATCAAGAAGTCCCGAGTCCAGCTCTGGGTGCCACCCCCTAATCAGAGTCCTCTACTTCTTCCGAGTGTTTTCTTATTTTATACAAATTACTTCAGCAATGTTTTAAACCCAAAAAGTGTTTTGTATAATGTAATCAACATACTTAAAAGGGGGTGTAGCTCAGTGGTAGAGCATTTGACTGCAGATCAAGAAGTCCCCAGTTCAACTCTGGGTGCCCCCTCATCACGTTCCTCCACTCCTTTTGAACAAAATCTCAACTTGTACAACTCATTTTAGTGTTGTTCAAAATCACAAATGCCATTTGTACAATTAAAAAAATTTGTAATATCGGACAGGCGTGTTGCTCAGTGGTGGAGCGTTTGACTGCGGGTAAAAAGGTCCCCAGTTCAAATCTGGGAGCCCCCTCCACTTTTTCGATGGTTTCCTGAGCTTCTCCAATCTTATTGAGCCATGTTTTATATGCAAATTGTGTTATATCGAATTGAATTATTATCTTTATCAGGGGGTGTAGCTCAGTGGAGGACCCTTTGACTGCAGATCAAGAGGTCCCTTGTTCAACCTTGGACCCTCTTCAGGATCCACCACTTTTTCTGAGCTTTAAAAACATTCTTGAGCAGATTTTGAAACCCCAAGCATATTTTCTCCTAAAAATTTGCAACATTGCCAGGTGGTGTAGCTCATTGGTAGAGCATTTGACTGTAGATCAAGAAGTCCTGAGTTCAGCTCTGGGCGCCACCCCCTAATCAGAGTCCCCTACTTCTTCTGAGCATTTTTTGTTCTTCTACAATTTTCTTGAGCAATGTTTTAAACCCAAAAGGTCCCTAGTTCAACTCTGGCCCCTCTTCAGGATCTACCAATTTTTCCGAGCTTTAAAAATTTTCTACAGACAAATCTGCAACATTGCCAGGTGGTGTAGCTCATTGGTAGAGCATTTCACTGCAGAACAAGAAGTGTCCACTTCAAATGTAGTTTGTTTTATAAGTTTTCCTCTTTACCTTTTGTGGTCAATTCCAATATATACACGTTTTAATGAGCAATGTTCAAAACCTAAAACATATTTTGTATATGATGAAACAAGGTTTTTGGACAGGGTAGAGCATTTGACTGCAGGTAAAAAGGTCACCAATTCAACTCTGGGCGCCCCCTCATCAGAGTGCTCCACTTTTTCCGATGGTTTCCTGAGCTTCTCCAATTTTATTTAGCCGTGTTTTATACGCAAATCGTGTTATGTATAATTGAATTACTATGCTTAACAGGGGGTGTAGCTCAGTGGTAGAGCATTTGACTGCAGATCAAGAGGTCCTAAGTTCAACTCTGGGTCCCCCCTCATCAGGTTCCTTCACCTTCTGTGAACAAAGTCTCAACTTATATGACTCTCATTAGTGTTGTGCAAAACCACAAATGCTGTTTGTACAATTGAACACATTTGTAATATCAGACAGGTGTGTTGCTCACTGGTAGAACATTTCACTGCAGAACAAGAAGTGTCCACTTCAAATGTACTTAGTTTTATAAGTTTTCCTCTTTACCTTTTGTGGTCAATTCCAATATATACACGTTTTAATAAGCAATGTTCAATACCTAAAACATATTTTGTACGATGAAACAAGGTTTTTGGACAGTGTTTGCAGCTCACTGGTAGAACATTTGACTGCAGGTAAAAAAGTCCCCAATTCAACTCTGGGCGCCCCCTCATCAGAGTGCTCCACTTTTTCCGATGGTTTCCTGAGCTTCTCCAATTTTATTGAGCCATGTTTTATACGCACATCTTGTTATGTATAATTGAATTAATATGCCTAACAGGGGGTGTAGCTCAGTGGTAGAGCATTTG
Source organism: Entelurus aequoreus (assembly GCF_033978785.1). Taxonomy (NCBI): domain Eukaryota; kingdom Metazoa; phylum Chordata; class Actinopteri; order Syngnathiformes; family Syngnathidae; genus Entelurus; species Entelurus aequoreus. The sequence continues at coordinate 27,479,103 of NC_084752.1, read as the reverse complement.
ACTGCAGATCAAGAGGTCCCCAGTTCATCTCTGGGTGCCCCCTCATCAGGTTCCTGCACCTCCTTTGAACAAAGTCTCAACTAGTACAATCCTCATTAGCATTGTTCAAAACCACAAACGCTGTTTTTACAATTAAACACATTTGTAATTTCGGACGGGTGTGTTGCTCAGTGGTACAGCGTTTAACTGCAAAACAAGAAGTCTCCACTTCAAATCTGGTTACGCTCATATGTTTTCCTCTTTACTTTTTGTGGTCAATACCAATACTTACAAGTTTTAAAAAGCAATGTTCAAAACCTAAAACATATTTTGTAAGATGAAATAAGGTTCTTGTATTGTGTTTGCAGCTCACTGGTAGGGCATTGGACTGTGGATATAAAGGTCCCCTGTTCAAATCTGGGCGCCCCCTCATCAGAGTCCTCCATTTTATCCGATGGTTTCCTGAGCTTCTCCAATCTTATTTAGCCATGTTTTATATGCAAATTGTGTTATGTCTAATTGAATTACTATCTTTATCAAGGGGTGTAGCTCAGTGGAGGACCCTTTGACTGCAGATCAAGAGGTCGCTAGTTCAATTCTGGACCCTCTTCAGGATCCACCACTTTTTCTGAGCTTTAAAAATGTTCTTGAGCAATGTTTTAAACCCAAAATGTGTTTTTATAGTGGAATCAACATACATAAAACGGGGTGTAGTTCAGTGGTAGAGCATTTGACTGCAAAAAGAAAAGCACCGGTCAATTGACCGAGGAATTGATTATTGGCAGGGAAATTCAAAGTTTTAAATCAGACCAGATCCATCCATTACCGCATGTTCACCACTGGCTGTAACCTCGGTAATGTTGCAACCGCACACTAAACATTGCAACAGTCAACCGCTGCTCATTGTTATTGTTTTCACAGGGCAGAGAGCGAAAAAAAATTTAGTAAGACTCTTGTTGTTCCTCCCCACGGAAATCTTTAGTAAAAGGCGTCCTGGGCATCCATAACACCTCAGCAATGCCACAGGCTGATTGCCTCCATGCCACGCCGCATTGATGCAGTAATCCGTGCAAAAGGTTTCCCAACCAAGTATTGAGTGCATTAATTGACATTTTCAAATGTTTTATTTTATTTTGCTGTCATAAATCTTTATTTTTTACTTGGTCTGAGAAAATATTCTAATTTTTTGTGATGGGATTTTTGAGTTTTCTTAAACTGTATGCCATAATCAGCAATATTAAAATAATAAAAGGCACATGTTCATGTTTTTAGTTGCATTACAGAAAATGCACAATATTCACAATATTCTAATTTTCTGAGACAGTCCTGTAGTCTTAAAGTTCTAACAATTGCTGAGAGGAAGTCATCTGCAAGACTACTGTTTTCACTCACAGGGTGCATTTTGTTGATGTACAACACATTTTACAGTTTCAAATTTAAAAAAAACCAAGACAGTTCAAATACATTTACTTTCCCCCGATAATATCAAGTGGATTGTAACAAGTTAAAAAAGAAAAGCACTGGTCAATTGACCGAGGACCTGAATATTGGCAGGAAAATTCAAAGTTTTAAATTAGACTGGATCCATCCATTATCAATCGTTCAATCAATCAATGTTTATTTATATAGCCCTAAATCACAAGTGTCTCAAAGGGTTGCACAAGCCACAACGACATCCTCGGTACAGAGCCCACATAAGGGCAAGGAAAACTCACCCCAGTGGGACGTCGATGTGAATGACTATGAGAAACCTTGGAGAGGACCGCAGATGTGGGTAAACCCCCCCCCCCCCCCCCCCCCCCCCAGTGTTGTGTCGTTCGCAAACGATTCGTTCAAAAGAACAAATCTTTTGAGTGAACGTACTGAACCGAATCACTTCATGAACTGATTCGTTCCTTTCTCAGTTCAGTTGAGCTCCGCCGCGACCATGCCGGTATGAGTGGAACTGGCGCATTCTGTGACTCACTGAACCCTCGACGTTGGCGAACGACGCAGCCAATGAGAGGGGGGGGGGAGGGACTGAGCGAACGATTCGTTCACCGTGGATTAACGACATGAATCACTCAGTGAACGACAACGCTCTCGCTCTCTGCTCTGCAGGGGCGGGGGGTAAAGTGTAGGGCAGGCTGTTTTGAGAAGATTTAAAATAAAAATAATAACTAATGTATGTACACATACATAGGCTATTATTTACACAGTTATTGTAACAAAAATACATTTCTCCTTGGGGATCAATTCTGATTCATATTATTATTATTATTATTATTATCCATTCTACTGCAACTGTTGTTGTTGATGTTGTTTAGTAGCTATCATCATCATTATAATAATGCTGATTTGCAATTAAACTGTACTGCTGCTGCAGAAGTGATTCGGTTCACGTACTGAACTGCGGCCACAGTGTGGCGCTGTGTCAGTCACTGATTCTAGTGATTCAGTACAGTCAAAAGAACTGCAGAAGTGATTTGGTTCACGTACTGAACTGCGGCCACAGTGTGGCGCTGTGTCAGTCACTGATTCTAGTGATTCAGTACAGTCAAAAGAACTGCAGAAGTGATTTGGTTCACGTACTGAACTGCGGCCACAGTGTGGTGCTGTGTCAGTCACTGATTCTAGTGATTCAGTACAGTCAAAAGAACTGCAGAAGTGATTCGGTTCACGTACTGAACTGCGGCCACAGTGTGGTGCTGTGTCAGTCACTGATTCTAGTGATTCAGTACAGTCAAAAGAACTGCCGATCCCATGAAAACAAGCCACATGAAAACAAACACACGTCCCCATTATCTCAACACATAAAGTTATGTCTGCACTGTACTGTACTACGCACGCCCCCCCCCTCCCCCCTCCTATGTTTTTATTTTGGGAGAGGGGGGGGGGGGATTCGGTGAACAAATTTTTTGAACGAATCATTTTAAGGAACTGATTCTAGTGATTCAGTACAGTCAAAAGAACTGCCGATCCCATCACTACCCCCCTCTAGGGGAGACCGAAAGCAATGGATGTCGAGTGGGTCTGACATAATATTGAGAAAGTCCAGTCCATATTGGATCTAACATAATACCGCATGTTCACCACTGGCTGTAACCTTGGTATTGTTGCAACAGCACACTAAACATTGCAACAGTTAACCACTGCTCATTGTTACTGTTTTCACAGGAAAGACAAGCCTGCTTCACAGGACATTAAAACATTTAGTTATACTCTTGTTGTTCCTCCCCACAGAAATCTTTAGTAAAAGGCGAAAGATTTATGCAACTTGAAGAGAAACAAGAGTGATCTACAGGCTGAATGTACTTTGGCCGACCCCATTCCCGGCCACACCAAGGTAACACACGGTTTCAAGGTGACACTACTTAACCAACAACTGATGGTATGCAGTCACATTCACAAGCAATGCTGCAGCACCTTACAAATGTCCACAGAGTTTAGTCAAGTATCATCTCGCCTTACTGTAATGGGTACAACGGGTTCTGGTACTTAGCCAAAACACAATAGGCATCAGTTTAATTAGTTTTTCTTCCATTTCCAAATATACACGTTATGGGTGTTTAAGTGCCATGCGGTCGTATGATTTGTTTCCACTGTTCATTGGAAGACTAGTCTTCTCATATCCAACTGAGAATGCTTTAATCAAAGAGTAACATTTTAACAACAAGCCATACATCTTTGAAGAGTTTCTTATTAAAGATGTAGGTAACCACTCTGAACATATTCCCTCCATCAAAACCTCATTAAGAAGCAAAGAACAATCATCAATGACAAAGAACACATGACAGAATCATTGTTCCATGTCAGCTTCATGTTCAGGAAGAAACATCTAATCTCATCATCATGGCTAGCAAGACCTTCACTTTAGAAACACATTTCTCAAGACAATATCTTTAGAAATGATCCCTGAAAGTATAGTCTTAACATTCTAACAATTGCTGAGAGGAAGTCATCTGCAAGACTACTGTTTTCACTCACAGGGTGCATTTTGTTGATGTACAACACATTTTATGGTTTCAAATTTAGAAACACCAAGACAGTTCAAATTAATTAACTTTCCCCCGATGAAATCAAGTGGATTGTAACAAGTTCAAAAAGAAAAGCACTGGTCAATTGACTGAGGACCTGAATATTGGCAGGGAAATTCCAAGTTTTAAATGAGACCGGATCCAACCATTACCGCATGTTCACCACTGGCTGTAAAACCTTGGTATTGTTGCAACCGCACACTAAACATTGCAACAGTCAACCACCGCTCATTATGTATTGTTTTCACATGAAAGAGAAGCCCTGCTTCACAGGGCATTAAAAAATTTAGTAAGCCTCTTGTTGTTCCTCCCCACGGAAATCTTTAGTAAAAGGCGAAAGATTTATGCGACTTGAAGAGAAACGAGAGGGATCTACAGGCTGAATGTACTTTGGCCGACCCCATTCCCGGCCACACCAAGGTAACACACGGTTTCAAGGTGACACTACTTAACCAACAACTGATGGTATCCAGTCACATTCCCAAGCAATGCTGCAGCACCTTACAAATGTCCACGGATTTTAGTCAAGTATCATCTCGCCTTGGTTTAACGGGCAAAACGGGTTCTGGTACTTAGCCAAAACACGATAGGCATCAGTTTAATTCGTTTTTCTTCCATTTCCAAATATTCAAGTTATGGGTGTTTAAGTGCCATGCGGTCGTACGATTTGTTTCCACTGTTCATTGGAAGACTAGTCTCCTCATATCCAACTGAGAATGATTTAATCAAAGAGTAACACTTTAGCAATAAGCCATACATCTTTGAAGACTTTCTTATTAAAGATGTAGGTAACCACTCTGAACATATTCCCTCCATCAAAACCTCATTAAGAAGCAAAGAACAATCATCAATGACAAAGAACACATGACAGAATCATTGTTCCATGTCAGCTTCATGTTCAGGAAGAAATATCTAATCTCATCATCATGGTTAGCAAGACCTTCACTTTAGAAACACATTTCTCAAGACAAAATCTTTAGAAATGATCCCCGAAAGTATAATCTTAACGTTCTAACAATTGCTGAGAGGAAGTCATTTGCAAGACTACTGTTTTCACTCACAGGGTGCATTTTGTTGATGTACAACACATTTTACGGTTTCAAATTTAGAAAAACCAAGACAGTTCAAATTAATTAACTTTCCCCCGATGAAATAAAGTGGATTGTAACAAGTTGAAAAAGAAAAGCACTGGTCAATTGACTGAGGACCTGAATATTGGCAGGGAAATTCCAAGTTTTAAATGAGACCGGATCCATCCATTACCGCATGTTCACCACTGGCTGCAACCTTGGTATTGTTGAAACCACACACTAAACATTGCAACAGTCAACCACCGCTCATTGTTATTGTTTTCACAGGGCATTAAAAAATTTAGTAAGCCTCTTGTTGTTCCTCCCCACGGAAATCTTTAGTAAAAGGCGAAAGATTTATGCGATTTGAAGAGAAACAAGAGTGATCTACAGGCTGAATGTACTTTGGCCGACCCCATTCCCGGCCACACCAAGGTAACACACGGTTTCAAGGTGACACTACTTAACCAACAACTGATGGTATCCAGTCACATTCCCAAGCAATGCTGCAGCACCTTACAAATGTCCACGGATTTTAGTCAAGTATCATCTCGCTTTGGTTTAACGGGCAAAACGGGTTCTGGTACTTAGCCAAAACACGATAGGCATCAGTTTAATTTGTTTTTCTTCCATTTCCAAATATTCAAGTTATGGGTGTTTAAGTGCCATGCGGTCGTACGATTTGTTTCCACTGTTCATTGGAAGACTAGTCTCCTCATATCCAACTGAGAATGCTTTAATCAAAGAGTCACATTTTAGCAATAAGCCATACATCTTTGAAGACTTTCTTATTAAAGATGTAGGTAACCACTCTGAACATATTCCCTCCATCAAAACCTCATTGAGAAGCAAAGAACAATCATCAATGACAAAGAACACATGACAGAATCATTGTTCCATGTCAGCTTCATGTTCAGGAAGAAACATCTAATCTCATCATCATGGTTAGCAAGACCTTCACTGTAGAAACACATTTCTCAAGACAATATCTTTAGAAATGATCCCTGAAAGTATAGTCTTAACGTTCTAACTATTGCTGAGAGGAAGTCATTTGCAAGACTACTGTTTTCACTCACAGGGTGCATTTTGTTGACTTACAACACATTTTACGGTTTCAAATTTAGAAAAACCAAGACAGTTCAAATTAATTTACTTTCCCCCGATGAAATCAAGTGGATTGTAACAAGTTCAAAAAGAAAAGCACTGGTCAATTGACTGAGGACCTGAATATTGGCAGGGAAATTCCAAGTTTTAAATGAGACCGGATCCATCCATTACCACATGTTCACCACTGGCTGTCACCTTGGTATTGTCGCAACCGCACACTAAACATTGCAACAGTCAACCCCCGCTCATTATGTATTGTTTTCACAGGAAAGAGAAGCCCTGCTTCACAGGGCATTAAAAAATTTAGTAAGCCTCTTGCTGTTCCTCCCCACGGAAATCTTTAGTAAAAGGCGAAAGATTTATGCGACTTGAAGAGAAACAAGAGTGATCTACAGGCTGAATGTACTTTGGCCGACCCCATTCCCGGCCACACCAAGGTAACACACGGTTTCAAGGTGACACTACTTAACCAACAACTGATGGTATCCAGTCACTTTCCCAAGCAATGCTGCAGCACCTTACAAATGTCCACAGATTTTAGTCAAGTATCATCTCGCCTTGGTTTAACGGGCAAAACGGGTTCTGGTACTTAGCCAAAACACGATAGGCATCAGTTTAATTTGTTTTTCTTCCATTTCCAAATATTCAAGTTATGGGTGTTTAAGTGCCATGCGGTCGTACGATTTGTTTCCACTGTTCATTGGAAGACTAGTCTCCTCATATCCAACTGAGAATGCCTTAATCAAAGAGTCACATTTTAGCAATAAGCCATACATCTTTGAAGACTTTCTTATTAAAGATGTAGGTAACCACTCTGAACATATTCCCTCCATCAAAACCTCATTAAGAAGCAAAGAACAATCATCAATGACAAAGAACACATGACAGAATCATTGTTCCATGTCAGCTTCATGTTCAGGAAGAAACATCTAATCTCATCATCATGGTTAGCAAGACCTTCACTGTAGAAACACATTTCTCAAGACAATATCTTTAGAAATGATCCCTGAAAGTATAGTCTTAACGTTCTAACAATTGCTGAGAGGAAGTCATCTGCAAGACTACTGTTTTCACTCACAGGGTGCATTTTGTTGACTTACAACACATTTTACGGTTTCAAATTTAGAAAAACCAAGACAGTTCAAATTAATTTACTTTCCCCCGATGAAATCAAGTGGATTGTAACAAGTTCAAAAAGAAAAGCACTGGTCAATTGACTGGGGACCTGAATATTGGCAGGGAAATTCCAAGTTTTAAATGAGACCGGATCCATCCATTACCGCATGTTCACCACTGGCTGTCACCTTGGTATTGTTGCAACCGCACACTAAACATTGCAACAGTCAACCACCGCTCATTATGTATTGTTTTCACAGGAAAGAGAAGCCTTGCTTCACAGGGCATTAAAAAATTTAGTAAGCCTCTTGCTGTTCCTCCCCACGGAAATCTTTAGTAAAAGGCGAAAGATTTATGCGACTTGAAGAGAAACAAGAGTGATCTACAGGCTGAATGTACTTTGGCCGACCCCATTCCCGGCCACACCAAGGTAACACACGGTTTCAAGGTGACACTACTTAACCAACAACTGATGGTATCCAGTCACATTCCCAAGCAATGCTGCAGCACCTTACAAATGTCCACAGATTTTAGTCAAGTATCATCTCGCCTTGGTTTAACGGGCAAAACGGGTTCTGGTACTTAGCCAAAACACGATAGGCATCAGTTTAATTTGTTTTTCTTCCATTTCCAAATATTCAAGTTATGGGTGTTTAAGTGCCATGCGGTCGTACGATTTGTTTCCACTGTTCGTTGGAAGACTAGTCTCCTCATATCCAACTGAGAATGCTTTAATCAAAGAGTCACATTTTAGCAATAAGCCATACATCTTTGAAGACTTTCTTATTAAAGATGTAGGTAACCACTCTGAACATATTCCCTCCATCAAAACCTCATTAAGAAGCAAAGAACAATCATCAATGACAAAGAACACATGACAGAATCATTGTTCCATGTCAGCTTCATGTTCAGGAAGAAACATCTAATCTCATCATCATGGTTAGCAAGACCTTCACTGTAGAAACACATTTCTCAAGACAATATCTTTAGAAATGATCCCTGAAAGTATAGTCTTAACGTTCTAACAATTGCTGAGAGGAAGTCATCTGCAAGACTACTGTTTTCACTCACAGGGTGCATTTTGTTGACTTACAACACATTTTACGGTTTCAAATTTAGAAAAACCAAGACAGTTCAAATTAATTTACTTTCCCCCGATGAAATCAAGTGGATTGTAACAAGTTCAAAAAGAAAAGCACTGGTCAGTTGACTGAGGACCTGAATATTGGCAGGGAAATTCCAAGTTTTAAATGAGACGGGATCCAACCATTACCACATGTTCACCACTGGCTGTAAAACCTTGGTATTTTTGCAACCGCACACTACACATTGCAACAGTCTACCACCGCTCATCATGTATTGTTTTCACAGGAAAGAGAAGCCCTGCTTCACAGGGCATTAAAAAATTTAGTAAGCCTCTTGTTGTTCCTCCCCACGGAAATCTTTAGTAAAAGGCGAAAGATTTATGCGACTTGAAGAGAAACAAGAGTGATCTACAGGCTGAATGTACTTTGGCCGACCCCATTCCCGGCCACACCAAGGTAACACACGGTTTCAAGGTGACACTACTTAACCAACAACTGATGGTATCCAGTCACATTCCCAAGCAATGCTGCAGCACCTTACAAATGTCCACAGATTTTAGTCAAGTATCATCTCGCCTTGGTTTAACGGGCAAAACGGGTTCTGGTACTTAGCCAAAACACGATAGGCATCAGTTTAATTTGTTTTTCTTCCATTTCCAAATATTCAAGTTATGGGTGTTTAAGTGCCATGCGGTCGTACGATTTGTTTCCACTGTTCATTGGAAGACTAGTCTCCTCATATCCAACTGAGAATGCTTTAATCAAAGAGTCACATTTTAGCAATAAGCCATACATCTTTGAAGACTTTCTTATTAAAGATGTAGGTAACCACTCTGAACATATTCCCTCCATCAAAACCTCATTAAGAAGCAAAGAACAATCATCAATGATAAAGAACACATGACAGAATCATTGTTCCATGTCAGCTTCATGTTCAGGAAGAAACATCTAATCTCATCATCATGGTTAGCAAGACCTTCACTGTAGAAACACATTTCTCAAGACAATATCTTTAGAAATGATCCCTGAAAGTATAGTCTTAACGTTCTAACTATTGCTGAGAGGAAGTCATCTGCAAGACTACTGTTTTCACTCACAGGGTGCATTTTGTTGACTTACAACACATTTTACGGTTTCAAATTTAGAAAAACCAAGACAGTTCAAATTAATTTACTTTCCCCCGATGAAATCAAGTGGATTGTAACAAGTTCAAAAAGAAAAGCACTGGTCAGTTGACTGAGGACCTGAATATTGGCAGGGAAATTCCAAGTTTTAAATGAGACCGGATCCATCCATTACCACATGTTCACCACTGGCTGTAACCTTGGTATTGTTGAAACCACACACTAAACATTGCAACAGTCAACCACCGCTCATTGTTATTGTTTTCACAGAAAAGAGAAGCCCTGCTTCACAGGGCATTAAAAAATTTAGTAAGCCTCTTGTTGTTCCTCCCCACGGAAATCTTTAGTAAAAGGCGAAAGATTTATGCGACTTGAAGAGAAACAAGAGTGATCTACAGGCTGAATGTACTTTGGCCGACCCCATTCCCGGCCACACCAAGGTAACACACGGTTTCAAGGTGACACTACTTAACCAACAACTGTATCCAGTCACATTCCCAAGCAATGCTGCAGCACCTTACAAATGTCCACGGAATTTAGTCAAGTATCATCTCGCCTTGGTTTAACGGGCAAAACGGGTTCTGGTACTTAGCCAAAACACGATAGGCATCAGTTTAATTAGTTTTTCTTCCATTTCCAAATATTCAAGTTATGGGTGTTTAAGTGCCATGCGGCCGTACGATTTGTTTCCACTGTTCATTGGAAGACTAGTCTCCTCATATCCAACTGAGAATGCTTTAATCAAAGAGTAACATTTTAGCAATAAGCCATACATCTTTGAAGACTTTCTTATTAAAGATGTAGGTAACCACTCTGAACATATTCCCTCCATCAAAACCTCATTAAGAAGCAAAGAACAATCATCAATGACAAAGAACACATGACAGAATCATTGTTCCATGTCAGCTTCATGTTCAGGAAGAAACATCTAATCTCATCATCATGGTTAGCAAGACCTTCACTGTAGAAACACATTTCTCAAGACAATATCTTTAGGAATGATCCCTGAAAGTACAGTCTTAACGTGCTAACAATTGCTGAGAGGAAGTCATTTGCAAGACTACTGTTTTCACTCACAGGGTGCATTTTGTTGATGTACAACACATTTTACGGTTTCAAATTTAGAAAAACCAAGACAGTTCAAATTAATTAACTTGCCCCCGATGAAATCAAGTGGATTGTAACAAGTTCAAAAAGAAAAGCACTGGTCAATTGACTGAGGACCTGAATATTGGCAGGGAAATTCCAAGTTTTAAATGAGACCGGATCCATCCATTACCGCATGTTCACCACTGGCTGTAACCTTGGTATTGTTGAAACCACACACTAAACATTGCAACAGTCAACCACCGCTCATTGTTATTGTTTTCACAGGAAAGAGAAGCCCTGCTTCACAGGGCATTAAAAAATTTAGTAAGCCTCTTGTTGTTCCTCCCCACGGAAATCTTTAGTAAAAGGCGAAAGATTTATGCGACTTGAAGAGAAACAAGAGTGATCTACAGGCTGAATGTACTTTGGCCGACCCCATTCCGGGCCACACCAAGGTAACACACGGTTTCAAGGTGACACTACTTAACCAACAACTGTATCCAGTCACATTCCCAAGCAATGCTGCAGCACCTTACAAATGTCCACGGAATTTAGTCAAGTATCATCTCGCCTTGGTTTAACGGGCAAAACGGGTTCTGGTACTTAGCCAAAACACGATAGGCATCAGTTTAATTAGTTTTTCTTCCATTTCCAAATATTCAAGTTATGGGTGTTTAAGTGCCATGCGGTCGTACGATTTGTTTCCACTGTTCATTGGAAGACTAGTCTCCTCATATCCAACTGAGAATGCTTTAATCAAAGAGTAACATTTTATCAACCACCGCTCATTATGTATTGTTTTCACAGGAAAGAGAAGCCCTGCTTCACAGGGCATTAAAAAATTTAGTAAGCCTCTTGTTGTTCCTCCCCACGGAAATCTTTAGTAAAAGGCGAAAGATTCATGCGAGTTGAAGAGAAACAAGAGTGATCTACAGGCTGAATGTACTTTGGCCGACCCCATTCCCGGCCACACCAAGGTAACACACGGTTTCAAGGTGACACTACTTAACCAACAACTGATGGTATCCAGTCACATTCCCAAGCAATGCTGCAGCACCTTACAAATGTCCACGGAATTTAGTCAAGTATCATCTCGCCTTGGTTTAACGGGCAAAACGGGTTCTGGTACTTAGCCAAAACACGATAGGCATCAGTTTAATTAGTTTTTCTTCCATTTCCAAATATTCAAGTTATGGGTGTTTAAGTGCCATGCGGTCGTACGATTTGTTTCCACTGTTCATTGGAAGACTAGTCTCCTCATATCCAACTGAGAATGCTTTAATCAAAGAGTCACATTTTAGCAATAAGCCATACATCTTTGAAGACTTTCTTATTAAAGATGTAGGTAACCACTCTGAACATATTCCCTCCATCAAAACCTCATTAAGAAGCAAAGAACAATCATCAATGACAAAGAACACATGACAGAATCATTGTTCCATGTCAGCTTCATGTTCAGGAAGAAACATCTAATCTCATCATCATGGTTAGCAAGACCTTCACTGTAGAAACACATTTCTCAAGACAATATCTTTAGAAATGATCCCTGAAAGTATAGTCTTAACGTTCTAACAATTGCTGAGAGGAAGTCATCTGCAAGACTACTGTTTTCACTCACAGGGTGCATTTTGTTGACTTACAACACATTTTACGGTTTCAAATTTAGAAAAACCAAGACAGTTCAAATTAATTTACTTTCCCCCGATGAAATCAAGTGGATTGTAACAAGTTCAAAAAGAAAAGCACTGGTCAATTGACTGAGGACCTGAATATTGGCAGGGAAATTCCAAGTTTTAAATGAGACCGGATCCATCCATTACCGCATGTTCACCACTGGCTGTAACCTTGGTATTGTTGAAACCACACACTAAACATTGCAACAGTCAACCACCGCTCATTGTTATTGTTTTCACAGGAAAGAGAAGCCCTGCTTCACAGGGCATTAAAAAATTTAGTAAGCCTCTTGTTGTTCCTCCCCACGGAAAACTTTAGTAAAAGGCGAAAGATTTATGCGACTTGAAGAGAAACAAGAGTGATCTACAGGCTGAATGTACTTTGGCCGACCCCATTCCCGGCCACACCAAGGTAACACACGGTTTCAAGGTGACACTACTTAACCAACAACTGATGGTATCCAGTCACATTCCCAAGCAATGCTGCAGCACCTTACAAATGTCCACAGATGTTAGTCAAGTATCATCTCGCTTTGGTTTAACGGGCAAAACGGGTTCTGGTACTTAGCCAAAACACGATAGGCATCAGTTTAATTAGTTTTTCTTCCATTTCCAAATATTCAAGTTATGGGTGTTTAAGTGCCATGCGGCCGTACGATTTGTTTCCACTGTTCATTGGAAGACTAGTCTCCTCATATCCAACTGAGAATGCTTTAATCAAAGAGTCACATTTTAGCAATAAGCCATACATCTTTGAAGACTTTCTTATTAAAGATGTAGGTAACCACTCTGAACATATTCCCTCCATCAAAACCTCATTGAGAAGCAAAGAACAATCATCAATGACAAAGAACACATGACAGAATCATTGTTCCATGTCAGCTTCATGTTCAGGAAGAAACATCTAATCTCATCATCATGGTTAGCAAGACCTTCACTGTAGAAACACATTTCTCAAGACAATATCTTTAGAAATGATCCCTGAAAGTATAGTCTTAACGTTCTAACAATTGCTGAGAGGAAGTCATTTGCAAGACTACTGTTTTCACTCACAGTGTGCATTTTGTTGATGTACAACACATTTTACGGTTTCAAATTTAGAAAAACCAAGACAGTTCAAATTAATTAACTTGCCCCCGATGAAATCAAGTGGATTGTAACAAGTTGAAAAAGAAAAGCACTGGTCAATTGACTGAGGACCTGAATATTGGCAGGGAAATTCCAAGTTTTAAATGAGACCGGATCCATCCATTACCACATGTTCACCACTGGCTGTCACCTTGGTATTGTCGCAACCGCACACTAAACATTGCAACAGTCAACCACCGCTCATTATGTATTGTTTTCACAGGAAAGAGAAGCCCTGCTTCACAGGGCATTAAAAAATTTAGTAAGCCTCTTGTTGTTCCTCCCCACGGAAATCTTTAGTAAAAGGCGAAAGATTTATGCGACTTGAAGAGAAACAAGAGTGATCTACAGGCTGAATGTACTTTGGCCGACCCCATTCCCGGCCACACCAAGGTAACACACGGTTTCAAGGTGACACTACTTAACCAACAACTGTATCCAGTCACATTCCCAAGCAATGCTGCAGCACCTTACAAATGTCCACGGAATTTAGTCAAGTATCATCTCGCCTTGGTTTAACGGGCAAAACGGGTTCTGGTACTTAGCCAAAACACGATAGGCATCAGTTTAATTAGTTTTTCTTCCATTTCCAAATATTCAAGTTATGGGTGTTTAAGTGCCATGCGGTCGTACGATTTGTTTCCACTGTTCATTGGAAGACTAGTCTCCTCATATCCAACTGAGAATGCTTTAATCAAAGAGTCACATTTTAGCAATAAGCCATACATCTTTGAAGACTTTCTTATTAAAGATGTAGGTAACCACTCTGAACATATTCCCTCCATCAAAACCTCATTAAGAAGCAAAGAACAATCATCAATGCCAAAGAACACATGACAGAATCATTGTTCTATGTCAGCTTCATGTTCAGGAAGAAACATCTAATCTCATCATCATGGCTAGCAAGACCTTCACTGTAGAAACACATTTCTCAAGACAATATCTTTAGAAATGATCCCTGAAAGTACAGTCTTAACGTTCTAACAATTGCTGAGAGGAAGTCATCTGCAAGACTACTGTTTTCACTCACAGGGTGCATTTTGTTGACTTACAACACATTTTACGGTTTCAAATTTAGAAAAACCAAGACAGTTCAAATTAATTTACTTTCCCCCGATGAAATCAAGTGGATTGTAACAAGTTCAAAAAGAAAAGCACTGGTCAATTGACTGAGGACCTGAATATTGGCAGGGAAATTCCAAGTTTTAAATGAGACCGGATCCAACCATTACCACATGTTCACCACTGGCTGTTACCTTGGTATTGTTGCAACCGCACACTAAACATTGCAACAGTCAACCCCCGCTCATTATGTATTGTTTTCACAGGAAAGAGAAGCCCTGCTTCACAGGGCATTAAAAAATTTAGTAAGCCTCTTGTTGTTCCTCCCCACGGAAATCTTTAGTAAAAGGCGAAAGATTTATGCGACTTGAAGAGAAACAAGAGTGATCTACAGGCTGAATGTACTTTGGCCGACCCCATTCCCGGCCACACCAAGGTAACACACGGTTTCAAGGTGACACTACCTAACCAACAACTGATGGTATCCAGTCACATTCCCAAGCAATGCTGCAGCACCTTACAAATGTCTACAGATTTTAGTCAAGTATCATCTCGCCTTGGTTTAACGGGCAAAACGGGTTCTGGTACTTAGCCAAAACACGATAGGCATCAGTTTAATTCGTTTTTTTTCCATTTCCAAATATTCAAGTTATGGGTGTTTAAGTGCCATGCGGTCGTACGATTTGTTTCCACTGTTCATTGGAAGACTAGTCTCCGCATATCCAACTGAGAATGCTTTAATCAAAGTGTAACATTTTAGCAATAAGCCATACATCTTTGAAGACTTTCTTATTAAAGATGTAGGTAACCACTCTGAACATATTCCCTCCATCAAAACCTCATTAAGAAGCAAAGAACAATCATCAATGACAAAGAACACATGACAGAATCATTGTTCCATGTCAGCTTCATGTTCAGGAAGAAACATCTAATCTCATCATCATGGCTAGCAAGACCTTCACTTTAGAAACACATTTCTCAAGACAATATCTTTAGAAATGATCCCTGAAAGTACAGTCTTAACGTCCTAACATTTGCTGAGAGGAAGTCATTTGCAAGACTACTGTTTTCACTCACAGGGTGCATTTTGTTGATGTACAACACATTTTACGGTTTCAAATTTAGAAAAACCAAGACAGTACAAATTAATTTACTTTCCCCCGATGAAATCAAGTGGATTGTAACAAGTTCAAAAAGAAAAGCACTGGTCAATTGACTGAGGACCTGAATATTGGCAGGGAAATTCCAAGTTTTAAATGAGACCGGATCCAACCATTACCACATGTTCACCACTGGCTGTAAAACCTTGGTATTGTTGCAACCGCATACCAAACATTGCAACAGTCAACCACCGCTCATTATGTATTGTTTTCACAGGAAAGAGAAGCCCTGCTTCACAGGGCATTAAAAAATTTAGTAAGCCTCTTGTTGTTCCTCCCCACGGAAATCTTTAGTAAAAGGCGAAAGATTTATGCGACTTGAAGAGAAACAAGAGTGATCTACAGGCTGAATGTACTTTGGCCGACCCCATTCCCGGCCACACCAAGGTAACACACGGTTTCAAGGTGACGCTACTTAACCAACAACTGATGGTATCCAGTCACATTCCCAAGCAATGCTGCAGCATCTTACAAATGTCCACAGATTTTAGTCAAGTATCATCTCGCCTTGGTTTAACGGGCAAAACGGGTTCTGGTACTTAGCCAAAACACGATAGGCATCAGTTTAATTAGTTTTTCTTCCATTTCCAAATATTCAAGTTATGGGTGTTTAAGTGCCATGCGGTCGTACGATTTATTTCCACTGTTCATTGGAAGACTAGTCTCCTCATATCCAACTGAGAATGCTTTAATCAAAGAGTAACATTTTAGCAATAAGCCATACATCTTTGAAGACTTTTTTATTAAAGATGTAGGTAACCACTCTGAACATAATCCCTCCATCAAAACCTCATTAGGAAGCAAAGAACAATCATCAACGACAAAGAACACATGACAGAATCATTCTTCCATGTCAGCTTCGTGTTCAGGAAGAAACATCTAATCTCATCATGACGGTTAGCAAGACCTTCACTTTAGAAACACATTCCTCAAGACAATATCTTTAGAAATGATCCCTGAAAGTATAGTCTTAACGTTCTAACAATTGCTGAGAGGAAGTCATTTGCAAGACTACTGTTTTCACTCACAGGGTGCATTTTGTTGATGTACAACACATTTTACGGTTTCAAATTTAGAAAAACCAAGACAGTTCAAATTAATTTACTTTCCCCCGATGAAATCAAGTGGATTGTAACAAGTTCAAAAAGAAAAGCACTGGTCAATTGACTGAGGACCTGAATATTGGCAGGGAAATTCCAAGTTTTAAATGAGACCGGATCCATCCATTACCGCATGTTCACCACTGGCTGTAACCTTGGTATTGTTGAAACCACACACTAAACATTGCAACAGTCAACCACCACTCATTGTTATTGTTTTCACAGGAAAGAGAAGCCCTGCTTCACAGGGCATTAAAAAATTTAGTAAGCCTCTTGTTGTTCCTCCCCATGGAAATCTTTAGTAAAAGGCGAAAGATTTATGCGGCTTGAAGAGAAACAAGAGTGATCTACAGGCTGAATGTACTTTGGCCGACCCCATTCCCGGCCACACCAAGGTAACACACGGTTTCAAGGTGACACTACTTAACCAACAACTGATGGTATCCAGTCACATTCCCAAGCAATGCTGCAGCACCTTACAAATGTCCACGGATTTTAGTCAAGTATCATCTCGCCTTGGTTTAACGGGCAAAACGGGTTCTGGTACTTAGCCAAAACACGATAGGCATCAGTTTAATTCGTTTTTCTTCCATTTCCAAATATTCAAGTTATGGGTGTTTAAGTGCCAGGCGGTCGTACGATTTGTTTCCACTGTTCATTGGAAGACTAGTCTCCTCATATCCAACTGAGAATGCTTTAATCAAAGAGTCACATTTTAGCAATAAGCCATACATCTTTGAAGACTTTCTAATTAAAGATGTAGGTAACCCCTCTGAACATATTCCCTCCATCAAAACCTCATTAAGAAGCAAAGAACAATCATCAATGACAAAGAACACATGACAGAATCATTGTTCCATGTCAGCTTCATGTTCAGGAAGAAACATCTAATCCAGGGGTGGGCAATTAATTTTTACCGGGGGCCGCATGAGCAACCCGAGCACTGCTGGAGGGCCACACCGACAATATTTCAATTAAATTTTGCTCAA
Organism: Entelurus aequoreus; assembly: GCF_033978785.1. Lineage (NCBI taxonomy): Eukaryota > Metazoa > Chordata > Actinopteri > Syngnathiformes > Syngnathidae > Entelurus > Entelurus aequoreus. The sequence continues at coordinate 27,461,405 of NC_084752.1, read as the reverse complement.
ATTATTTTTGATATACCGTAAGATAGATAATAATAATATTTTCATTCAACCTAACTTATCTTTATACAAAAGCAGATGGCTTTTGATGGTTTAATTTTTAACACTTTCTTACACAACACTTCCTGATGTATATTACAATACAAAAATTTCAATTTCTGTCACTTCATCCTGCATCCTCTTTGTTGTGAACGTAGCACGCCTGTAAGGTGATTGGCGAAGAAGGAAGAAGCGTTGCTGTTGCGGAAATGAGGAGTGAGGATTGGTTTTCTTTTTGGAAAGAACGAGATAAGTTGAGCTGTGTTAGTATAGGTTACTCAATAAAAGTTTAAAAAGAGCGTCAGGCTTGGTGTGCACTTCTTCTGGACGCTACAATTGATGTCACAAGTGGGATGAAATGCCTCCCAGTTCGCCTTGCCATCAAACCTGGGAGTCTTCATTGAGGGCGGAATTCCCCCCGTGGCAAGCAGCGTGGCTGCACCTGTAAACGCTCTCTCTCTCTCTCTCTCTCTCTCTCTCTCTCTCTCTCTCTCTCTCTCTCTCTCTCTCTGTCTCTCTCTCTCTCTCTCTCTCTCTCTCTCTCTCTGTCTCTCTCTCTCTTTGCGGCGAGCTCCTCACGTGGCACGTACCTCCCGATGACGTAGCACACAAACAGTGCAGTATGCGCAAAGTTTTACTTCTCACACCAATTGTAGCGTCCAGAAGAAGTGCACACGAAGTCTGACGCTCTTTTTAAACTTTTATTGAGCAAGCTATACTAACACAGCTCAACATATCTCGTTCCTTCCACACGCACGTCTCCTCACTTCTCATTTACGCAACTCAAGAAGACAACATCTACTTCATCAGGTCGTTACACTATATTCTTTAAAGACAGCAACGTGTGTACCACAAATAAGCACACTGCTTTACCTTTACTTGGCAGTCCATGTCTTTTTTAAAACACGCCATTCGTCATCAACTTTTCTCTTTTTAGCGTCTCGGGGATAACCGGGCATCACTTGTCGCTGTGCGCCTTCCCTCACAGGACATACGCACATATAACACTTTTCAAAATAAAAGCCGCACAGTTGTATTGCACGCACGACAAAGATGTTTTTTTTAAATTTATTTTGTATTTGTGATTGCCGCTGCGCGCACGTAATACAAATAACGCTTTTCAAAACAAAAGCAGCACCGTTGTATTGCACACTCGAAATAGATACTTTTTAAAATGTATTTTGTAATTTATAATTGGCCTCACGCGGGCCGGACAGGGACGTACAAAGGGCCGGATGCGGCCCGCGGGCCGCAGAATGCCCAGGTCTGATCTAATCTCATCATCATGGTTAGCAAGACCTTCACTGTAGAAACACATTTCTCAAGACAATATCTTTAGAAATGATCCCTGAAAGTATAGTCTTAACGTTCTAACAATTGCTGAGAGGAAGTCATCTGCAAGACTACTGTTTTCACTCACAGGGTGCATTTTGTTGACGTACAACACATTTTACGGTTTCAAATTTAGAAAAACCAAGACAGTTCAAATTAATTTACTTTCCCCCGATGAAATCAAGTGGATTGTAACAAGTTCAAAAAGAAAAGCACTGGTCAATTGACTGAGGACCTGAATATTGGCAGGGAAATTCCAAGTTTTAAATGAGACCGGATCCAACCATTACCACATGTTCACCACTGGCTGTTACCTTGGTATTGTTGCAACCGCACACTAAACATTGCAACAGTCAACCCCCGCTCATTATGTAATGTTTTCACAGGAAAGAGAAGCCCTGCTTCACAGGGCATTAAAAAATTTAGTAAGCCTCTTGTTGTTCCTCCCCACGGAAATCTTTAGTAAAAGGCGAAAGATTTATGCGACTTGAAGAGAAACAAGAGTGATCTACAGGCTGAATGTACTTTGGCCGAACCCATTCCCGGCCACACCAAGGTAACACACGGTTTCAAGGTGACACTACTTAACCAACAACTGATGGTATCCAGTCACATTCCCAAGCAATGCTGCAGCACCTTACAAATGTCCACGGATTTTAGTCAAGTATCATCTCGCCTTGGTTTAACGGGCAAAACGGGTTCTGGTACTTAGCCAAAACACGATAGGCATCAGTTTAATTAGTTTTTCTTCCATTTCCAAATATTCAAGTTATGGGTGTTTAAGTGCCATGCGGTCGTACGATTTGTTTCCACTGTTCATTGGAAGACTAGTCTCCTCATATCCAACTGAGAATGCTTTAATCAAAGAGTAACATTTTAGCAATAAGCCATACATCTTTGAAGACTTTCTTATTAAAGATGTAGGTAACCACTCTGAACATATTCCCTCCATCAAAACCTCATTAAGAAGCAAAGAACAATCATCAATGACAAAGAACACATGACAGAATCATTCTTCCATGTCAGCTTCATGTTCAGGAAGAAACATCTAATCTCATCATCATGGTTAGCAAGACCTTCACTGTAGAAACACATTTCTCAAGACAATATCTTTAGAAATGATCCCTGAAAGTATAGTCTTAACGTTCTAACAATTGCTGAGAGGAAGTCATCTGCAAGACTACTGTTTTCACTCACAGGGTGCATTTTGTTGACTTACAACACATTTTACGGTTTCAAATTTAGAAAAACCAAGACAGTTCAAATTAATTTACTTTCCCCCGATGAAATCAAGTGGATTGTAACAAGTTCAAAAAGAAAAGCACTGGTCAATTGACTGAGGACCTGAATATTGGCAGGGAAATTCCAAGTTTTAAATGAGACCGGATCCAACCATTACCACATGTTCACCACTGGCTGTTACCTTGGTATTGTTGCAACCGCACACTAAACATTGCAACAGTCAACCCCCGCTCATTATGTATTGTTTTCACAGGAAAGAGAAGCCCTGCTTCACAGGGCATTAAAAAATTTAGTAAGCCTCTTGTTGTTCCTCCCCACGGAAATCTTTAGTAAAAGGCGAAAGATTTATGCGACTCGAAGAGAAACAAGAGTGATCTACAGGCTGAATGTACTTTGGCCGAACCCATTCCCGGCCACACCAAGGTAACACACGGTTTCAAGGTGACACTACTTAACCAACAACTGATGGTATCCAGTCACATTCCCAAGCAATGCTGCAGCACCTTACAAATGTCCACGGATTTTAGTCAAGTATCATCTCGCCTTGGTTTAACGGGCAAAACGGGTTCTGGTACTTAGCCAAAACACGATAGGCATCAGTTTAATTAGTTTTTCTTCCATTTCCAAATATTCAAGTTATGGGTGTTCAAGTGCCATGCGGTCGTACGATTTGTTTCCACTGTTCATTGGAAGACTAGTCTCCTCATATCCAACTGAGAATGCTTTAATCAAAGAGTAACATTTTAGCAATAAGCCATACATCTTTGAAGACTTTCTTATTAAAGATGTAGGTAACCACTCTGAACATATTCCCTCCATCAAAACCTCATTAAGAAGCAAAGAACAATCATCAATGACAAAGAACACATGACAGAATCATTGTTCCATGTCAGCTTCATGTTCAGGAAGAAACATCTAATCTCATCATCATGGTTAGCAAGACCTTCACTTTAGAAACACATTTCTCAAGACAATATCTTTAGAAATGATCCCTGAAAGTACAGTCTTAACGTTCTAACAATTGCTGAGAGGAAGTCATTTGCAAGACTACTGTTTTCACTCACAGGGTGCATTTTGTTGATGTACAACACATTTTACGGTTTCAAATTTAGAAAAACCAAGACAGTTCAAATTAATTAACTTTCCCCCGATGAAATCAAGTGGATTGTAACAAGTTCAAAAAGAAAAGCACTGGTCAATTGACTGAGAACCTGAATATTTGCAGGGAAATTCCAAGTTTTAAATGAGACCGGATCCATCCATTACCGCATGTTCACCACTGGCTGTAACCTTGGTATTGTTGCAACCACACACTAAACATTGCAACAGTCAACCACTGCTCATTGTTATTGTTTTCACAGGAAAGAGAAGCCCTGCTTCACAGGGCATTAAAAAATTTAGTAAGCCTCTTGCTGTTCCTCCCCACGGAAATCTTTAGTAAAAGGCGAAAGATTTATGCGACTTGAAGAGAAACAAGAGTGATCTACAGGCTGAATGTACTTTGGCCGACCCCATTCCCGGCCACACCAAGGTAACACACGGTTTCAAGGTGACACTACTTAACCAACAACTGATGGTATCCAGTCACATTCCCAAGCAATGCTGCAGCACCTTACAAATGTCCACGGATTTTAGTCAAGTATCATCTCGCCTTGGTTTAACGGGCAAAACGGGTTCTGGTACTTAGCCAAAACACGATAGGCATCAGTTTAATTAGTTTTTCTTCCATTTCCAAATATTCAAGTTATGGGTGTTTAAGTGCCATGCGGTCGTACGATTTGTTTCCACTGTTCATTGGAAGACTAGTCTCCTCATATCCAACTGAGAATGCTTTAATCAAAGAGTCACATTTTAGCAATAAGCCATACATCTTTGAAGACTTTCTTATTAAAGATGTAGGTAACCACTCTGAACATATTCCCTTCATCAAAACCTCATTAAGAAGCAAAGAACAATCATCAATGACAAAGAACACATGACAGAATCATTCTTCCATGTCAGCTTCATGTTCAGGAAGAAACATCTAATCCAGGGGTGGGCAATTAATTTTTACCGGGGGCCGCATGAGCAACCCGAGCACTGCTGGAGGGCCACACCGACAATATTTCAATTAAATTTTGCTGAAATTATTTTTGATATACCGTAAGATAGATAATAATAATATTTTCATTTAACCTAACTTATCTTTATACAAAAGCAGATGGCTTTTGATGGTTTAATTTTTAACACTTTCTTACACAACACTTCCTGATGTATATTACAATACAAAAATTTCAATTTCTGTCACTTCATCCTGCATCCTCTTTGTTGTGAACGTAGCACGCCTGTAAGGTGATTGGCGAAGAAGGAAGAAGCGTTGCTGTTGCGGAAATGAGGAGTGAGGATTGGTTTTCTTTTTGGAAAGAACGAGATAAGTTGAGCTGTGTTAGTATAGGTTACTCAATAAAAGTTTAAAAAGAGCGTCAGGCTTGGTGTGCACTTCTTCTGGACGCTACAATTGATGTCACAAGTGGGATGAAATGCCTCCCAGTTCGCCTTGCCATCAAACCTGGGAGTCTTCATTGAGGGCGGAATTCCCCCCGTGGCAAGCAGCGTGGCTGCACCTGTAAACGCGCTCTCTCTCTCTCTCTCTCTCTCTCTCTCTCTCTCTCTCTCTCTCTCTCTCTCTCTCTCTCTCTCTCTCTCTCTCTCTCTCTCTCTCTCTCTCTCTCTCTCTCTCTCTCTCTCTCTCTCTCTCTCTCTCTCTCTCTCTCTCTCTCTCTCTCTCTCTCTCTCTCTCTCTCTCTCTCTCGTGGCACGTACCTCCCGATGACGTAGCACACAAACAGTGCAGTATGCGCAAAGTTTTACTTCTGACACCAATTGTAGAGTCCAGAAGAAGTGCACACGAAGTCTGACGCTCTTTTTAAACTTTTATTGAGCAAGCTATACTAACACAGCTCAACATATCTCTTTCCTTCCACACGCACGTCTCCTCACTTCTCATTTACGCAACTCAAGAAGACAACATCTACTTCATCAGGTCGTTACACTATATTCTTTAAAGACAGCAACGTGTGTACCACAAATAAGCACACTGCTTTACCTTTACTTGGCAGTCCATGTCTTTTTTAAAACACGCCATTCGTCATCAACTTTTCTCTTTTTAGCGTCTCGGGGATAACCGGGCATCACTTGTCGCTGTGCGCCTTCCCTCACAGGACATACGCACATATAACACTTTTCAAAATAAAAGCCGCACAGTTGTATTGCACGCACGACAAAGATGTTTTTTTTAAATTTTATTTTGTATTTGTGATTGCCGCTGCGCGCACGTAATACAAATAACGCTTTTCAAAACAAAAGCAGCACCGTTGTATTGCACACTCGAAATAGATACTTTTTAAATTTTATTTTGTAATTTAAAATTGGCCTCACGCGGGCCGGACAGGGACGTACAAAGGGCCGGATGCGGCCCGCAGAATGCCCAGGTCTGATCTAATCTCATCATCATGGTTAGCAAGACCTTCACTGTAGAAACACATTTCTCAAGACAATATCTTTAGAAATGATCCCTGAAAGTACAGTCTTAACGTTCTAACAATTGCTGAGAGGAAGTCATCTGCAAGACTACTGTTTTCACTCACAGGGTGCATTTTGTTGACTTACAACACATTTTACGGTTTCAAATTTAGAAAAACCAAGACAGTTCAAATTAATTTACTTTCCCCGATGAAATCAAGTGGATTGTAACAAGTTCAAAAAGAAAAGCACTGGTCAATTGACTGGGGACCTGAATATTGGCAGGGAAATTCCAAGTTTTAAATGAGACCGGATCCAACCATTACCACATGTTCACCACTGGCTGTCACCTTGGTATTGTTGCAACCACACACTAAACATTGCAACAGTCAACCACTACTCATTGTTATTGTTTTCACAGGAAAGGGAAGCCCTGCTTCACAGGGCATTAAAAAATTTAGTAAGCCTCTTGTTGTTCCTCCCCACGGAAATCTTTAGTAAAAGGCGAAAGATTTATGCGACTTGAAGAGAAACAAGAGTGATCTACAGGCTGAATGTACTTTGGCCGACCCCATTCCCGGCCACACCAAGGTAACACACGGTTTCATGGTGACACTACTTAACCAACAACTGATGGTATCCAGTCACATTCCCAAGCAATGCTGCAGCACCTTACAAATGTCCACGGAATTTAGTCAAGTATCATCTCGCCTTGGTTTAACGGGCAAAGCGGGTTCTGGTACTTAGCCAAAACACGATAGGCATCAGTTTAATTAGTTTTTCTTCCATTTCCAAATATTCAAGTTATGGGTATTTAAGTGCCATGCGGTCGTACGATTTGTTTCCACTGTTCATTGGAAGACTAGTCTCCTCATATCTAACTGAGAATGCTTTAATCAAAGAGTAATATTTTAGTAATAAGCCATACATCTTTGAAGACTTTCTTATTAAAGATGTAGGTAACCACTTTGAACATATTCCCTCCATCAAAACCTCATTAAGAAGCAAAGAACAATCACCAATGACAAAGAACACATGACAGAATCATTGTTCCATGTCAGCTTCATGTTCAGGAAGAAACATCTAATTTCATCATCATGGTTAGCAAGACCTTCACTTTAGAAACACATTTCTCAAGACAATATCTTTAGAAATGATCCCTGAAAGTACAGTCTTAACGTTCTAACAATTGCTGAGAGGAAGTCATTTGCAAGACTACTGTTTTCACTCACAGGGTGCATTTTGTTGATGTACAACACATTTTACGGTTTCAAATTTAGAAAAACCAAGACAGTTCAAATTAATTAACTTGCCCCCGATGAAATCAAGTGGATTGTAACAAGTTCAAAAAGAAAAGCACTGGTCAATTGACTGAGGACCTGAATATTGGCAGGGAAATTCCAAGTTTTAAATGAGACCGGATCCATCCATTACCGCATGTTCACCACTGGCTGTAACCTTGGTATTGTTGAAACCACACACTAAACATTGCAACAGTCAACCACCGCTCATTATGTATTGTTTTCACAGGAAAGAGAAGCCCTGCTTCACAGGGCATTAAAAAATTTAGTAAGCCTCTTGTTGTTCCTCCCCACGGAAATCTTTAGTAAAAGGCGAAATATTTATGCGACTTGAAGAGAAACAAGAGTGATCTACAGGCTGAATGTACTTTGGCCGACCCCATTCCCGGCCACACCAAGGTAACACACGGTTTCAAGGTGACACTACTTAACCAACAACTGATGGTATCCAGTCACATTCCCAAGCAATGCTGCAGCACCTTACAAATGTCCACGGAATTTAGTCAAGTATCATCTCGCCTTGGTTTAACGGGCAAAACGGGTTCTGGTACTTAGCCAAAACACGATAGGCATCAGTTTAATTAGTTTTTCTTCCATTTCCAAATATTCAAGTTATGGGTGTTTAAGTGTCATGCGGTCGTACGATTTGTTTCCACTGTTCATTGGAAGACTAGTCTCCTCATATCTAACTGAGAATGCTTTAATCAAAGCATAATATTTTAGTAATAAGCCATACATCTTTGAAGACTTTCTTATTAAAGATGTAGGTAACCACTTTGAACATATTCCCTCCATCAAAACCTCATTAAGAAGCAAAGAACAATCACCAATGACAAAGAACACATGACAGAATCATTGTTCCATGTCAGCTTCATGTTCAGGAAGAAACATCTAATCTCATCAACATGGTTAGCAAGACCTTCACTTTAGAAACACATTTCTCAAGACAATATCTTTAGAAATGATCCCTGAAAGTATAGTCTTAACGTTCTAACAATTGCTGAGAGGAAGTCATTTGCAAGACTACTGTTTTCACTCACAGGGTGCATTTTGTTGATGTACAACACATTTTACGGTTTCAAATTTAGAAAAACCAAGACAGTTCAAATTAATTAACTTGCCCCCGATGAAATCAAGTGGATTGTAACAAGTTCAAAAAGAAAAGCACTGGTCAATTGACTGAGGACCTGAATATTGGCAGGGAAATTCCAAGTTTTAAATGAGACCGGATCCATCCATTACCACATGTTCACCACTGGCTGTCACCTTGGTATTGTTGCAACCACACACTAAACATTGCAACAGTCAACCACCGCTCATTGTTATTGTTTTCACAGGAAAGAGAAGCCCTGCTTCACAGGGCATTAAAAAATTTAGTAAGCCTCTTGTTGTTCCTCCCCACGGAAATCTTTAGTAAAAGGCGAAAGATTTATGCGACTTGAAGAGAAACAAGAGTGATCTACAGGCTGAATGTACTTTGGCCGACCCCATTCCCGGCCACACCAAGGTAACACACGGTTTCAAGGTGACACTACTTAACCAACAACTGATGGTATCCAGTCACATTCCCAAGCAATGCTGCAGCACCTTACAAATGTCCACAGATTTTAGTCAAGTATCATCTCGCCTTGGTTTAACGGGCAAAACGGGTTCTGGTACTTAGCCAAAACACGATAGGCATCAGTTTAATTTGTTTTTCTTCCATTTCCAAATATTCAAGTTATGGGTGTTTAAGTGCCATGCGGTCGTACGATTTGTTTCCACTGTTCATTGGAAGACTAGTCTCCTCATATCCAACTGAGAATGCTTTAATCAAAGAGTCACATTTTAGCAATAAGCCATACATCTTTGAAGACTTTCTTATCAAAGATGTAGGTAACCACTCTGAACATATTCCCTCCATCAAAACCTCATTAAGAAGCAAAGAACAATCATCAATGACAAAGAACACATGACAGAATCATTGTTCCATGTCAGCTTCATGTTCAGGAAGAAACATCTAATCTCATCATCATGGTTAGCAAGACCTTCACTGTAGAAACACATTTCTCAAGACAATATCTTTAGAAATGATCCCTGAAAGTATAGTCTTAACGTTCTAACAATTGCTGAGAGGAAGTCATCTGCAAGACTACTGTTTTCACTCACAGGGTGCATTTTGTTGACTTACAACACATTTTACGGTTTCAAATTTAGAAAAACCAAGACAGTTCAAATTAATTTACTTTCCCCCGATGAAATAGAGTGGATTGTAACAAGTTCAAAAAGAAAAGCACTGGTCAATTGACTGGGGACCTGAATATTGGCAGGGAAATTCCAAGTTTTAAATGAGACCGGATCCATCCATTACCGCATGTTCACCACTGGCTGTCACCTTGGTATTGTTGCAACCGCACACTAAACATTGCAACAGTCAACCACCGCTCAGTATGTATTGTTTTCACAGGAAAGAGAAGCCCTGCTTCACAGGGCATTAAAAAATTTAGTAAGCCTCTTGTTGTTCCTCCCCACGGAAATCTTTAGTAAAAGGCGAAAGATTTATGCGACTTGAAGAGAAACAAGAGTGATCTACAGGCTGAATGTACTTTGGCCGACCCCATTCCCGGCCACACCAAGGTAACACACGGTTTCAAGGTGACACTAACCAACAACTGATGGTATCCAGTCACATTCCCAAGCAATGCTGCAGCACCTTACAAATGTCCACGGAATTTAGTCAAGTATCATCTCGCCTTGGTTTAACGGGCAAAACGGGTTCTGGTACTTAGCCAAAACACGATAGGCATCAGTTTAATTAGTTTGTCTTCCATTTCCAAATATTCAAGTTATGGGTGTTTAAGTGCCATGCGGTCGTACAATTTGTTTCCACTGTTCATTGGATGACTAGTCTCCTCATATCCAACTGAGAATGCTTTAATCAAAGAGTCACATTTTAGCAATAAGCCATACATCTTTGAAGACTTTCTTATTAAAGATGTAGGTAACCACTCTGAACATATTCCCTCCATCAAAACCTCATTAAGAAGCAAAGAACAATCATCAATGACAAAGAACACATGACAGAATCATTGTTCCATGTCACCTTCATCTTCAGGAAGAAACATCTAATCCAGGGGTCTCAAACTCAATTTACCTGGGGGCCACTGGAGCTAGGGTCTGGGTGAGGCTGGGCCGCATCAGGTTTTCAACAAAAAAAACGCATTTATTAAAAACAGAAAAAAAAAGAAAAAAAAAACTGTCTTCAATGCTTTTGCTTCTGCTATACCCTACACTTTTTCAGTGCTTTGGTTCCGGTTTTCCACAAGAAAAGCTCTGATAAAACATTCCACTGTTCTCAAATATCTTAATTTTTAATTTTCTACACAAAATAAGATGAAAAAATAAATAAACAAATAAAGAATAAAGAAAATAAATCAATCAATCAGTAATAAATAAATAAAATAATAATAAAACAGCAAATAAGAAAAACTTAAGAAACCACATATAGTTGGTGGGTAGAGAAATTATTTTTTTTCAGATTCAAATTAACAGTATTAACAGTTATTTAACCTTTAACATGAACATTAATGAAACTTTCAACATGAACTGTTCTGAACATGGCTTCTCTTGCCTACTTTTGGCTAGAGGTCTGGCAGCGCTTCCTCTCGCATAGCCGAGCCACATTTGGCTTGAGGGAGGAAGCAATTGAGACCCTCAGTAGACTTTGAAGATGCTCATCAGTAAGTCTGGTCCTGTACTTGGACTTATTGAAGTTCAAGGTGGAGAAGAGCTTTTCACACAAGTACGTGCTCCCAAAAAGGCACATGGTCCGCTTGAACATTCTGGAAAGCTCAGGGAAGCTGGGAGTCAATTCTCTCAAAAATTGCCCAAGCTTGTCTGCTCTTCCACTCACCTCCCTGAACTTGGCTTTGAGTTCAGAGTTGCACTGCAGGTCAATGAGCTCCATTTGAAGCACAGGAGGGGCATCTTGCACATCAAAGGAGAAGGGGTCCGCAAAAATTTGAAATGTGGCTCTGTGCGTCTTGAAGTCTGCAAATCTGTGGTCAAATTCCTCCTGTAGCTTCAAAATGGCATCAGCATACTTCTCACCACTGAATGGTGTGCCTGCATCCACAAGTGCCTTGCATGCTGGGAAATGGCAAAGGTTTGTCTGAGATAGCTGAACTTTCCATAGCATAAGTTTTGTGGAGAATGCTCTCACATTGTCATAGGCAGCACTGACAAGTTGCCCCTGGCCTTGTAACCTCTTGTTCAGTACATTAAGCTCATGCGTGACATCAACAAGAAAAGCTAAGTCCATGAGCCATATAGGATCACTTAACACAGGAACAGCCACCCCATTCTTCTCCATGAAGACTTTCACTTCTGCTCTCAACTCAAAAAATCTCTTCAACATGTTTCCCCTGCTGAGCCAACGTACCTCGGTGAAGTAAAGCACGTCCCCATATTCTGACTCCATTTCTTCTAAAAAAGCACGGAACCTTCTGTGTTTTAAGCCCCTGGATCTGATGTGGTTGATGCATTGCACAACAACAGACATCACGTTGTCAAATTTCAGGCATTTGCTGCAAAGGGCCTGCTGATGGATAATGCAGTGCAGAGCTATGGCTTCCTCCACACCCTCCTCTTCCAGTTTTTTTTGAACAAGTGCCACCAGTCCATTTTTCCTCCCTGTCATTGATGGCGCTCCATCAGTTGTTATCCCAACAAATCTCTTCCATGAAAAACCGGCATTCTCAATGGCATCACACAGCTGGTGAAATATCTCCTGAGCGGTGGTCTGGCCATGCATTGGCATTACTGTGAGCAACTCCTCTGTCACTTCAAAATTGTCATCAACACCACGGACATATATTGCGAGCTGGGCAGTGTCAGTGATGTCTGTGGTCTCATCAAGAGCGACTGAGTATACACTGAAACATTTTGCTTTCTCACACAGTTGATCATAAATGTCACTTGACATGTCACAAATGCGCTCTGCCACGGTGTTGGCAGAAAGGCTGATGTTGCTGAACTGACCTTTCTTTTCTGGACAGACAATACTTGCAGCCTGTAACAGGCACTTTTTGACAAATTCACCTTCTGTAAATGGCTTTCCTGCTTTAGCAATCATCTCACTAACCACATAGCTAGCTTCGACTGCTGCGTTATTCTCTTTGGTTACTTTCTTAAAAAAATCTTGTTGCTTCAGTAGACATGTTTTAAGATTGGCAACTCGGTTGGCTCTCTCATCTCCCTGGTATTTTGCATAGTCCTCAGCATGTCTAGTTGTGTAATGACGTTTCAAATTGTATTCCTTATGCACCGCAACTTTCTCTGTGCAAATAAGACACGTCGGAGTGCCCCTGTGCTCCACAAAGAAATACTGAATTTCCCACTTTTCCTGAAATTGTCTGTGCTCATCACCAACCTTTCTCTTCACTGCAGGCTTTGAGAAAGACATGTTTGGGGCTGTGTAATATATAATTTCACTAGGTATCGCTGTTGTGTTGAAGTTTAAGTTTTAGTGTTTAGCTGACGTACAAAGAACGTAATTTCCGCTGGTACCAGATTGGCTCAGGGTCCTGCGCCTGCATATGACGTCGAGCACGGCACAGTTAGTGATTGGTTGAACGTCAGAAACCATGGAAACACAAAGTGTTTGTGGTGGCCGTTTAATATTTATATTATAAGTTCTCCCTATAAACGTGCATTTTTTTCACACTGACAGGCTCAGATAGTTACAATAAGTGTCCGACAACATACTAGAAAGGAGAAATGAACGTATGTCTACCTTTAGCTTGAGATCGCTGTTTGTTGCGAGAGCCAATCAGTGTGGAGAGTCTCATAACGTTACTGCACACAGGTCCTGTGCGGTGTCCTGCAGGCTGCTGTGCCCGCTGCAGTTTATGGAAGACAGAGTTTACCGACAACCGTTTAACGACCAGGAGAGTTTATGTTTCGCAGCCGGCTCTGGAGGGAGAGAGCCGGTGAATCCCCTGTTTACTGACCGGGAGGAGAGAGCCGGTGAATCCCCTGTGAACTTCCCCTGACCGGGGGAATGGGACTGGACCGGAGTTCGCTGGCGGTTTACCTGACCGGGAGTTTCGGAGGGAGAGAACCGGGGGAAAACCGACGAGATTACATACAAAGTCAATGCAGACCGGAGGTTGTTTATTTTTTTCGCGGGACTGGACCGGAGGACTGAACCACTGCTAGCTGGCAGGCAGCCGGCTCAGAGCAGCAGCACTGAAGGAGAGAACTGGGGGAAAAACCCACAGTTTACCGGCGGCCGTTTACTGACCATGGGAGTATTTTTGAGTATTTTGCGATTATTTTTGTCGCTTTTGCTGTGAACACCCCTTTAGTCCACACAGCAGCAGAACAACAACAAACAGCGATCTCAAGCTAAAGGTAGACATACGTTCATTTCTCCTTTCTAGTATGTTGTCGGACACTTATTGTAACTATCTGAGCCTGTCAGTGTGAAAAAAATGCACGTTTATAGGGAGAACTAGGGAGAATGTGACGCCTCCAGAGGGTATCATGTACCCAGAAATGACAGCGGAGCTTCGGACTTTCAGAGCAGTACAGCGCAGTGATGGTGGTGATCTCAGTCATGGATGATGAGAGAAAAAGCAAAACAGGCGGGCTCGCTCGCGTATGGGCGGGACAAAATCGTGTCAATTGTGTCCGGTGTGCACACAGCTTTAAGCTGTCATTTCTGGGTACATGATACCATACAGCATCCATGTCAAACTCGCGCGGGCCGCACTAACATTAAACTTTCATATCAAGGCGGGGGCCTCAAACTAGCGTCCGGCGGGCCGCATTTGGCCCGCGGGCCAGTGAAGGTCTTGCTAACCATGATGATGAGATTAGATTCTAATCTCATCATCATGGTTAGCAAGACCTTCACTGTAGAAACACATTTCTCAAGACAATATCTTTAGAAATGATCCCTGAAAGTATAGTCTTAACGTTCTAACAATTGCTGAGAGGAAGTCATCTGCAAGACTACTGTTTTCACTCACAGGGTGCATTTTGTTGACTTACAACACATTTTACGGTTTCAAATTTAGAAAAACCAAGACAGTTCAAATTAATTTACTTTCCCCCGATGAAATCAAGTGGATTGTAACAAGTTCAAAAAGAAAAGCACTGGTCAATCGACTGGGGACCTGAATATTGGCAGGGAAATTCCAAATTTTAAATGAGACCGGATCCATCCATTACCACATGTTCACCACTGGCTGTCACCTTGGTATTGTTGCAACCACACACTAAACATTGCAACAGTCAACCCACGCTCATTATGTATTGTTTTCACAGGAAAGAGAAGCCCTGCTTCACAGGGCATTAAAAAATTTGGTAAGCCTCTTGTTGTTCCTCCCCACAGAAATCTTTAGTAAAAGGCGAAAGATTTATGCGACTTGAAGAGAAACAAGAGTGATCTACAGGCTGAATGTAGTTTGGCCGACCCCATTCCCGGCCACACCAAGGTAACACACGGTTTCAAGGTGACACTACTTAACCAACAACTGATGGTATCCAGTCACATTCCCAAGCAATGCTGCAGCACCTTACAAATGTCCACGGAATTTAGTCAAGTATCATCTCGCCTTGGTTTAACGGGCAAAACGGGTTCTGGTACTTAGCCAAAACACGATAGGCATCAGTTTAATTTGTTTTTCTTCCATTTCCAAATATTCAAGTTATGGGTGTTGAAGTGCCATGCGGTCGTACAATTTGTTTCCACTGTTCATTGGAAGACTAGTCTCCTCATATCCAACTGAGAATGCTTTAATCAAAGAGTCACATTTTAGCAATAAGCCATACATCTTTGAAGACTTTCTTATTAAAGATGTAGGTAACCACTCTGAACATATTCCCTCCATCAAAACCTCATTAAGAAGCAAAGAACAATCATCAATGACAAAGAACACATGACAGAATCATTGTTCCATGTCAGCTTCATGTTCAGGAAGAAACATCTAATCTCATCATCATGGTTAGCAAGACCTTCACTGTAGAAACACATTTCTCAAGACAATATCTTTAGAAATGATCCCTGAAAGTATAGTCTTAACGTTCTAACAATTGCTGAGAGGAAGTCATCTGCAAGACTACTGTTTTCACTCACAGGGTGCATTTTGTTGACTTACAACACATTTTACGGTTTCAAATTTAGAAAAACCAAGACAGTTCAAATTAATTTACTTTCCCCCGATGAAATCAAGTGGATTGTAACAAGTTCAAAAAGAAAAGCACTGGTCAATTGACTGGGGACCTGAATATTGGCAGGGAAATTCCAAGTTTTAAATGAGACCGGATCCATCCATTACCACATGTTCACCACTGGCTGTCACCTTGGTATTGTTGCAACCGCACACTAAACATTGCAACAGTCAACCACCGCTCATTATGTATTGTTTTCACAGGAAAGAGAAGCCCTGCTTCACAGGGCATTAAAAAATTTAGTAAGCCTCTTGTTTTTCCTCCCCACGGAAATCTTTAGTAAAAGGCGAAAGATTTATGCGACTTGAAGAGAAACAAGAGTGATCTACAGGCTGAATGTACTTTGGCCGACCCCATTCCCGGCCACACCAAGGTAACACACGGTTTCAAGGTGACACTACTTAACCAACAACTGATGGTATTGTAGATAATGCATATGTTTAAGAGCTATTTCTTTATTCATAATCATATTTGAATCAGCTCATATTTGTTTCCTTAATTTTACTCTGTATACTAGTTTCTCTTTGTCTTCAGATTGCCTGGTTAGACAGGGTCGTAAACCATCAGGAATGTGAACACAACCCCCAAGTCTCTCTTCTTATCAGTGTTGAGGGGGGATGGGGGCTTTCTTTGTGTGAAAAGAGTTGCTTTTTGCCTGTGGAAGGCCAGATCAACTTGGGCTGCGCATTTGTATGTGTTGTTCGAGGCTGGTCTCTATTCTCAAATATTTGACAATAAAATTACAAAATACCTATTCTGTGCTTGGTGGTACCTTTTGAGTTCAGTTGATATGTCATTAAGGAACTTGGGACTGACCAGCGTTTTACATCCCACTTGGAGGAACATCTGGTCAAACGCAACAATTTGGGGGCTCGTCCGGGATGACACGCTGACAATTGGACCTTCTCTTGCAATCTTCTGGACAGACTCACAAGGCCAAAACATAATTCAAGGTAAGCAGAACCTTTCTTTTTAGATAAAATCTGCATTAGGAGTCTGCCCAGAAGTCTGTAAGTTAAACACTGCTTTGTACCCCAGACACAGAATGGTGATTTTGATAGATTGATTGCATTTTTGCCGAGCCTGCCATTGCATTAAAATTGTAAATAAGTGGTCAACTCACGTCATTGTGTCTCGATTACCGTGACGGGCAGTTTCATTGACGAGTGAACTAATAGTTGGGTGTGGCTCACCCTGGGTAGTTGGTCGCCGCCTAAAAGAGTAACGGGTTGGATGCCCATCATATGGTACAGTAAATACTCCCCGGTTGTGAGATCCCTGTTGACATTTTTATGTGCACACAAATTAAGGATGGGTTGGAGGCCATTTGTAAAATACAATAAATACTCCCTGGTTGCGAGTTCCCTACGGCATTAACGTGTGCGTTAAAATTAAGAATCGTACGGGAGGAGGCCCTTCTGTACCATATGATAAATTCCACGGCTGGAGGCCATTTGTAATAAATACAATAAAGACTCCCCGGTTGTGAGGTCCCGGCGACACTTTAGTGTGCGCTAAAATTAAGGAAAAATAGACACAATAACCAAGGAGTATGACAGAAAAGAATGTGATGACGGCTGGGGAAAATGTGATGAATCATTACTGTTTAATAATCAATTGAATGCACTGTTGTCGACAATGGAATTAGCAGGTAAAGTTTAAAAAGAAAAAAAAAAGAAAAAAAAAAAAGAAAAGAGAACGTTCCTTGAAAGGGTTAAGAGGGAGTTTACAATACTCGAAAAGTTGTGAACTCAAACGTCTGGTAAAATAAAAAATAAAATAAAAAATTAACTGGAAGTTTTATGGTAAAGTGAAACGCAGAGAGAGTGCTTACGTGTGCGTGGGTGTGTGTGCGTAACTTGCTTGTGTGTGCGTGAGTGCTTACACGTGCATGTGTGTGTGTGTGCGCGCGCTGGTGAAAATGGAACAGGGTTGGTGCTCGAGAATTTAAGAGTTTGGCGTATGATAAAAGTAAACGGGGATTACGTGGAAAAACGAAATGCAGCAAAAGAACCGATGATTAATGAGACAAATAGGACAGACTAGACTGATTGGTGTTTTGCCTGCCGCGCATGCGCAAGACAATTCAAACGACCCGCCCAGACTTTGACTAGGCCACCGCCTCCTACTCCAGTGAGAAGGAGAGAGAGAGAAAAAGAGAGCAGGTGAAGGAAGATTGAGGGTGAAGAGGATGGTTTGAGAAAATATGGGAAAAGGATGTTTATAACCTAACGTTATGTGAATGGTTTCTAGGAGAACAGAAAATAGAAACATTGTGTGAAGTGCAAGGAAGAGATGGATACAGGATGTTGTTTGTAAAAGAAAACGAAAGTGAAAGAAAGATGAGAAAGTGACAAATGAAGGTATTCGTAAATGGTATGCTGTTGATTGTGGTTAGCTGCAAGTTTGTTTATTTGTTTGTTTAGTTGTTTGAGTGAAATGGGAAGAAATCAATAGGAATAATTAAATGCAAAATGGAATGGAAAACTATGAGTGCGATAAAAAATGAATGAATAAATGAAATAAGTTCATTTTGGTCATATAATCAACCATCAACCATCAATCAATCAATCAATCAATGTTTATCTATATAGCCCTAAATCACAAGTGTCTCAAAGGGCTGTACAAGCCACAACGACATCGGCCTATCCTATACATTCACTGAACATTAAATTACCTGGAACATCAACGTTAAAAGAGAAAGTATTAACCCCTTATTTTGCAAGTCTGACCATTTTCCTCCAGCAGAGGGCGGTGCACACCAGACATTTTTGACACATGACAATTATAGGGGCCTACTTTAATATAAGTCTCTTGCCGATGCAGACATGCAGGCCATTGTTGACAAACTCCCACCTGCGTCTGAAGGTGGGAGTCTTTGGCTTAACACGTTAGACAAACTAACAGCAGGGTGCACTCTCTCAGTAGGACACTTTAGAGGCATTTTGTATCGTTGTGTTTCCACACAAGATGGCAAAAATACAGAACAACAAGCAGGATTAATGGCTGAATCTTCGACCTCACCGATAACACCATACGTTACAAACATAGCTACTGCTATGCGCAGTCTCTTTCCTCAAGATGAGGATGATAAGGCTAATGACAGAGCAGCAAGGAAGCAACTCCTTAATTTACAGATCGCTGAAAATAAAAGGTTAAAAGAACCAAAAGGTCAAAGATCAGCTAGGATATATTCAGCAGTGGGTGACCTTGCTTTTGAGTTCCAACAGGTGGAGGAAAGAATCCTCAACAGACGTGCGACCAGACGGTTGGACTCGGGTGGTGGACAACACGGTGCTTCAAAGTCAATCCGGGGAAGAAACTGTTTTGCCTGTGACCAGCCTGGTCACTGGGCTCGAGAATGTCCGAATATTTCTGAACAGGAAAGGTCCCGGTTTGCCGGCAAACGAACATTATACCGGCGTGGCAAAGGACGCCCACCGCAGGAGCCCCAGCAGGAGATACAGACTGGCCCCCTGCTGGACATGAGTGTCAACGGACAATGTTATCAGTTCGTGATTGACACTGGCGCCACCCATTCGATTCTGAATGCAGAGGTACCAAAGAAACTGTGTGCTTCCTCTTTAAAGGTCGAAGGCTTCGCTGGGGTCACAAGGTTACCTGTCACCAAACCACTTCCGGTTCAGATTGCTGGACCTCCTTTACAGACTGTACCCTGACATTCAAATCGCACAGAAGGAACATTCCTGGTGTTACCTGACGGCTCAACCCCCAAGCTGCGACACAACTACCAAGGCTCCTACCACAGCCTGAAACAACAGGAATGGCTGACATCCAACTGCTCTAACAGTGAAAACCCTGACTGGCTGAGATGCTTCCGTGTGTTCTGCCACCCGACTCGCCATATGTTATGATCACCAGTTAGACACTCATACCAGGAGACCTTTGACTCCTTTGTATATTTATATATGTTGGAACTCAAGGTGTGGTTGCTCATGTTGACCTATCTTTGAAACAACTAGCATGGTATAAGATGGACACAATTGTGTCCCACATTGTTCACTTGCTCTCTGTCTCGCCTACAAAACCAAAGAACTTAGGTGCAATGATAAGACACGGCGTAGCTGCCAAACATTACACCGACACCCAAATACCACATTTTCAATTGTTTAGGTTTAGCACATAGTTGTGTTAAACACATAACTATGGGCTGCACTTTAGACACCTGTAGGCTACGAGGAGCTAGCAGCTACACAACAGCTGAGCTAAAACGACACATTACACATTTAAGCATATCAAATAATTATAGTTGCTCATTACATACACAAAGTTGCCATGGCAGAAGTCTGATAGAAAGTATTCAGTAACAAACGTGTCCGCATCATTCAACTTTCTACAACATGAGCTTGACTTAATGAATTATTGGGGCTACCAGGTGTGGTAAAATTTCAAAATACTATTGCTAAAGCATTCGCCACAAGGGTAGTATTTTTCTAGTATTGGTGACAATACAAATATAAGCATATTTGTTACTTTCACCATATTGAATAAGTTACATAAAAGCTAGGGTTTAGTTGAGTTTGAGTTATTTGTGATATTGCTAAGGGGTCCCCTACCCTAACAACACCCCCCAGTGGACCATAGAGGCTAAAGAGACAATCATTGACCTCAAACATGACCTGCCTTCGAACCTGCCCTCCGCTACTTGACTATTAGCTGACCTTTTTCTTAGATGTTTCTGAAAGTGATAGTATGATTAACACAGTGCTTTTTTCAGAAACAGAAGGGGGTGAGTGAGGGTGGATACAGATTCCTTGGAACAAAATCGACAATCATCCGACTCTGACACATTCCATAGTTTTAACGTTTTTACCGTGGGTAAGAAGTTATAACTAATTTTAATTTGAAAATAACGATTTTACACATCGATAGTAGTTTAGTAGATCAAATTTAGAATATGGAGGAGGTCAGGGTGAATCATGTATAGTCTTTGATTTCACTGATATGATCAATACGGTACAAGGGAAAAGGTACGTACTGACTTGTGTTGACAATCACAGTGGTTGGCCGGAAGCAACAACAGCCTCAAAAGAGGATGCAACATCAGTAATTAAATGACTTGTGAATGACCTAGTACCCCGACATGGTTTCCCCAAAAAGATTAGGTCAGACAACGGCAACCATTTAAAAAAAAAAAACTCACTTAGCCTTGGTCGAAAAGGCTTTCGGACTAGAACACAGGTTTGGGGTACCATCCTGAGTCCCAAGGTAAGGTTGAAAGGATGGACCAGAACATTAAAAACTAATTGGCTAAAATCTGTGCACAGACCAAATTTAATTGGATTGACATGTTGCAATTAGCGTTAATGATCATTCGAAGGTCCGTGAATAAAACTATCTTACCGCCCTTTGAGTTTTTTCACCCTATGAGCTGCATACAGGTCAGCCCAGGACCAGCAGCCGCCATGGAAGGAGGACTCAGCGTAAAACCAAAATGGTATTTTACACAAAAAATGCAGAATTTGTGTGCCAGTTCTTCTGTACAGATACGAGGATGACAGCCCGCCACTCCAGATTCCCTTCCGGCCGCTGAGAGGGTCAAGATCAAGGTCATCAAACGCAAGTGGACGGAGCCCAGGTGGTCCCTTCAAGGTCGTGGAACGGACGTCTCACGCCCTTCGACTAGCTGGAAAAGGGGACACCTGGTACCACCTCTCCCTCTACACTCCTGCTGAAGAACCTGACAGATTACCAGCGGATGTCATTGCTGACATCGCCACTACATCTGCCCCACTCGACCCCCAGCAGCGCCTTTTGAGCCTGAGGCAGCTGAAGAAGAACGGGAGCAGAAAACGACTCATTTTTAGTGTCATAGAAGAGCGAGGCTTTAATTACACACACATAATCCTACAGCCCAGAAGACGACGCTGAGAGAGAGATTTTCTACCTATATTACTCTTTTTAACTTCTATATTGTATATCCTTATTTGAGACCAGCCTTTATACTCGAAGTTATCCAATTTCTCTTGCTTGTTTTCAGCATAACTATCTGTGTCGTTATATTAAGTGAAAAGTTTGATGTTTATCCCCGTTTCGTTACCTGAATTACTCTGATTTTGATAGACGAAAAGCAGGATGTCACACCCGGTAGTGTTCCCTGACGGACTGGTGCTTGGGCGTGTTCTACTGTCTTTGTGTCTCAGTTCATCCTTCCTGACGACAGTGACTGACAAGTGTCTAAGAACAAACAGCGGACTTTAAATAGACTGGGTCAAAGGGGATAGCAAGACTTATTTTTTTGACCTATGCAGTGTGATTAATTACGGGGGACACAATAGCTATTACCGTGGTAATAACCTCTATATTTGTTACGACTCAACCCTGAACCATTGGTGTCGAATGCAGACAACATACTATGGTAAGTGGTGCCCATCGTCCCTTTTATGTTGTTTTGGGGGTTGACCTGACTGATACAGACTCTAATTATTAAAATTAATGTCCTTGAGAGGGCGTTAACTACCTCTACACCCTCTGTAGCACCTAAAGTACCACCCCACCTTGGTGGTGTTTCAAAGGCTCTCACATCTGTGCGTGCTAATGACATCACCACCGAAGGCCTGGTAACTTTGACCTTAGGAGCGGGTACAGGTAAACCTGTGGCTCAGGTGGATGCCAAAACCTGGGTGACTGTGTTGCTTGTTCCGCTGGACGTCCTTTTCCCCACACTTACCCCGCCCCTTTTAAGTTGACTGACATAAATGGCTCAAACTGTCTTATTTCCTTGTTCTCTGAACCCACGCCACCAGGGTGCGATTTGTTGGCTAGTGTGTACCCTTCTGTTGACAATGCCACCCGACTTCTTCCATTTGTGGCCCAAAAGCTGAATTACACGTGTTTTCAATTCAAAGGACCCTCTTCGTCCCCCAACAAATTGGGTGACATTAACCCTTCCTGGTGCACCACACTGATAGATGGCTCAAGGATAGGCCCTTGGGCGCGAGCTGACTTATTCTGGTATTGTGGGGAGCACAGATTGTACATTAGAATCCCAACGTTATCCGTAGGGCTTTGTGCTATGGTTAGACTGGTGACCCCACTCACCCTAGTGGGTACCAAATTAACTCCCCTTGTAACTCCTGTCTCAGCGGCCTCTCTAACTTCTCGCCGACGCCGCCATGTTTTATCTCGGAGGAGTGTAAAGGGCTCCTTTGATCTGATGAGAAACCCTGATGGTGTTTACTTTGATGCAATTGGACAACCAAGAGGGGTCCCCTCACAACACAAATTGTGGTGTGAATCCTGTGCAGGTTTCGAGAACCTTCCTATCATTGGTGCTATTTTCCCTGTGACTGCTACTAAAAATGTAGAACGCATTAACTATGTTTTTTATAATCTGTTGAGACTGACCAACCTGACTCGTGACGCCGTTGAGGGACTTGCTGAACAACTTGCCCCGACCTCCCTCATGGCCATCCAGAACCGCATAGCCATTGACCGCATCCTAGCCAAGGAAGAAGGTGTGTGTGTGCAATGTTTGGTGACCAATGCTGTACCTTCATTCCTAACAATGCTGCCCCCGATGGCTCGGTCCAGAGCGCCTTAGAAGGCCTCAGAGCCTAAGAACTTACTGAAGTTTCCGGTGTCTCTGACCCCTTTAAAGATTGGCTTCATAACACCTTTGGCAGGTGGTCTGACCTAATTAAGTCGGCCCTGGTCTCCATTGGAGTTTTCTTGGCCGTCATAACCTCATGCGGATGCTTTATTGCCCCTTGTGCTAGGTCTCTATGCACCCGCATCATTGTTAGAGCTGTCAAAGGTCAACCCCACCCTGGTTCTGGGCTTGCTATGTCACTGAAGGGGGTCAAGCATAGTGGTGACTTTCAGGGACCGTTAGTTTCCTTCCCTGACAATGACGACATTGACGTTGACTCCCTCCTTCTCTCTCCCATGTAACTATGGTTTGATTGTTTATCGATACCTTGCTCGAAAACCAAAACAGCACCTACTTTAATGTAGGGCGTGCTTTAGAGGTGTTGCTCTCGTAGGAGAGATCTTTTGGATAAGATCTGAAGGGGGATTGTAGATAATGCATATGTTTAAGAGCTATTTCTTTATTCATAATCATGTTTGAATCAGCTCATATTTTTTTCCTTAATTTTACTCTGTATACTAGTTTCTCTTTGTCTTCAGATTGCCTGGTTAGACAGGGTCGTAAACCATCAGGAATGTGAACACAACCCCCAAGTCTCTCTTCTTATCAGTGTTGAGGGGGGATGGGGGCTTTCTTTGTGTGAAAAGAGTTGCTTTTTGCCTGTGGAAGGCCAGATCAACTTGGGCTGCGCATTTGTATGTGTTGTTCGAGGCTGGTCTCTATTCTCAAATATTTGACAATAAAATTACAAAATACCTATTCTAGGCTTGGTGGTACCTTTTGAGTTCAGTTGATATGTCATTAAGGAACTTGGGACTGACCAGCGTTTTACATCCCACTTGGAGGAACATCTGGTCAAACGCAACAGTATCCAGTCACATTCCCAAGCAATGCTGCAGCACCTTACAAATGTCCACGGAATTTAGTCAAGTATCATCTCGCCTTGGTTTAACGGGCAAAACGGGTTCTGGTACTTAGCCAAAACACGATAGGCATCAGTTTAATTAGTTTTTCTTCCATTTCCAAATATTCAAGTTATGGGTGTTTAAGTGCCATGCGGTCGTACGATTTGTTTCCACTGTTCATTGGAAGACTAGTCTCCTCATATCTAACTGAGAATGCTTTAATCAAAGAGTAATATTTTAGTAATAAGCCATACATCTTTGAAGACTTTCTTACTAAAGATGTAGGTAACCACTTTGAACATATTCCCTCCATCAAAACCTCATTAAGAAGCAAAGAACAATCACCAATGACAAAGAACACATGACAGAATCATTGTTCCATGTCAGCTTCATGTTCAGGAAGAAACATCTAATCTCATCATCATGGTTAGCAAGACCTTCACTTTAGAAACACATTTCTCAAGACAAAATCTTTAGAAATGATCCCCGAAAGTACAGTCTTAACGTTCTAACAATTGCTGAGAGGAAGTCATTTGCAAGACTACTGTTTTCACTCACAGGGTGCATTTTGTTGATGTACAACACATTTTACGGTTTCAAATTTAGAAAAACTAAGACAGTTCAAATTAATTAACTTTCCCCCGATGAAATCAAGTGGATTGTAACAAGTTCAAAAAGAAAAGCACTGCTCAATTGACTGAGGACCTGAATATTGGCAGGGAAATTCCAAGTTTTAAATGAGACTGGATCCATCCATTACCGCATGTTCACCACTGGCTGTAACCTTGGTATTGTTGAAACCACACACTAAACATTGCAACAGTCAACCACCGCTCATTGTTATTGTTTTCACAGGAAAGAGAAGCCCTGCTTCACAGGGCATTAAAAAATTTAGTAAGCCTCTTGTTGTTCCTCCCCACGGAAATCTTTAGTAAAAGGCGAAAGATTTATGCGACTTGAAGAGAAACAAGAGTGATCTACAGGCTGAATGTACTTTGGCCGACCCCATTCCCGGCCACACCAAGGTAACACACGGTTTCAAGGTGACACTACTTAACCAACAACTGATGGTATCCAGTCACATTCCCAAGCAATGCTGCAGCACCTTACAAATGTCCACGGATTTTAGTCAAGTATCATCTCGCCTTGGTTTAACGGGCAAAGCGGGTTCTGGTACTTAGCCAAAACACGATAGGCATCAGTTTAATTAGTTTTTCTTCCATTTCCAAATATTCAATTTATGGGTGTTTAAGTGCCATGCGGTCGTACGATTTGTTTCCACTGTTCATTGGAAGACTAGTCTCCTCATATCCAACTGAGAATGCTTTAATCAAAGAGTCACATTTTAGCAATAAGCCATACATCTTTGAAGACTTTCTTATTAAAGATGTAGGTAACCACTCTGAACATATTCCCTCCATCAAAACCTCATTAAGAAGCAAAGAACAATCATCAATGACAAAGAACACATGACAGAATCATTGTTCCATGTCAGCTTCATGTTCAGGAAGAAACATCTAATGTCATCATCATGGTTAGCAAGACCTTCACTGTAGAAGCACATTTCTCAAGACAATATCTTTAGAAATGATCCCTGAAAGTATAGTCTTAACGTTCTAACAATTGCTGAGAGGAAGTCATCTGCAAGACTACTGTTTTCACTCACAGGGTGCATTTTGTTGACTTACAACACATTTTACGGTTTCAAATTTAGAAAAACCAAGACAGTTCAAATTAATTTACTTTCCCCCGATGAAATCAAGTGGATTGTAACAAGTTCAAAAAGAAAAGCACTGGTCAATTGACTGGGGACCTGAATATTGGCAGGGAAATTCCAAGTTTTAAATGAGACCGGATCCATCCATTACCACATGTTCACCACTGGCTGTCACCTTGGTATTGTTGCAACCGCACACTAAACATTGCAACAGTCAACCACCGCTCATTATGTATTGTTTTCACAGGAAAGAGAAGCCCTGCTTCACAGGGCATTAAAAAATTTAGTAAGCCTCTTGTTGTTCCTCCCCACGGAAATCTTTAGTAAAAGGCGAAAGATTTATGCGACTTGAAGAGAAACAAGAGTGATCTACAGGCTGAATGTACTTTGGCCGACCCCATTCCCGGCCACACCAAGGTAACACACGGTTTCAAGGTGACACTACTTAACCAACAACTGATGGTATCCAGTCACATTCCCAAGCAATGCTGCAGCACCTTACAAATGTCCACAGATTTTAGTCAAGTATCATCTCGCCTTGGTTTAACGGGCAAAACGGGTTCTGGTACTTAGCCAAAACACGATAGGCATCAGTTTAATTTGTTTTTCTTCCATTTCCAAATATTCAAGTTATGGGTGTTTAAGTGCCATGCGGTCGTACGATTTGTTTCCACTGTTCATTGGAAGACTAGTCTCCTCATATCCAACTGAGAATGCTTTAATCAAAGAGTCACGTTTTAGGAATAAGCCATACATCTTTGAAGACTTTCTTATTAAAGATGTAGGTAACCACTCTGAACATATTCCCTCCATCAAAACCTCATTAAGAAGCAAAGAACAATCATCAATGACAAAGAACACATGACAGAATCATTGTTCCATGTAAGCTTCATGTTCAGGAAGAAACATCTAATCTCATCATCATGGTTAGCAAGACCTTCACTGTAGAAACACATTTCTCAAGACAATATCTTTAGAAATGATCCCTGAAAGTATAGTCTTAACGTTCTAACAATTGCTGAGAGGAAGTCATCTGCAAGACTACTGTTTTCACTCACAGGGTGCATTTTGTTGACTTACAACACATTTTACGGTTTCAAATTTAGAAAAACCAAGACAGTTCAAATTAATTTACTTTCCCCCGATGAAATCAAGTGGATTGTAACAAGTTCAAAAAGAAAAGCACTGGTCAATTGACTGGGGACCTGAATATTGGCAGGGAAATTCCAAGTTTTAAATGAGACCGGATCCATCCATTACCACATGTTCACCACTGGCTGTCACCTTGGTATTGTTGCAACCGCACACTAAACATTGCAACAGTCAACCACCGCTCATTATGTATTGTTTTCACAGGAAAGAGAAGCCCTGCTTCACAGGGAATTAAAAAACTTAGTAAGCCTCTTGTTGTTCCTCCCCACGGAAATCTTTAGTAAAAGGCGAAAGATTTATGCGACTTGAAGAGAAACAAGAGTGATCTACAGGCTGAACGTACTTTGGCCGACCCCATTCCCGGCCACACCAAGGTAACACACGGTTTCAAGGTGACACTACTTAACCAACAACTGATGGTATCCAGTCACATTCCCAAGCAATGCTGCAGCACCTTACAAATGTCCACAGATGTTAGTCAAGTATCATCTCGCTTTGGTTTAACGGGCAAAACGGGTTCTGGTACTTAGCCAAAACACGATAGGCATCAGTTTAATTAGTTTTTCTTCCATTTCCAAATATTCAAGTTATGGGTGTTTAAGTGCCATGCGGCCGTACGATTTGTTTCCACTGTTCATTGGAAGACTAGTCTCCTCATATCCAACTGAGAATGCTTTAATCAAAGAGTCACATTTTAGCAATAAGCCATACATCTTTGAAGACTTTCTTATTAAAGATGTAGGTAACCACTCTGAACATATTCCCTCCATCAAAACCTCATTAAGAAGCAAAGAACAATCATCAATGACAAAGAACACATGACAGAATCATTGTTCCATGTCAGCTTCATGTTCAGGAAGAAACATCTAATCTCATCATCATGGTTAGCAAGACCTTCACTTTAGAAACACATTTCTCAAGACAATATCTTTATAAATGATCCCTGAAAGTATAGTCTTAACGTTCTAACAATTGCTGAGAGGAAGTCATCTGCAAGACTACTGTTTTCACTCACAGGGTGCATTTTGTTGACTTACAACACATTTTACGGTTTCAAATTTAGAAAAACCAAGACAGTTCAAATTAATTTACTTTCCCCCGATGAAATCAAGTGGATTGTAACAAGTTCAAAAAGAAAAGCACTGGTCAATTGACTGAGGACCTGAATATTGGCAGGGAAATTCCAAGTTTTAAATGAGACCGGATCCATCCATTACCGCATGTTCACCACTGGCTGTAACCTTGGTATTGTTGAAACCACACACTAAACATTGCAACAGTCAACCACCGCTCATTGTTATTGTTTTCACAGGAAAGAGAAGCCCTGCTTCACAGGGCATTAAAAAATTTAGTAAGCCTCTTGTTGTTCCTCCCCACGGAAATCTTTAGTAAAAGGCGAAAGATTTATGCGACTTGAAGAGAAACAAGAGTGATCTACAGGCTGAATGTACTTTGGCCGACCCCATTCCCGGCCACACCAAGGTAACACACGGTTTCAAGGTGACACTACTTAACCAACAACTGATGGTATCCAGTCACATTCCCAAGCAATGCTGCAGCACCTTACAAATGTCCACAGATGTTAGTCAAGTATCATCTCGCTTTGGTTTAACGGGCAAAACGGGTTCTGGTACTTAGCCAAAACACGATAGGCATCAGTTTAATTTGTTTTTCTTCCATTTCCAAATATTCAAGTTATGGGTGTTTAAGTGCCATGCGGCCGTACGATTTGTTTCCACTGTTCATTGGAAGACTAGTCTCCTCATATCCAACTGAGAATGCTTTAATCAAAGAGTCACATTTTAGCAATAAGCCATACATCTTTGAAGACTTTCTTATTAAAGATGTAGGTAACCACTCTGAACATATTCCCTCCATCAAAACCTCATTGAGAAGCAAAGAACAATCATCAATGACAAAGAACACATGACAGAATCATTGTTCCATGTCAGCTTCATGTTCAGGAAGAAACATCTAATCTCATCATCATGGTTAGCAAGACCTTCACTGTAGAAACACATTTCTCAAGACAATATCTTTAGAAATGATCCCTGAAAGTATAGTCTTAACATTCTAACAATTGCTGAGATGAAGTCATCTGCAAGACTACTGTTTTCACTCACAGGGTGCATTTTGTTGATGTACAACACATTTTACAGTTTCAAATTTAGAAAAACCAAGACAGTACAAATTAATTTACTTTCCCCCGATGAAATCAAGTGGATTGTAACAAGTTCAAAAAGAAAAGCACTGGTCAATTGACTGATGATCTGAATATTGGCAGGGAAATTCCAAGTTTTAAATGAGACCGGATCCAACCATTACCACATGTTCACCACTGGCTGTAACCTTGGTATTGTTGAAACCACACACTAAACATTGCAACAGTCAACCACCGCTCATTGTTATTGTTTTCACAGGAAAGAGAAGCCCTGCTTCACAGGACATTAAAAAATTTAGTAAGCCTCTTGTTGTTCCTCCCCACGGAAATCTTTAGTAAAAGGCGAAAGATTTATGCGACTTGAAGAGAAACGAGAGTGATCTACAGGCTGAATGTACTTGGGCCGAGCCCATTCCCGGCCACACCAAGGTAACACACGGTTTCAAGGTGACACTACTTAACCAACAACTGATGGTATCCAGTCACATTCCCAAGCAATGCTGCAGCACCTTACAAATGATTTTAGTCAAGTATCATCTCGCCTTGGTTTAACGGGCAAAACGGGTTCTGGTACTTAGCCAAAACACGATAGGCATCAGTTTAATTAGTTTTTCTTCCATTTCCAAATATTCAAGTTATGGGTGTTTAAGTGCCATGCGGTCGTACGATTTGTTTCCACTGTTCATTGGAAGACTAGTCTCCTCATATCCAACTGAGAATGCTTTAATCAAAGAGTAACACTTTAGCAATAAGCCATACATCTTTGAAGATTTTCTTATTAAAGATGTAGGTAACCACTCTGAACATATTCCCTCCATCAAAACCTCATTAAGAAGCAAAGAACAATCATCAATGACAAAGAACACATGACAGAATCATTGTTCCATGTCAGCTTCATGTTCAGGAAGAAACATCTAATCTCATCATCATGGTTAGCAAGACCTTCACTTTAGAAACACATTTCTCCAGACAATATCTTTAGAAACGATCCCTGAAAGTACAGTCTTAACGTTGTAACATTTGCTGAGAGGAAGTCATTTGCAAGACTACTGTTTTCACTCACAGGGTGCATTTTGTTGATGTACAACACATTTTACGGTTTCAAATTTAGAAAAACCAAGACAGTACAAATTAATTTACTTTCCCCCGATGAAATCAAGTGGATTGTAACAAGTTCAAAAAGAAAAGCACTGGTCAATTGACTGAGGACCTGAATATTGGCAGGGAAATTCCAAGTTTTAAATGAGACCGGATCCATCCATTACCGCATGTTCACCACTGGCTGTAACCTTGGTATTGTTGCAACCACACACTAAACATTGCAACAGTCAACCACTACTCATTGTTATTGTTTTCACAGGAAAGAGAAGCCCTGCTTCACAGGGCATTAACATTTTTTGTAAGCCTCTTGTTGTTCCGCCCCACAGAAATCTTTAGTAAAAGGCGAAAGACTTATGCGACTTGAAGAGAAACAAGAGTGATCTACAGGCTGAATGTACTTTGGCCGACCCCATTCCCGGCCACACCAAGGTAACACACGGTTTCAAGGTGACACTACTTAACCAACAACTGATGGTATCCAGTCACATTCCCAAGCAATGCTGCAGCACCTTACAAATGTCCACGCATTTTAGTCAAGTATCATCTCGCCTTGGTTTAACGGGCAAAACGGGTTCTGGTACTTAGCCAAAACACGATAGGCATCAGTTTAATTAGTTTTTCTTCCATTTCCAAATATTCAAGTTATGGGTGTTTAAGTGCCATGCGGTCGTACGATTTGTTTCCACTGTTCATTGGAAGACTAGTCTCCTCATATCCAACTGAGAATGCTTTAATCAAAGAGTAATATTTTAGTAATAAGCCATACATCTTTGAAGACTTTCTTATTAAAGATGTAGGTAACCACTTTGAACATATTCCCTCCATCAAAACCTCATTAAGAAGCAAAGAACAATCACCAATGACAAAGAACACATGACAGAATCATTGTTCCATGTCAGTTTCATGTTCAGGAAGAAACATCTAATCTCATCATCATGGTTAGCAAGACCTTCACTTTAGAAACACATTTCTCAAGACAATATCTTTAGAAATGATCCCTGAAAGTATAGTTTTAACGTTCTAACAATTGCTGAGAGGAAGTCATCTGCAAGACTACTGTTTTCACTCACAGGGTGCATTTTGTTGATGTACAACACATTTTACAGTTTCAAATTTAGAAAAACCAAGACAGTTCAAATTAATTTACTTTCCCCCGATGAAATCAAGTGGATTGTAACAAGTTCAAAAAGAAAAGCACTGGTCAATTGACTGGGGACCTGAATATTGGCAGGGAAATTCCAAGTTTTAAATGAGACCGGATCCATCCATTACCACATGTTCACCACTGGCTGTCACCTTGGTATTGTTGCAACCGCACACTAAACATTGCAACAGTCAACCCCCGCTCAATATGTATTGTTTTCACAGGAAAGAGAAGCCCTGCTTCACAGGGCATTAAAAAATTTAGTAAGCCTCTTGTTGTTCCTCCCCACGGAAATCTTTAGTAAAAGGCGAAAGATTTATGCGACTTGAAGAGAAACAAGAGTGATCTACAGGCTGAACGTACTTTGGCCGACCCCATTCCCGGCCACACCAAGGTAACACACGGTTTCAAGGTGACACTACTTAAAGGCCTACTGAAACCCACTACTACCGACCACGCAGTCTGATAGTTTATATATCAATGATGAAATCTTAACATTATAACACATGCCAATACGGCCGGGTTAACTTTTAAAGTGACATTTTAAATTTGCCGCTAAACTTCCGGTTCGAAACGCCTCTGAGGATGACGTATGCGCGTGACGTAGACCGGCGAACACGGGTATGCCTTCCACATTGAAGCCAATACGAAAAAGCTCTGTTTTCATTTCATAATTCCACAGTATTCTGGACATCTGTGTTCGTGAATCTGTTTCAATCATGTTCATTGCATTATGGAGAAGGAAGCTGAGCAAGCAAAGAAGAAAGTTGTCGGTGCGAAATGGACGTATTTTTCTAACGTAGTCAGCCACAACAGTACACAGCCGGCGCTTCTTTGTTTACATTCCCGAAAGATGCAGTCAAGATGGAAGAACTCGGATAACAGAGACTCTAACCAGGAGGACTTTTGACTTCGATACACAGACGCCTGTAGAGAACTGGGACAACACAGACTCTTACCAGGATTACTTTGATTTGGATGACAAAGACGCATACGTGCTACTGTGAGTATGCAGCTTTGGCTTCTAAACATTTGATCGCTTGACCGTATGTGCGCAACTTTTTTTTGCGTATGTACGTAACTTTTTTAAAATATATAAGCTTTATGAACCTTGGGTTAGGTGAACGGTC
Organism: Entelurus aequoreus; assembly: GCF_033978785.1. Classification (NCBI taxonomy): domain Eukaryota; kingdom Metazoa; phylum Chordata; class Actinopteri; order Syngnathiformes; family Syngnathidae; genus Entelurus; species Entelurus aequoreus. The sequence continues at coordinate 27,428,854 of NC_084752.1, read as the reverse complement.
TTTTGGGCTGAGTGATTGTGTGTGTTGATCAGGTGTTTGAATTGTATTGGCGTGTTCTATGGAGCTAGGAGCTAGCATAGGAGCTAGGAGCTAGCATAACACGTACCGTACCGTACGTGCGTGTCACGTACGTAACTTTTTAAAAATATATAAGCTTTATGAACCTTGGGTTAGGTGAACGGTCTTTTGGGCTGAGTGATTGTGTGTGTTGATCAGGTGTTTGAATTGTATTGGCGTGTTCTATGGAGCTAGGAGCTAGCAGAGGAGCTAGGAGCTAGCATAACAAACACGCAGGTGTTTTTATGCAGGATTAATTTGTGGCATGTTAAATATAAGCTTGGTTGTGTTGTGGCTAATAGAGTATATATATGTCTTGTGTTTATTTACTGTTGTAGTCATTCCCAGCTGAATATCAGGTCACCCCCGGCTCTCACAGCATCTTCCCTATCTGAATAGCTTCAACTCCCCACTAGTCCTTCACTTGCACTTTACTCATCCACAAATCTTTCATCCTCGCTCAAATTAATGGGGAAATTGTCGCTTTCTCGGTCCGAATCTCTCTCACTTCATGCGGCCATCATTGTAAACAATAGGGAACTTTGCGTATATGTTCAACTGACTACGTCACGCTACTTCCGGTAGGGGCAAGCCTTTTTTTTATCAGATACCAAAAGTTGCAATCTTTATCGTCGTCGTTCTATACTAAATCCTTTCAGCAAAAATATGGCAATATCGCGAAATGATCAAGTATGACACATAGAATAGATCTGCTATCCCCGTTTGAATAAAAAAAATTCATTTCAGTAGGCCTTTAAGAAGCCCAGGAAGCTCATCAGTGACAGGTGTGTAGAGTGCTGATTGATTGCCGATTGAATGCAGCCGCTTGCTGGAGCCGGAGTGGCGCGTGCCAGCGCACGCTTGGAGGTGCGCACAGCGCAGATGACTGCACACTGGAGTGCGCCCGGGCCGTGACAGTTAGCTGTTAAATAAAAGCTGAGTTACTATAAATAAGTTATGGCAACGTCCCCGACACATTACCTGCTGCATGGTTCCTCACGTCATTAACTCTCAGTCACAGCAGGCTAGTGAAAGACGCTGTGTTGAGAAAATAAAAGCCACATCAAATATTTTTCTCCTCCGCTGTATACTTTTAGTGTAGGAAAAATGCGTCTGTCTCCAATATTGTCCGCACATGTCGCCGTCTAACAGCAGTGCGCTCTTAAACGCACGCCAAGACTCTACGCTACGGAAGTAAAGCGAGGGAAATACAGTGAAACAAAGCGTTCGGCTCCGTCTACTCAAAGGGAAAAACGTCCTGGACCAAGGTCTGTGTAGTTGCTGCCATGTTTTCTTGGACCAAACCGCGGTGGTGCGCATGCAGCGACTTCATTTACACAAACTGAGCAAAGTTTCCTAAAATGCATTAATGAATAACTTTTTTTCTATAATTACAAATTTAAATGGTATTACTAACCGTCTGGAATTTTTACCATGATTAATCATTCTACCATTTACCATTACATTCTTAGTATCCACTCACATTCACAGGCTACTAGATTTAGTTTAACATTTGGTGGGTTAGACGCAAAGTAATTAGCCTACACCGAATAGGCATCGGTTTAATTTGCTTCTTTTTTTTTTAACAGACGTGTTATAGCATGTATGGGTGTTTAAGTGTCACCTATAATCATTTGTATGTGTTAATATACTTAAAATGGTCGTAGGATTTGTTGAGCGTTTAATAAGCAGACATATTAACATCTGACAGCTGGGTTATCTCGCGTCCATCATGACAGGAACAACAAAATGTCACATTGGGTTCGCCATCTGAAAAAAAGAGTCTACTCATACAGCTCTCAAACAACTCCTCAAATTTAATGGCTTCATTTATATGCTCAACATGGAATAAATAGCTGCAAAAAATTAATTTTAAAACACAAAAACTAAGACTCTTCATACATGAGGGACAAGCGGTAGAAAATGGATGGATGGATGGACTTTATTTTCTGAACTCAACATGGACTGCCGTAGGAGTGCCCACACAACCCAGGGGGGCGCTAAATCCTCACTTAGATCATCATATTTTATTATATTTTATATTTTTCAATGCAAATATTGAGATAGCTAAAATTTGAAGTTTTGTAAAACGTTCTCTGATGCTCCAACATAGTCGTGTAATTTTCCTTTTCTCTGTTCAACTCATTTTAGTTCCTGAATGCTGATGCTTGTTTTATCCACTTCCCACACAGCAGAAGATTCCTACGCGGATCCGCCTTTAAGTCGCCAGACCCGCGCTACTGTCGCATTCGTTTTGGCTCCGCCTAGAGCAGGGGTCGGCAACCCGCATGCGGCTCCTTGACCACTCTGATGCGGCTCAGCTACATACATGCCGACCCCCCCGATTTTCCCAGGAGACTTATGGATCTCAGTGTCCCTCATAGATTACTCCCAGGGAAAAAATTTTCCTATTTACACTCTAATTACTAAATAAAGGGCGTGCCCTAATTGCACCGCAGTAATTGTCCTCTATTGCATTTACAAACAGCATGCCAGTCTAGCCACATGTTGCATATTATTATTACTTGCACACACAGGAGACAGCAAAGCATACTTAGTCATCAGCCACACAGCTTACACTGACAGTAGCCGTATCAAACAACTTTAACATTGTTACGTTACAAATATGCGCCACACTGTGAACCCACACCAAAAAAGAATGAAAAACACATTTCTGGAGAACATCCCACCGTAACACAACATAAACACAACACAACCATTACCCAGAATCCCATGCAGCCCTAACTCTTCCGGTCTACATTATACACCCCCGCTACCACCAAATCCCCCCACACATCAACCCCCCCCCCCCACCTCTCCGTGCGTTGGTTGAGCGGAAGAGTTAGGGCTGCATGGGATTCTGGGTATTGGTACCGTCAGTGTAAGATGTGTGGCTGCTGAGTTAGTACGCCTTGCTGTCGCCCCGTAGATCGAGGAGGGGCTTATTCTCCCTCAATGTAGGTGGATCTCAACGTTGAGCCCGCGGGCTCCATCTGTGGGCGGAGATCCGGCACAGCACAATGACTTAATATGGAAAAAGGTTCATGTATTTGATAGACTTAGACATTCCTACTTTTAACTTGTCAAATGTGTTTTTTACAATTTTAGCCTGGGGTGAAAAATAAAATCAATGATGCAAAGTCTTCTGTCTTTGGTTTATTTGACTTTGCTATTATAATTGAGTGTGCAAAATAATATGTGTCTATACTCTTATGGAAATGCTATGGTTTAGATATATATTTTTTTTAATTGTTTTTTCATGGTAAAAAAAAATACATTTGACAAGTTAAAAGTAGGAATGTCTATCAAATACATGAACCTTTTTCCATACTATGGTTTATATATATTTTTTTTAATTGTTTTTTCATGGTAAAAAAAAATACATTTGACAAGTTTTTTTTGTGGTTTTTTTTGCAAATATTTGTATTGAATTTTACAGTTAAAATCACATTTAACAGTCATACTTTGGTCACGCAAAACCTTCATACAATCGCACATCCACTCATACCCACTCACATGCACACTTGAGGAGAGAGGTGCACTTAAACTTTAACAATTCAAGGTTTACAGTATAAACAGTATTAGAAAAGATACCCATCCATCCATCCCGCTCTGGCTCAGGATCAGCTACAGGCTATCCAGACCATAGTGGATGAACATTCCTCGGCATCAAGGATCCTCAGGAAGTGATCCCAAGATCACCTCTCGAGGACCTCTCCACCGTTCACACTTAAAAAAGAAAAGGAAAGTCACAGAAGTTGATCAGATGTAAAACAATACAAAATAAAAAGACACAAAAAATAAATAAATAAATAAGCAAATAAACCGTGGCAAGGCCATATCAGAAGTAACAAAAAAAACACAATAATAGTGTACGATCAATACAGAAAATAATGAAGATAATAAATAAGGAATAAAACTACAAAAAAGATGGCAGATACATTTGACAAGTTAAAAGTAGGAATGTCTAAGTCTATCAAATACATGAACCTTTTTTCATACTATGGTTTATATATATATATATATTTTATTGTTTTTTCATGGTAAAAAAATACATTTGACAAGTTAAAAGTAGCTTTATTGACGTTTGAGAATGTGTGCTGCCGGATCTCCGCCACCAGATGGAGCCCGCGGGCTCAACGTTGAGACCCGCCCACATTGAGGGAAAATAAGCCCCTCCTCGATCTGCGGGCTGCAGCCAGGGGCACTTGCTATCAAGCGCCAATCAATTATTCAAAACTCGCGGGCTGCACTAACATCAAATGTCCACATTAAAGTGCGTGCCGGTGCGTGTGTCAGAGACCCCTGGTTAACATAGCACACAGCATTTAAGCTTTGTATGCGGAGTTTTTCACTTTAAATTTTAATTTTTTTTTTGTGGCTCCCATTACTTTCTTTAATTTGTGAAACTTGCCAAAATGGCTCTTTGAGTGGTAAAGGTTGCCGACCCCTGGGCTAAGAGGACAAAGAGAAAGAAACAGGGCTCTGATCAGGAAGATTCACACTATTGAGCGAAAGTTTTAATAGATGAAGTTCAGCTTTTGAAACAATTTTATTTTAGTTTTAATTGGACCCTTCGGACCTTTCAAGGGTTTGATTGCACGGATGCTGCAGGTTTGATCTTCAATTGTTCTTCTTTTTCATCGAACAGTGTCTTTGATAACTAAGAAGATGACATCAGCACTAACTGCTCAGCATCTGACAGCATCTTTATTAAGATAAGGAGGGGAAAGCAGCTGCAATCCAGGAAGGAAGAAGAGGTAATATTACAATTATTCAACAAAATAAAAGGACAAAAATCCCGTTTAACACAAATGTGGTTCTTGTGATTAAAAACAAAAAACAAAAGTGTGACTGCTGAACAAATGTTATTTAATGATGTAAACATTTATTTAACAAAGTGACATTTGCAGCCTTTGTGTTTCCACATATTCTCATTCTATTTATAGCATTATAGGACTTATTTAGAGGGGTTTTTGAATAGTTCTAATTGTTGGTTTGGTTTTTGAAATACAATGAAATATCCACAGTTTTGTTTTATTATAATTATTTGCTTCAATGCTGCTGAACGCACTTTATATGAGAAACAGTTCCACCGTGTGGCTAATTTAAGAACTGCAGGTTTCAAATCTACACCGAACATGATATTGGCTACACTTTCTAATGTGGTCTAGTGCAGTGGTCCCCAACCTTTTTGTAACTGCGGACAACGCTTGACCGGGCGGGTGGCGGGGGCGGGGGGACCGGGGGTGGATATGGTATTTTTTATTTTATTTTTTTTTTGTCTTAAAATAATACAATCATGTGTGCTTACGGACGGAAATATTAATAACAGAAAGAAACAACCCTTTTGGGCGAATGAGTATGAATGAGTGTAAATGGGGGAGGGAGGTATTTTGGGTTGGTGCACTAATTGTAAGTGTATCTCGTGTTTTTTATGTTGATTTAATAAAAATAAAAAATAAAAAAATATATTTTTTTTTCTTTTAATTTTTTATTTCTTGTACGGCCCAGTACCAATCGATCCACGGACCGGTACCGGGCCGCGGACCTGTGGTTGGGGACTACTGGTCTAGTGGATATACGCTTTGCACAGATAATGTTGCATTTTGAGTGACATTATTAGAGAGCAACTGCATTTTTTGTACACTTTAATAATAGTGGTAAAGTCTTAAAAGGTATGCAGTTTTTATTATTTTAAACGAATAACACTGCAACTTCAAATATTAATGATATTAATAGTAATAATTCTAACTTATTTAATTTATATGTTTTATATTTTTCACAATTATTTTTACATTCACGCCAACATTCTAAAAAATAGTTAACATTTATTTTTATTAAATAATGGCAACATCCACTAGAATTATATTTAAACAAAGTAAATTAGGCGGCCCTGCGATGAGGTGGCGACTTGTTCAGGGTGTACCCCGCCTACGGCCCGAATGCAGCATAGATAGGCTCCAGCGACCCCGAAAGGGACAAGTGGTAAAAAATGGATGGATGGAAAGTAAATTAGGTTTGAAAAATTCACATTCTCTCTTCTCGTCAAAATATATTTTTATTTGCTTGCCCTTGACATTTAAAAATATTTATATTTATTATATTTGTGTAATATTTTACCTCTTCAAAGTCCTGCACGGTGAAACTACTGTCGTCTTATGTGACATTATTGGCTTTGTGAGCCCTGGAGGCACCCGTAGTGAAGACTTGGAATACGACTGTCGTAAACTGTGTTGCCGGGTTACTATGACCCCTGATGCACATGGTTGTACATTGCACAGTAGGTACCCCGTTGTGTTTATTTTTAAGTCTTGTATCATGTCAAATTGCTCACACTGGGACAGCTGACCAGCGTGTACTGCTGACTTTACAGAGCATGTGCATCCGCGACAGCTATCACTGCTTTACGATACTGCATATTTCATAGGGGTAAACTCTACATCTAAGGTCAAACTTTTTCAGGGCATCCAACAATGTTATCATTACGCGAGTATAATCCCAATCGTACTGTTCCGTATGTGCTCGAATACGACCCTAATGCGGACGTTAATAAGATCTATATTAGATTTGTTTTTCACATATTTAGGAAGCCCCGCTTTCGCAGAGCATCAAAAAATTAAGTTATACTCTTGTTGTTCCTCCCCACGGAAATCTTTAGTAAAAGGCGAAAGATTTATGCGATCTGAAGAGAAACAAGAGTGATCTGAGGTGATCCGGTACTTTGGCTGACGTCATTCCCGGCCACAACAAGTTAACACACGGTGGCACACTTTATTTACCTAACAAACATTGATGTTATCCATTCACATTCCCAGTCAACGCCGTGTCACATTAAATCACCACACTTTAGCCGCTTAACTCCGAGCCCTATTTTACTATTTGGTGGGTTGGACGCAAAGGATTCTGGGAATTTGCCTACACCCAATAGGCATCGGTTTAATTTGCTTTTTTTTTTTAAATGTCAAAATAGACGTATTATATAGCATGTATGGATGTTTTAATGCCACTTATAATCATCTGTATTTGTTAACATACTTAAATAGTCGTATGATTTGTTGTTAGTAATATAATAAGCAGACATAATAAACCTGTAGGTTCGCCATCCGAAAAGAGTCGACTCATACAGCTCTCAAACGACTCCTCAAAAGTAATACCGGTAGTTTGTTTGAAATTATTTCTTACCACTATTAAGTTTGAAATTAGTTTCTAATGTAAAAACATAATCATGATCAACTAAATGTGTTAAAATGGCTTTATTTATATGTTCGACATGGAATAGATAGCAACAAAAAATAATAATTTTAAAACACAAAAACAAACATTCTACTATTTACTAAGACACTTCTTTTCTGAACTCAACATGGACTGCCGTAGGAGTGTCCACACAACACAGGGGGGCGCTAAATTCCCACATAAATTCATCCATCCATCCATTTCCTACCGCTTGTCCCTTTCGGGGTCGCGCGGGGGGGTGCTGGAGCCTATCTCAGTTGCATTAGGGCGGAAGGCGGGGTACACCCTGGACAAGTCGCCACCTCATCACAGTTCCAACACAGATAGACAGACAACATTCACACACTAGGGACCATTTAGTGTTGCCAATCAACCTATCCCCAGGTGCATGTCTTTGGAGGTGGGAGGAAGCCGGAGTACCCGGAGGGAACCCACGCAGTCACGGGGAGAACATGCAAACTCCACACAGAAAGATCCCGAGCCCGGGATTGAACTCAGGACTACTCAGGACCTTCGTATTGTGAGGCACATGCACTAACCCCTGTACCACCGTGCTGCCCCCCCCCCCCCACATAAATCAACATCAACATCCATCCATCCATTGTCCCTTTTGGGGAAGCGGGGGGGGGGTCGCCGGAGCCTATATATTTGTATATATTTTATATTTTTCAATGTAAATATTGAGATAGCTCAAATTTGAATTTAAGTATAACGTTCTCTGACGCTCCAACAGAGTCGTGTGTTTTACTTATCTTCGTTCACCTCATTTTAGTTCCTAAATGCTGATGTTTGTTTTATCCACTTGCGCGCTAAATACTAACACATTTTGCTTCCTCCTCCACCCACCACCACTGCCTGCGTCCGGTCACTTTCAACTTTTCCAAATAACTTATAATTAAAACATCACATTAAAATAGTACACGAAAATAGTATTTCTTTAGTCAGATGACATCGTCCAGGATTTATTTTTAAGTCTAACCCCCTGCCTGAGATGTATCTTTTTATGCAGAACAGAGTTCCTCTATACACTTTCACGCAGATCCTTTTTTAATATACTTCACCTTACAAACATCCATCCATCCATTTTCTACCGCTTATTCCCATTTAAAATGCAATGGCCCCGCAAATATGGACCTCTGATCAGGAAGATTCACGTTATTGAGCTAAGATTTTAACAGACGAAGTTCAGCTTTTGAAGCAGCTTTACTTTAGTTTTATTTGGACCCTTTAGACATTTTAAGTCTTTGATTGCGCTGATACTGCAGGTATGATCCCCAATTGTATACTTTGGCCGACCCCATTCCCGGCCACACCAAGGTAACACACGGTTTCAAGGTGACACTACTTAACCAACAACTGTATCCAGTCACATTCCCAAGCAATGCTGCAGCACCTTACAAATGTCCACGGAATTTAGTCAAGTATCATCTCGCCTTGGTTTAACGGGCAAAACGGGTTCTGGTACTTAGCCAAAACACGATAGGCATCAGTTTAATTAGTTTTTCTTCCATTTCCAAATATTCAAGTTATGGGTGTTTAAGTGCCATGCGGTCGTACGATTTGTTTCCACTGTTCATTGGAAGACTAGTCTCCTCATATCCAACTGAGAATGCTTTAATCACAGAGTCACATTTTAGCAATAAGCCATACATCTTTGAAGACTTTCTTATTAAAGATGTAGGTAACCACTCTGAACATATTCCCTCCATCAAAACCTCATTAAGAAGCAAAGAACAATCATCAATGACAAAGAACACATGACAGAATCATTGTTCCATGTCAGCTTCATGTTCAGGAAGAAACATCTAATCTCATCATCATGGTTAGCAAGACCTTCACTGTAGAAACACATTTCTCAAGACAATATCTTTAGAAATGATCCCTGAAAGTATAGTCTTAACGTTCTAACAATTGCTGAGAGGAAGTCATCTGCAAGACTACTGTTTTCACTCACAGGGTGCATTTTGTTGACTTACAACACATTTTACGGTTTCAAATTTAGAAAAACCAAGACAGTTCAAATTAATTTACTTTCCCCCGATGAAATCAAGTGGATTGTAACAAGTTCAAAAAGAAAAGCACTGGTCAATTGACTGAGGACCTGAATATTGGCAGGGAAATTCCAAGTTTTAAATGGGACCGGATCCATCCATTACCGCATGTTCACCACTGGCTGTAACCTTGGTATTGTTGAAACCGCACACTAAACATTGCAACAGTCAACCACCGCTCATTGTTATTGTTTTCACAGGAAAGAGAAGCCCTGCTTCACAGGGCATTAAAAAATTTAGTAAGCCTCTTGCTGTTCCTCCCCACGGAAATCTTTAGTAAAAGGCGAAAGATTTATGCGACTTGAAGAGAAACAAGAGTGATCCACAGGCTGAATGTACTTTGGCCGACCCCATTCCCGGCCACACCAAGGTAACACACGGTTTCAAGGTGACACTACTTAACCAACAACTGTATCCAGTCACATTCCCAAGCAATGCTGCAGCACCTTACAAATGTCCACGGAATTTAGTCAAGTATCATCTCGCCTTGGTTTAACGGGCAAAACGGGTTCTGGTACTTAGCCAAAACACGATAGGCATCAGTTTAATTAGTTTTTCTTCCATTTCCAAATATTCAAGTTATGGGTTTTTAAGTGCCATGCGGTCGTACGATTTGTTTCCACTGTTCATTGGAAGACTAGTCTCCTCATATCCAACTGAGAATGCTTTAATCAAAGAGTAACATTTTATCAACGACCGCTCATTATGTATTGTTTTCACAGGAAAGCGAAGCCCTGCTTCACAGGGCATTAAAAAATTTAGTAAGCCTCTTGTTGTTCCTCCCCACGGAAATCTTTAGTAAAAGGCGAAAGATTTATGCGACTTGAAGAGAAACAAGAGTGATCTACAGGCTGAATGTACTTTGGCCGACCCCATTCCCGGCCACACCAAGGTAACACACGGTTTCAAGGTGACACTACTTAACCAACAACTGATGGTATCCAGTCACATTCCCAAGCAATGCTGCAGCACCTTACAAATGTCCACAGATTTTAGTCAATTATCATCTCGCCTTGGTTTAATGGGCACAACGGGTTCTGGTACTTAGCCAAAACACGATAGGCATCAGTTTAATTTGTTTTTCTTCCATTTCCAAATATACAAGTTATGGGTGTTTAAGTCCCATGCGGTCGTACGATTTGTTTCCACTGTTCATTGGAAGACTAGTCTCCTCATATCCAACTGAGAATGCTTTAATCAAAGAGTAACATTTTAGCAATAAGCCATACGTCTTTGAAGACTTTCTTATTAAAGATGTAGGTAACCACTCTGAACATATTCCCTCCATCAAAACCTCATTGAGAAGCAAAGAACAATCATCAATGACAAAGAACACATGACAGAATCATTGTTCCATGTCAGCTTCATGTTCAGGAAGAAACATCTAATCTCATCATCATGGTTAGCAAGACCTTCACTTTAGAAACACATTCCTCAAGACAATATCTTTAGAAACGATCCCTGAAAGTACAGTCTTAAAGTTCTAACAATTGCTGAGAGGAAGTCATTTGCAAGACTACTGTTTTCACTCACAGGGTGCATTTTGTTGATGTACAACACATTTTACGGTTTCAAATTTAGAAAAACCAAGACAGTTCAAATTAATTAACTTTCCCCCGATGAAATCAAGTGGATTGTAACAAGTTCAAAAAGAAAAGCACTGGTCAATTGACTGAGCACCTGAATATTGGCAGGGAAATTCCAAGTTTTAAATGAGACCGGATCCATCCATTACCGCATGTTCACCACTGGCTGTAACCTTGGTATTGTTGCAACCACACACTAAACATTGCAACAGTCAACCACCGCTCATTGTTATTGTTTTCACAGGAAAGAGAAGCCCTGCTTCACAGGGCATTAAAAAATTTAGTAAGCCTCTTGTTGTTCCTCCCCACGGAAATCTTTAGTAAAAGGCGAAAGATTTATGCGACTTGAAGAGAAACAAGAGTGATCTACAGGCTGAATGTACTTTGGCCGACCCCATTCCCGGCCACACCAAGGTAACACACGGTTTCAAGGTGACACTACTTAACCAACAACTGATGGTATCCAGTCACATTCCCAAGCAATGCTGCAGCACCTTACAAATGTCCACAGATTTTAGTCAATTATCATCTCGCCTTGGTTGAATGGGCACAACGGGTTCTGGTACTTAGCCAAAACACGATAGGCATCAGTTTAATTAGTTTTTCTTCCATTTCCAAATATACAAGTTATGGGTGTTTAAGTGCCATGCGGTCGAACGATTTGTTTCCACTGTTCATTGGAAGACTAGTCTCCTCATATCCAACTGAGAATGCTTTAATCAAAGAGTAACATTTTAGCAATAAGCCATACGTCTTTGAAGACTTTCTTATTAAAGATGTAGGTAACCACTCTGAACATATTCCCTCCATCAAAACCTCATTAAGAAGCAAAGAACAATCATCAATGACAAAGAACACATGACAGAATCATTGTTCCATGTCAGCTTCATGTTCAGGAAGAAACATCTAATCTCATCATCATGGTTAGCAAGACCTTCACTTTAGAAACACATTTCTCAAGACAATATCTTTAGAAATGATCCCTGAAAGTACAGTCTTAATGTTCTAACAATTGCTGAGAGGAAGTCATTTGCAAGACTACTGTTTTCACTCACAGGGTGCATTTTGTTGATGTACAACACATTTTACGGTTTCAAATTTAGAAAAACCAAGACAGTTCAAAGGCAGCACGGTGGTACAGGGGTTAGTGCATGTGCCTCACAATACGAAGGTCCTGAGTAGTCCTGGGTTCAATCCCGGGCTCTGGATCTTTCTGTGTGGAGTTTGCATGTTCTCCCCGTGACTGCGTGGGTTCCCTCCGGGTACTCCGGCTTCCTCCCACCTCCAAAGACATGCACCTGGGGATAGGTTGATTGGCAACACTAAATTGGCCCTAGTGTGTGAATGTTGTCTGTCTATCTGTGTTGGCCCTGCGATGAGGTGGCGACTTGTCCAGGGTGTACCCCGCCTTCCGCTCGATTGGAGCTGAGATAGGCTCCAGCGCCCCCCGCGACCCCAAAGGGAATAAGCGGTAGAAAATGGATGGAAGACAGTTCAAATTAATTAACTTTCCCCCGATGAAATCAAGTGGATTGTAACAAGTTCAAAAAGAAAAGCACTGGTCAATTGACTGAGGACCTGAATATTGGCAGGGAAATTCCAAGTTTTAAATGAGACCGGATCCATCCATTACCGCATGTTGACCACTGGCTGTAACCTTGGTATTGTTGCAACCACACACTAAACATTGCAACAGTCAACCACCGCTCATTGTTATTGTTTTCACAGGAAAGAGAAGCCCTGCTTCACAGGGCATTAAAAAATTTAGTAAGCCTCTTGTTGTTCCTCCCCACGGAAATCTTTAGTAAAAGGCGAAAGATTTATGCGACTTGAAGAGAAACAAGAGTGATCTACAGGCTGAATGTACTTTGGCCGACCCCATTCCCGGCCACACCAAGGTAACACACGGTTTCAAGGTGACACTACTTAACCAACAACTGATGGTATCCAGTCACATTCCCAAGCAATGCTGCAGCACCTTACAAATGTCCACGGATTTTAGTCAAGTATCATCTCGCCTTGGTTTAACGGGCAAAGCGGGTTCTGGTACTTAGCCAAAACACGATAGGCATCAGTTTAATTAGTTTTTCTTCCATTTCCAAATATTCAAGTTATGGGTGTTTAAGTGCCATGCGGTCATACGATTTGTTTCCACTGTTCATTGGAAGACTAGTCTCCTCATATCCAACTGAGAATGCTTTAATCAAAGAGTAATATTTTAGTAATAAGCCATACATCTTTGAAGACTTTCTTATTAAAGATGTAGGTAACCACTCTGAACATATTCCCTCCACCAAAACCTCATTAAGAAGCAAAGAACAATCACCAATGACAAAGAACACATGACAGAATCATTCTTCCATGTCAGCTTCATGTTCAGGAAGAAACATCTAATCTCATCATCATGGTTAGCAAGACCTTCACTTTAGAAACACATTTCTCAAGACAATATCTTTAGAAATGATCCCTGAAAGTATAGTCTTAACGTTCTAACAATTGCTGAGAGGAAGTCATTTGCAAGACTACTGTTTTCACTCACAGGGTGCATTTTGTTGATGTACAACACATTTTACGGTTTCAAATTTAGAAAAACCAAGACAGTACAAATTAATTTACTTTCCCCCGATGAAATCAAGTGGATTGTAACAAGTTCAAAAAGAAAAGCACTGGTCAATTGACTGAGGACCTGAATATTGGCAGGGAAATTCCAAGTTTTAAATGAGACCGGATCCAACCATTACCGCATGTTCACCACTGGCTGTAAAACCTTGGTATTGTTGCAACCGCACACTAAACATTGCAACAGTCAACCCACGCTCATTATGTATTGTTTTCACAGGAAAGAGAAGCCCTGCTTCACAGGGAATTAAAAAATTTAGTAAGCCTCTTGTTGTTCCTCCCCACGGAAATCTTTAGTAAAAGGCGAAAGATTTATGCGACTTGAAGAGAAACGAGAGTGATCTACAGGCTGAATGTACTTTGGCCGACCCCATTCCCGGCCACACCAAGGTAACACACGGTTTCAAGGTGACACTACTTAACCAACAACTGATGGTATCCAGTCACATTCCCAAGCAATGCTGCAGCACCTTACAAATGTCCACGGAATTTAGTCAAGTATCATCTCGCCTTGGTTTAACGGGCAAAACGGGTTCTGGTACTTAGCCAAAACACGATAGGCATCAGTTTAATTAGTTTTTCTTCCATTTCCAAATATTCAAGTTATGGGTGTTTAAGTGCCATGCGGTCGTACGATTTGTTTCCACTGTTCATTGGAAGACTAGTCTCCTCATATCCAACTGAGAATGCTTTAATCAAAGAGTAACATTTTAGCAATAAGCCATACATCTTTGAAGACTTTCTTATTAAAGATGTAGGTAACCACTCTGAACATATTCCCTCCATCAAAACCTCATTAAGAAGCAAAGAACAATCATCAATGACAAAGAACACATGACAGAATCATTGTTCCATGTCAGCTTCATGTTCAGGAAGAAACATCTAATCTCATCATCATGGTTAGCAAGACCTTCACTTTAGAAACACATTTCTCAATACAAAATCTTTAGAAATGATTCCTGAAAGTATAGTCTTAACGTTCTAACAATTGCTGAGAGGAAGTCATTTGCAAGACTACTGTTTTCACTCACAGGGTGCATTTTGTTGATGTACAACACATTTTACGGTTTCAAATTTAGAAAAACCAAGACAGTACAAATTAATTTACATTCCCCCGATGAAATCAAGTGGATTGTAACAAGTTCAAAAAGAAAAGCACTGGTCAATTGACTGAGGACCTGAATATTGGCAGGGAAATTCCAAGTTTTAAATGAGACCGGATCCAACCATTACCACATGTTCACCACTGGCTGTAAAACCTTGGTATTGTTGCAACCGCACACTAAACATTGCAACAGTCAACCCACGCTCATTATGTATTGTTTTCACAGGAAAGAGAAGCCCTGCTTCACAGGGCATTAAAAAATTTAGTAAGCCTCTTGTTGTTCCTCCTCACGGAAATCTTTAGTAAAAGGCGAAAGATTTATGCGACTTGAAGAGAAACAAGAGTGATCTACAGGCTGAATGTATTTTGGCCGACCCCATTCCCGGCCACACCAAGGTAACACACGGTTTCAAGGTGACACTACTTAACCAACAACTGATGGTATCCAGTCACATTCCCAAGCAATGCTGCAGCACCTTACAAATGTCCACGGATTTTAGTCAAGTATCATCTCGCCTTGGTTTAACGGGCAAAGCGGGTTCTAGTACTTAGCCAAAACACGATAGGCATCAGTTTAATTAGTTTGTCTTCCATTTCCAAATATTCAAGTTATGGGTGTTTAAGTGCCATGCGGTCGTACGATTTGTTTCCACTGTTCATTGGAAGACTAGTCTCCTCATATCCAACTGAGAATGCTTTAATCAAAGAGTAATATTTTAGTAATAAGCCATACATCTTTGAAGACTTTCTTATTAAAGATGTAGGTAACCACTTTGAACATATTCCCTCCATCAAAACCTCATTAAGAAGCAAAGAACAATCACCAATGACAAAGAACACATGACAGAATCATTGTTCCATGTCAGCTTCATGTTCAGGAAGAAACATCTAATCTCATCATCATGGTTAGCAAGACCTTCACTTTAGAAACACATTTCTCAAGACAAAATCTTTAGAAATAATCCCTAAAAGTATAGTCTTAACGTTCTAACAATTGCTGAGAGGAAGTCATCTGCAAGACTACTGTTTTCACTCACAGGGTGCATTTTGTTGACTTACAACACATTTTACGGTTTCAAATTTAGAAAAACCAAGACAGTTCAAATTAATTTACTTTCCCCCGATGAAATCAAGTGGATTGTAACAAGTTCAAAAAGAAAAGCACTGGTCAATTGACTGAGGACCTGAATATTGGCAGGGAAATTCCAAGTTTTAAATGAGACCGGATCCATCCATTACCGCATGTTCACCACTGGCTGTAACCTTGGTATTGTTGCAACCGCACACTAAACATTGCAACAGTCAACCCCCACTCATTATGTATTGTTTTCACAGGAAAGAGAAGCTCTGTTTCACAGGGCATCAAAACATTTAGTAAGCCTCTTGTTGTTCCTCCCCACGGAAATCTTTAGTAAAAGGCGAAAGATTTATGCGACTTGAAGAGAAACAAGAGTGATCTACAGGCTGAACGTACTTTGGCCGACCCCATTCCCGGCCACACCAAGGTAACACACGGTTTCAAGGTGACACTACTTAAAGGCCTACTGAAACCCACTACTACCGACCACGCAGTCTGATAGTTTATATATCAATGATGAAATCTTAACATTATAACACATGCCAATACGGCCGGGTTAACTTATAAAGTGACATTTTAAATTTGCCGCTAAACTTCCGGTTCAAAACGCCTCTGAGGATGACGTATGCGCGTGACGTAGACCGGCGAACACGGGTATGCCTTCCACATTGAAGCCAATACGAAAAAGCTCTGTTTTCATTTCATAATTCCACAGTATTCTGGACATCTGTGTTCGTGAATCTGTTTCAATCATGTTCATTGCATTATGGAGAAGGAAGCTGAGCAAGCAAAGAAGAAAGTTGTCGGTGCGAAATGGACGTATTTTTCGAACGTAGTCAGCCACAACAGTACACAGCCGGCGCTTCTTTGTTTACATTCCCGAAAGATGCAGTCAAGATGGAAGAACTCGGATAACAGAGACTCTAACCAGGAGGACTTTTGACTTCGATACACAGACGCCTGTAGAGAACTGGGACAACACAGACTTTTACCAGGATTACTTTGATTTGGATGACAAAGACGCAGACGTGCTACTGTGAGTATGCAGCTTTGGCTTCTAAACATTTGATCGCTTGACCATATGTGCGCAACTTTTTTTTGCGTATGTACGTAACTTTTTTAAAATATATAAGCTTTATGAACCTTGGGTTAGGTGAACGGTCTTTTGGGCTGAGTGATTGTGTGTGTTGATCAGGTGTTTGAATTGTATTAGCGTGTTCTATGGAGCTAGGAGCTAGCATAGGAGCTAGGAGCTAGCATAACACGTACCGTACCGTACGTGCGCGTCACGTACGTAACTTTTTAAAAATATATAAGCTTTATGAACCTTGGGTTAGGTGAACGGTCTTTTGGGCTGAGTGATTGTGTGTGTTGATCAGGTGTTTGAATTGTATTGGCGTGTTCTATGAAGCTAGGAGCTAGCAGAGGAGCTAGGAGCTAGCATAACAAACACGCAGGTGTTTTTATGCAGGATTAATTTGTGGCATGTTAAATATAAGCCTGGTTGTGTTGTGGCTAATAGAGTATATATATGTCTTGTGTTTATTTACTGTTGTAGTCATTCCCAGCTGAATATCAGGTCACCCCCGGCTCTCACAGCATCTTCCCTATCTGAATAGCTTCAACTCCCCACTAGTCCTTCACTTGCACTTTACTCATCCACAAATCTTTCATCCTCGCTCAAATTAATGGGGAAATTGTCGCTTTCTCGGTCCGAATCTCTCTCACTTCATGCGGCCATCATTGTAAACAATAGGGAACTTTGCGGATATGTTCAACTGACTACGTCACGCTACTTCCGGTAGGGGCAAGCCTTTTTTTTATCAGATACCAAAAGTTGCAATCTTTATCGTCGTCGTTCTATACTAAATCCTTTCAGCAAAAATATGGCAATATCGCGAAATGATCAAGTATGACACATAGAATAGATCTGCTATCCCCGTTTAAATTAAAAAAAAATGATTTCAGTAGGCCTTTAAGAAGCCCAGGAAGCTCATCAGTGACAGGTGTGTAGAGTGCTGATTGATTGCCGATTGAATGCAGCTGCTTGCTGGAGCCGGAGTGGCGCGTGCCAGCGCACGCTTGGAGGTGCGCACAGCGCAGATGACTGCACACTGGAGTGCGCCCGGGCCGTGACAGTTAGCTGTTAAATAAAAGCTGAGTGACTATAAATAAGTTATGGCAACGTCCCCGACACATTACCTGCTGCATGGTTCCTCACGTCATTAACTCTCAGTCACAGCAGGCTAGTGAAGGACACTGTGTTGAGAAAATAAAAGCCACATCAAATATTTTTCTCCTCCGCTGTATACTTTTAATGTAGGAAAAATGCGTCTGTCTCCAATATTGTCCGCACATGTCGCCGTCTAACAGCAGTGCGCTCTTAAACGCACGCCAAGACTCTACGCTACGGAAGTAAAGCGAGGGAAATACAGTGAAACAAAGCGTTCGGCTCCGTCTACTCAAAGGGAAAAACGTCCTGGACCAAGGTCTGTGTAGTTGCTGCCATGTTTTCTTGGACCAAACCGCGGTGGTGCGCATGCAGCGACTTCATTTACACAAACTGAGCAAAGTTTCCTAAAATGCATTAATGAATAACTTTTTTTCTATAATTACAAATTTAAATGGTATTACTAACCGTCTGGAATTTTTACCGTGATTAATCATTCTACCATTTACCATTACATTCTTAGTATCCACTCACATTCACAGGCTACTAGATTTAGTTTAACATTTGGTGGGTTAGACGCAAAGTAATTAGCCTACACCGAATAGGCATCGGTTTAATTTGCTTCTTTTTTTTTTAACAGACGTGTTATAGCATGTATGGGTGTTTAAGTGTCACCTATAATCATTTGTATGTGTTAACATACTTAAAATGGTCGTAGGATTTGTTGCTAGCGTTTAATAAGCAGACATATTAACATCTGACAGCTGGGTTATCTCGCGTCCAACATGACAGGAACAACAAAATGTCACATTGGGTTCGCCATCTGAAAAAGAGTCTACTCATTCAGCTCTCAAACAACTCCTCAAATTTAATGGCTTTATTTATATGCTCAACGTGGAATAAATAGCTGCAAAAAAATTAATTTTAAAACACAAAAACTAAGACTCTTCATACATGAGGGACAAGCGGTAGAAAATGGATGGATGGATGGACTTTATTTTCTGAACTCAACATGGACTGCCGTAGGAGTGCCCACACAACACAGGGGGGCGCTAAATCCTCACTTAGATCATCATCTTTTATTATATTTTATATTTTTCAATGCAAATATTGAGATAGCTAAAATTTGAAGTTTTGTAAAACGTTCTCTGATGCTCCAACATAGTCGTGTAATTTTCCTTTTCTCTGTTCAACTCATTTTAGTTCCTGAGTGCTGATGCTTGTTTTATCCACTTCCCACACAGCAGAAGATTCCTATGCGGATCCGCCTTTAAGTCGCCAGACCCGCGTTACTGTCACATTCGTTTTGGCTCCGCCTAGAGCAGGGGTCTGCAAACTGCATGCGGCTCCTTGACCACTCTGATGCGGCTCAGCTACATACATGCCGACCCCCCCGATTTTCCCAGGAGACTTATGGATCTCAGTGTCCCTCATAGATTACTCCCAGGGAAAAAATAATCCTATTTACACTCTAATTACTAAGTAAAGGGCGTGCCCTAATTGCACTGCAGGAGTAACCCCTGGCTGCAGCCCGCAGATCGAGGAGGGGCTTATTTTCCCTCAATGTGGGCGGGCTCAACGTTGAGCCCGCGGAACCAATCTGGTGGCGGAGATCCGGCACAGCACAATGACTTAATATGGAAAAAGGTTAATGTATTTGATAGACTTAGACATTCCTACTTTTAACTTGTCAAATGTTTTTTTTTTACCATGAAAATATATATATATATATATATATATACATATATATATATATATATATATATATATATATATATATATATATATATATATATATATATATATATATATATATATATATATATATATATATATATATATACATATATATATATATATATATATATATATATATATATATATATATATATATATATATATATATATATATATATATAAACCATAGCATTTACCATGAAAAAAAAAGAATAATAATTATATACAAACCATAGCATTTCCAAAAGAGTATAGACACATATTATTTTGCACACTCAATTATATTAGCTAAGTCAAATAAACCAAAGACAGAATACTTTGCATCATTGATTTTATTTTTCACCCCAGGTTAAAAATGTTTGATCTGTAAAGAAAAAAAAATGTTGTAGCCTAGCCAAATACATTCCTTAAGCTTCCATAAATGTTTAACAATGGCAAGTATCAAGGTATTTTTCTGACCCATAACAAGCAACCCTGTTCCTTGTTTCCAGTTCTGTTCATTTCCCACTGTCTAGAAAGGAAACAGATTGCGGTTCTTATAGGCACAATAACAATGCAAGATGTAAAACTAAGGTAATTGAAATAAGTGGAGGAATTACGCTTTAGTCTAGCAATAGTTGACTACAAGACTAATTAATCACATGACCTCTCACCTGTAGCCCTCCTTGCACTCGTCGCCGTTTTCTGTCCTGCAATCGGTCTTCTTCAGACCTTAGTGATTTAATGACAACATACATTCACTATGAAAACATTCATGTTGGTCTGTTCACCGTGAGTAAAACATTTTTTGTGTGATTTGTGATATTCAAAGCACTTACGGCATGGGGAAGTTCTGCAGGAGAGCGAGACACCACCATCTCCTCATTTGCAGCATGTTTTCCTTTGAAGAAGGAAATGCAGGAATATGTTAATATCCATCCATCCATCCATTTTCTACCGCTTATTCCCTTCGGGGTCGCGAGGGGCGCTGGAGCCTATCTCAGCTACAATTGGGCGGAAGGCGGGGTACACCCTGGACAAGTCGCCACCTCATCGCAGAGATGTTAATATGTTGTAAAAAAAATAACACCTTGTACACTAAGCATAATGTGTCACGATTTACACATACCTCTCTGAAATCACAATTGGCCCCCATTACAATGTACAGAGTGTACTGTAAGCCAAGAGGTACTGCTTAATATAATGTCAGGCGTATTCCCAAGGATACATTTTTTTCAATACAAATTAATGTGGTTTTAATGTAGCAAGCAAACATTTTGACAGACAACAGCAATGCTATAACATGCTGATTTGGTCTTAGCATCAAAACAAACACGCCACAGTTGTTAGAGCACCCTTGCTTTGTTTGGCCCTGAGGTGTGAACAATGTATTTTAATAAAAGTATGGCAAGAAAATAGTAAAAAGTTAGCAAATGCTATTATGTAATGTCTCACCTGGACATCATTCACACCAAGCTCTCTCCAGGGGCCAGAAGAGAGGCTGTGAGCAACGTGTCTGTACAAATAATAAGCAAAATAAAAGTCACTCAACTTCAATCAACTTTTGATTGAAAAGCACGCATAAACGCTTGGAACAAAGCCTGAACTGAATAAGGAAGAGGTTGGAACTTCAAATCAAAAAGTTTTCATAACAGGCTTAAACAGAACTGCCCGTCTCAAAAAAGATAAATAGTTCTGTTTCCATCTGTTTAAGGAATCAAAATAGTTGGAATATGGAATGGAATATTTTAGATCAAATAAAAACAGAACCATTAATTAACACAAACAAAGGACAAGTGGTTTAAAACAGAACTACCACTGTCCAGGAGGTGCCCTAAAAACCTGAATAGACTGGTTCTACTCTCATCTCTCCAAGACATGAGACAGCTAGTGGAAGAAAACAAAGTCTTAATACGTGTATGATTATATGAGTGACATTCATAGATAACCACAGTGGCACAATAGTTAACTTTACCAGTTGTTCCTGGCTGTCTTGGAGTTTCTGTCCCCAGTATGCTGTGTGTGCTGAAAACTTGTCGAGACTAGGGAAGTCTCCATGAGGTCTCTGCTCACTGTCATCATTTACTAGTGTAGAAAGCAACAACCGAAAAATAAAATCAAGTGTGAAATGTCACATTTCTCATTTGAATGATGTACAAAATAGAGCCAAAACTTTTTGATTTGAAGTTCCAACCTCTTCCTTATTCAGTTCAAGCTTTGTTCCAAGCGTTTATGCGTGCTTTTCAATCAAAAGTTGATTGAAGTTGAGTGACTTTTATTTTGCTTATTATTTGTACAGACACGTTGCTCACAGCCTCTCTTCTGGCCCCTGGAGAGAGCTTGGTGTGAATGATGTCCAGGTGAGACATTACATAATAGCATTTGCTAACTTTTTACTATTTTCTTGCCATACTTTTATTAAAATACATTGTTCACACCTCAGGGCCAAACAAAGCAAGGGTGCTCCAACAACTGTGGCGTGTTTGTTTTGATGGTAAGACCAAATCAGCATGTTATAGCATTGCTGTTGTCTGTCAAAATGTTTGCTTGCTACATTAAAACCACATTAATTTGTATTGAAAAAAATGTATCCTTGGGAATACGCCTGACATTATATTAAGCAGTACCTCTTGGCTTACAGTACACTCTGTACATTGTAATGGGGGCCAATTGTGATTTCAGAGAGGTATGTGTAAATCGTGACACATTATGCTTAGTGTACAAGGTGTTATTTTTTTTACAACATATTAACATCTCTGCGATGAGGTGGCGACTTGTCCAGGGTGTACCCCGCCTTCCGCCCAATTGTAGCTGAGATAGGCTCCAGCGCCCCTCGCGACCCCGAAGGGAATAAGCGGTAGAAAATGGATGGATGGATGGATATTAACATCTTCCTGCATTTCCTTCTTCAAAGGAAAACATGCTGCAAATGAGGAGATGGTGGTGTCTCGCTCTCCTGCAGAACTTCCCCATGCCGTAAGTGCTTTGAATATCACAAATCACAAAAAAAATGTTTTACTCACGGTCAACAGACCAACATGAATGTTTTCATAGTGAATGTATGTTGACATTAAATCACTAAGGTCTGAAGAAGACCGATTGCAGGACAGAAAACGGCGATGAGTGCAAGGAGGGCTACAGGTGAGAGGTCATGTGATTAATTAGTCTTGTAGTCAACTATTGCTAGACTAAAGCGTAATTCCTCCACTTATTTCAATTACCTTAGTTTTACATCTTGCATTGTTATTGTGCCTATAAGAACCGCAATCTGTTTCCTTTCTAGACAGTGGAAAATGAACAGAACTGGAAACAGGGAACAGGGTTGTTTGTTATGGGCCAGAAAAATACCTTGATACTTGCCATTGTTAAACATTTATGGGAGCTTAAGGAATGTATTTGGCTAGGCTAAAACATTTTTTTTTCTTTACAGATCAAACATTTTTAGCCTGGGGTGAAAAATAAAATCAATGATGCAAAGTCTTCTGTCTTTGGTTTATTTGACTTTGCTAATATAATTGAGTGTGCAAAATAATATGTGTCTATACTCTTATGGAAATGCTATGGTTTAGATATTTTTTTTTTAAAATAGTTTTTTCATGGTAAAAAAAAATACATTTGACAAGTTAAAAGTAGGAATGTCTAAGTCTATCAAATACATGAACCTTTTTCCATACTATGGTTTATATATATTTTTTTTAAATTGTTTTTTCATGGTAAAAAAAATACATTTGACAAGTTTTTTTTGTGTTTTTTTTTTGCAAATATTTGTATTGAATTTTATAGTTAAAATCACATTTAACAGTCATACTTTGGTCACGCAAAACCTTCATACAATCGCACATCCACTCATACCCACTCACATGCACACTTGAGGAGAGAGGTGCACTTAAACTTTAACAATTCAAGGTTTACAGTATAAACAGTATTAGAAAAGATACCCAGATATTGTATATATATATATATATATATATATATATATATATATATATATATATATATATATATATATATATATATATATATATATATATATATATATATATATATATATATATCCATCCATCCCGCTCTGGCTCAGGATCAGCTACAGGCTATCCAGACCATAGTGGATGAACATTCCTCGGCATCAAGGATCCTCAGGAAGTGATCCCAAGATCACCTCTCGAGGACCTCTCCACCGTTCACACTTAAAAAAGAAAAGGAAAGTCACAGAAGTTGATCAGATGTAAAACAATACAAAATAAAAAGACACAAAAAATAAATAAATAAATAAGCAAGTAAACCGTGGCAAGGCCATATCAGAAGTAACAAAAAAAACACAATAATAGTGTAGGATCAATACAGAAAATAATGAAGATAATAAAAAAGGAATACAACTACAAAAAAGATGGCAGATACATTTGACAAGTTAAAAGTAGGAATGTCTAAGTCTATCAAATACATGAACCTTTTTTCATACTATGGTTTATATATATATATATATATATATATATATATATATATATATATATATATATATATATATATATATATATATTTTTTTTTTCATGGTAAAAAAATACATTTGACAAGTTAAAAGTAGCTTTATTGACGTTTGAGAATGTGTGCTGCCGGATCTCCGCCACCAGATGGAGCCCGCGGGCTCAACGTTGAGACCCGCCCACATTGAGGGAAAATAAGCCCCTCCTCGATCTGCGGGCTGCAGCCAGGGGTTACTCGACTGTAGAGGGCGTCAAATGCAGTGTCATCACGCTCTGATATTCGGGAGTCTCCCGGGAAAAATGAGAGGGTTGGCAAGTATGACGCTATCAAGCGCCATTCATTCAAAACTTGCGGGCTGCACTAACATCAAATTTCCACATTAAAGTGCGTGTGTCGGAGACCCCTAGTTAACATAGCACAAAGCGTTTAAGCTTTATATGCGGTGTTTTTCATTTTAAATTTTACAATTTTTTTTGTGGCTCCCATTACTTTCTTTAATTTGTGAAACTTGCCAAAATGGCTCTTTGAGTGGTAAAGGTTGCCGACCCCTGACCTAGAGCTACAGCCTATATACCAGCCTAATTTACAATAACCATGACAACTTTGCAGTCCAGGCTTTAAAACACAAACAAAGCACTCAAAATGCTGGCCCCCGACATTGTCTAAGTAAATGCAGTCCGCTGACAAACACTTACTGCTGCAACGATACTTTAGCCAACGACCATCATGAAATGTAAAAATGTCAATGCCTAAATAATCTGCAGTGGCCTGGATTTCAACCTCTGTGGCCCAAGTATTGACACACTTCATCTTGGACTGCTTGATGTACTCTAAAAGCGACATATCACTCCTCAAAAGACCCCGATACCTAGCCTCATTCTTTTCTAGCTCTCTACAGGCAGCCAGTCTAATCTTACGATGGTTCTTCTGTGAACCACTGACAGCCTGATTAACAGCCCTGAAAAAGCAGTTCCCATCCGGAACTATTTTCTCGCTATGGCAGGGAACACCTAAGTAGCCCACCTCTCTATGCACCAGACCACCGACTTTCATAAAATCTACTTTTAATTGACTACACAAAGCCCTACAAACGTCATCACCGAGGGGACGCAAAAACCGTTTCGCACTCTTTGATGCAGTGATAAAACGCTAAATCAGAGTTTACTGTAACGCTATCAAAACGCTTGGATTGTTTTGACATGCTTTCACGGGAAAAAATCTTACGCTTTTTGCCATCAGTGGCAACGAATGCTGCTGTTGAGCCACTGCTAACTTCACTTAAAAAAGTGAGAACAGAAGCGCCACAGTGCTGGGCTCGCTTCAACACCAGCCACACTCTGACACACAGATGGGGCTGCAAAAATGTTGGCGTACTAACTCAGCAGCCACACATCTTACACTGACGGTACCAATACCCAGAATCCCATGCAGCCCTAACTCTTCCGCTCAACCAACGCACGGAGAGGGAGGGGGAGGGGGGTTGATGTGTGGGGGGATTTGGTGGTAGCGGGGGTGTATAATGTAGACCGGAAGAGTTAGGGCTGCATGGGATTCTGGGTAATGGTTGTGTTGTGTTTATGTTGTGTTACGGTGGGATGTTCTCCAGAAATGTTTTTTTCATTCTTTTTTGGTGTGGGTTCACAGTGTGGCGCATATTTGTAACGTAACAATGTTAAAGTTGTTTGATACGGCTACCGTCAGTGTAAGCTGTGTGGCTGATGACTAAGTATGCTTTGCTGTCTCCTGTGTGTGCAAGTAATAACAACATGCAACATGTGGCTGGACTGGCACGCTGTATGTAAATGCTATAGAGCACAATTACTGCAGTGCAATTAGGGCATGCCCTTTACTTAGTATTTAGAGTGTAATTAGGATTATTTTTTCCCTGGGAGTTATCTATGAGGGACACAGAGATCCATAAATCTCCTGGGAAAATCGGGGGAGTCGGCATGTATGTAGCTGAGCCGCATCAGAGTGGTCAAGGAGCCGCATGCGGCTCCGGAGCCGCGGGTTGCCGACCCCTGATCTAGAATATAGGGACTGAATGGTGAAGAATTAGTGAGGACACGCCCCGAATAAAATATTCAGGCAGTGGGTAGTAATCGAACAGCTCTGCTTGACTAACAGAGAAGTTATGCATATGTGTATTGTAATAGGCATTAATGTAAGGTTGACGAACAGCCTGATATACCTCAGTGATAAAATACACTGTTACATTTTTATGAATGACAACCTTTTTAATTTTTCCTACAACAAGGCCATCATCATTACGACCTATAACAACAAACATGTTGCTCTTATATGTTGTCCCTTTCACAGTCACGTGATGACTAATGAGGGTATTTTGAGGATCAAAGTTAAGATTAGATAGATTAGATAGTACTTTATTGATTCCTTCAGGAGAGTTCCCTCAGGAAAATTTAAATTCCAGCAGCAGTGTACAAAATTGTAAAAAGTAAATAATGGGGGTATAAATGGAGACAAAATAGAACAATATTACAATAGAATAAAAATAAAAAGCAACGATGAGAATAAAAATATAACAGTAAAATAAGAATATAACAAGAGAAACTAGGCAGTAGTGACCATGTTATGAAAAAGTATTTCACTGTTATTGTTATTGAGCAGATGACTGTCTCATCTTTGTATTGTAGTCTTCCACAATAAGTTCAGTTCCCTTCTCTTACCTCAACAGATGGTAGAAACAGGGTCCCAGAACTGGGGTGGTGGTATTTTTTTTTTTTTTTGATAAAGAAATACAATCATCATGATTGTATTTCTTTATTCATGTGTGCTTAAGGACTGTATCTCTGTAGACTGTATTGATCTATATTGATATAATAATGTATATATTGTGTGTTTTATGTTGATTTAATAAAAATAAAAACAATTTTTTTCTTTTCTTGTGCGGCCTGGTACCAATTGGTCCGCGGCCCGGTGGTTGGGGACCACTTCGCGCTACATGAGACAATATTACAAGTTAAACCTTTTGCACTATACATATCAGTCCTACTCTTGCCATATTTATGGCGACGGCTGTGAGTTTTGAAGGCTGAGAAGTTGGAAAAAACTATTGTGCATTCAGGGAAAGCACACTTAAACGATGCATTAGGCATACAAGCATGTGTCTAACATACGCAAATACATTGCTGCAAGTCGTAGCACAAATGTTGAAAGTTATCATCTTTTTGAGATGACTATGACAGTATGATCACTATGACAAAAATGAAGAAAACTTAGCTAGCTAGCATGCGGCGGTACATGTGGTCAACGATGTCTGTGATGCTCACTGTGACGCTAAGTAATTTCGGACTTTATAAATATATATATAAAGCAATTCAAACAGAAAATGACACATCAAGTTACAAGTGACTCTTACCTTGTTATCAAAAACACACCAGTAGAATGGATTTAGGTGATTGTATAGCTGGGGGTGGCAGCAGGTTATTGCTCGTCCATCCATCGGTACTTGACAACGTCAGAGTTATGATGTGCGGAATGATACGTGAATATTGATAAAAGGAGTGCCAGATCTTTATGCTCTAAAATTGATTTTCAAATCAAAATGTCGATACTTTGATAGTACATGTTTTGAGGTAAAATATCATTAATAGCAACACAATGGGAAGTATTATTTAAATATTGTATAAGTGACACGGTTTAGTGCAGACCTGGGCATTCTGCGGCCCGCGGGCCGCCTCCGGCCCTTTGTGCGTCCCTGTCCGGCCCGCGTGAGGCCAATTATAAATTACAAAATAAATTTTAAAAAGTATCTATGTCGAGTGTGCAATACAACGGTGCTGCTTTTGTTTTGAAAATCGTTATTTGTATTACTTCCGTGTGGACGTATGCGTGATTGTGAGTGAATGTGAACAACTGCAATTACAAAATAAAGTTGAAAAAACATCTATGTCCTGCGCGCAATACAACTGTGCTGCTTTTATTTTGAAAAGTATTATTTATGGGCGTGTGTCCGTGTGTAACCTGCGAGTGAAGGTGCACATGCAGCGACAAGTGATGCACGGTTTACACCCGAGACGCCAAAAAGAGAAAAGTTGATGAGGAATGCCGTGTTTTCAACAAGACATGAACTGCAAAGCAACGTCCCCTCACCTAAGGTGCGTGCCTGCGCAATTGCGCACTGCTCAAGCGTCCGCTGCGCGCAGCAAGTATATATGCCGCGCACCAAATCAAATCCCATCTGAATTATAAACAAAATAAACATATTTATTCTATGGAATTTTGCAATGCAACTTTGAGTGACAGTGACAACAAGCGGCCCTAACGGTGTTCGTCAACACCGTTCAATTGAACACCGTTCAATTATTGTAACGTCTATCGAGATGCTTCGAGGACAGGAATTATATCGATCACTTTATTGAACAAAACTGTTTATATTCGGACATAACCACACCAAAAACATGAGTAAAACAATTCTATCTCGAAAAACTAGTCATTTTCTGCCGTACAAACCAGGCCAAAAGCAACTTGTCATCTGTCACCAACACGCATAGCACTAAACCACTGGTGCGTTTATGGCCACACAAAAAGTCGGACAACTCAAACACCACACAAAGTTACACTATGACTCCTCAGTCATACGTGTGCTTATTTTACTGTCATTTATTATTAATGTTAATTTATTTATATTAGTCATGGAATGCTGTTACACACACTATGTTGAAGTATTACTATTATTATTATTATTATTATTATTATTATTTATCTTACGGTATATATCAAAAATAATTGTCCTGGGTATGACTCAAAACTGCATCCGGTGATGAGGCTTCAGTTCGGGAGTTCTGGAGTTTTGGGGAAGGTGGAGTTACCTCTCAGTCATCATTGCTCCCAGGTCCACTCTGACCCGGGGTGGTAGTACCTGTCAGGGTCCCAGCTATGGGTTGAATAGCATTTCAAAGACCTCAACGGTGGAAGTGGCGGAGGATGACACTGCATGTCACAACGGCACTGAAGGCGGATGAAGGCTGCAACAGAGAGTGGTCTCCAGTCGTCATGGATCCATGCCACTGGATCAAGGCCCCTCTCTGCCAAGGACCGTGTGGTGGCTGCAGGCGCATCAGTCTCCCCACGCTAAAAGACGTCACACGCAGGCGTCCTCCCGAATGGGAATCCATCCATTCTGAGGACAGTCATACTCGACTACGAGTGACTGCCGATGATGATCAAAAATAATATTGAGCAAAATTTAATTGAAATATTGCGATGTGGCCCTCCAGCAGTGCTCGGGTAGCTCATGCGGCCCCCGGTAAAAATTAATTGCCCACTCCTGGTTTAGTGGGAACTACTTTTTCTTCCACCTGGGTACGTGTTATTCGTGAGAGCAGCAGATCGAATTGTGGGCGGACCCAAGAAACAAGTCTGAAAAATACTGTATTATACTGTAGGTTGTGCAGTAGCTTACTGTTGGTCGATATTTTTTGTAAAATGCAACAAAATGTACAGTACTTAACTGTATTTAAGAAGAACAGTATATAACTGTAATTTGTTTTTGTATTTTTACAGTAATTTTTTACAGTGTAGAGCATTTGACTGCAGGTAAATAGGTCCCCAATTCAACTCTAGGCGCCCCCTCATCAGAGTGCTCCACTTTTTCCGATGGTTTCCTGAGCTTCTCCAATTTTATTGAGCCATGTTTTATACGCAAATCGTGTTATGTAAAATTGAATTACTATGTTTAACAGGGGGTGTATCTCAGTGGTAGAGCATTTGACTGCAGATCAACAGGTCCCCAGTTCAACTCTGGGTGCCCCCTCATCAGGTTCCTCCACTTCCTTTGAACAAAGTATCAACTTGTACAACTCTTTTTAGTGTTGTTCAAAATCACAAATGCCATTTGTACAATTAAACAAATTTGTAATATCGGACAGGCGTGTTGCTCAGTGGTGGATCGTTTGACTGCCGAACAAGAAGTCTCTACTTCATTTCTGGTTACTCTCATAAGTTTTCCTTTTGTCCTTTTGTGGTCGATACCAATACATACAAGTTTTAAAAAGCAATGTTCAAAACCTAAAACATATTTTGTATGATGAAACAAGGTTTTTGGATTGTGTTTGCAGCTCACTGGTAGAGCATTTCACTACAGATAAAAAGGTCCCCAATTCAACTCTAGGCGCCCCCTCATCTGAGTGCTCCACTTTTTCCGATGGTTTCCTGAGCTTCTCCAATTTTATTGAGTCATGTTTTATACGCAAATCGTGTTATGTCTAATTGAATTTATATCTTTATCAGGGGGTGTAGCTCAGTGGAGGACCCTTTAACTGCAGACCAAGAGGTCCCTAGTTCAACTCTGGACCCTCTTCAGGATCCACCACTTTTTCTGAGCTTTAAAAATATTCTTCTATTTTTGAAACCCCAAGCATATTTTGTACAAACAAATTTGCAACATTGCCAGGTGGTGTAGCTCATTGGTAGAGCATTTGACTGCAGATCAAGAAGTCCCGAGTTCAGCTCTGGGCCCCACCCCCTAATCAGAGTCCCTTACTTCTTCTGAGCATTTTTTGTTCTTCTACAATTTTCTTGAGCAATGTTTTAAACCCAAAAAGTGTTTTACAATAGAATCAACATACACAAAAGGGGGTGTAGCTCAGTGGTAGAGCATTTGACTGCAGATCAACAGGTCCCCAGTTCAACTCTGGGTGCCCCCTCATCAGGTTCCTTCACCTTCTGTGAACAAAGTCTCAACTTATACGACTCTCATTAGCGTTGTGCAAAACCACAAATGCTATTTGTACAATTGAACACATTTGTAATATCAGACAGGTGTGTTGCTCACTGGTAGAACATTTGACTGCAGAACAAGAAGTGTCCACTTCAAATGTAGTTAGTTTTATAAGTTTTCCTCTTTACCTTTTGTGGTCAATTCCAATATATACACGTTTTAATGAGCAATGTTCAAAACCCAAAACATATTTTGTACGATGAAACAAGGTTTTTGGACAGTGTTTGCAGCTCACTGGTAGAGCATTTGACTGCAGGTAAAAAGGTCCCCAATTGAACTATGGGCGCCCCCTCATCAGAGTGCTCCACTTTTTCCGATGGTATCCTGAGCTTTTCCAATTTTATTGAGCCGTGTTTTATACGCAAATCGTGTTATGTATAATTGCATTACTATGCTTGACAGGGGGTGTAGCTCAGTGGTGGAGCATTTGACTGCAGATCAAGAGGTCTCCAGTTCAACTCTGGGTGCCCCCTCTTTAGGGTCCACCACTTTTTCTGAGCTTTAAAAAAAAATAATTCTTGAGCAATTTTTTAAACCCCAAGCATGTTTTCTACAGACAAATCTGCAACATTGCCAGGTGGTGTAGCTCATTGGTAGAGCATTTCACTGCAGATCAAGAAGTCCTGACTCCAGCTCTGGGTGCCACCCCCTAATCAGAGTCCTCTACTTCTTCCAAGTGTTTTCTAATTTTATACAAATTACTTGAGCAATGTTTTAAACCCAAAAAGTGTTTTGTATAATGTAATCAACATACTTAAAAGGGGGTGTAGCTCAGTGGTAGAGCATTTGACTGCAGATCAAGAGGTCCCCAGTTCAACTCTGGGTGCCCCCTCATCAGGTTCCTCCACTCTAGGGATGGGCGATACCACACTTTTAGGATTCGATACGATACCGATACTTTTTCTCGCATTTTCATCGATACCGATACCGATACCAATAATTTCTTATTGGCAATTTTTTGTCAGTCAAAAATATTATTACTATTGTTATTATTTAAGACAAATCACAAGACAACTACAGACCATTTATACCACATGTATTATGGTCAATATATAATAAAAGTAAAATTAAAATAAATAACATAAATATGAAAAATAAATTAAATATTATATATAATAATAACTATATATTATATATAATAATAATTAAATATTAGGGCTTTCCAATTAACAGTCAAATCCGAATTGCAAGAAGCTACAGTTATTTTTTAAAGTTTGTGATATAATTAGCAATTAATGAAATATGAAATAGGCTAATGTTTTCGAAACGTAAGAAATCATGTTACAGATTAAAACGAAAATCACATTCACGATTTTCTTGGAAAAAAATAAAACTGTAATGCAAAGATGAAGAATCTCCAAATTGTATCTCTTTCTTATCTTGTTTTAAATACTCAAGCTATTTTCAACTAGGGATGAAGTTTGATAAGAAATCATCGAGTTCGAGTCTATTATCAAATCCTCTTATCGAACCGATTCCTTATCGATTCTCTTATCGAGTCCAGATAGGTTGTTGTATATGGAAAAAAAAACCACAATATTTGGTTTAACAAAAGCTCACTTTTATTATATAAGAAAACAATTTAATCTAAAAAATAAATAAATATTGACTGTTACCCCCCTAAAAAAATAAAATAAAATAAATAAATATTGACTGTTGTTACCCAAAAGGATATTAAGTGGGATTTTTCAGAAAAACAAATATATACAGTATCACAAAAACAACCTGTCTCTGTGATCACTATAGGTGTATAAATAATACTATAGTGTTAAATAAAATCAGTCCCTTGGGCACAAAACTGGAAATTATACAGCTCTCCAAAAAGTGCAATTCTGCTGCTATTTGACATAACTGTTTGTTATGATGCTTTGACATTTTTGCACTTTATTTCTTTATTGAAAGAAAATTCTATGAAGAGAAAAGTTGTTTGCAAATGTGGTTACAATGCTAAAAAATGAAAAGTTAAAGCTAAAAAAAGAAATACACTTTATTGAGTTAACATTATTTCTTTATAGGGGGAAAGATGTTATGAGCTAGGGAATATAACAACTACACTACCCATCATGCAACAGGAGTGACGAGCATGCGCGGTAGCCCCGAAAAGTGTTGCATGTCGTCACCCGTGAAAGTAAACGTCAAGAACTCAGCCAACACGCCTCGTCTGCATTATTTATAATTAGACAGACAACACATATACAGTGTGATTTTGTTTTGTTTACAAGGAAAGGCAAGGCAAGGCAAGGCAACTTTATTTGTATAGCGCTTTTCATACACAAGGCAGACTCAAAGTGCTTCACAGACAACAAAGTGAAATGAAAGAAAATAAAAGCAAAATTAAAATGCAGACAATAAAAATAAAAACAGTGCAGACGTTAAAAGTTAAAAGATTAAAAGATTTAGCTGAAAGCTAAGGTGAACATAAAAGTCTTCAGTCTAGTTTTAAAAGTAGTGAGAGTTGGGGAGAGTCTGACATCTTCAGGAAGTTTATTCCAGCTATGTGTTGCATAGTGACTGAATGATGCTCTCCCTTGATTTGAGTTTACTCTTGGAACCGCTAACAGATTGGTCTCAGAAGATCTTAGTGATCTAGAGGGCGTATATAGTGGGAGCATATCAGTGATATACTTGGGCCCTAGACCATGTAGTGATTTATATGTGAGCAGGAGGATTTTGAAATCTATTCTCTGATGTACAGGGAGCCAATGTAAGGATTTAAGAATTGGTGTAATGTGCTCACATTTTTTGGTCTTTGTTAGAACTCTAGCAGCAGCGTTCTGAACAAGCTGTAGCTGCCTGACAGTTTTTTTGGGAAGACCTGCAAGGAGACCATTACAATAGTCTAGCCTACTGGTAATAAAGGCATGTACAAGTTTTTCTAAGTCTTGAGCTGACATGAGCCCTCTAAGTCTTTTTACATTTTTGAGGTGATAGTAGGCCGATTTTGTTACTGATTTGATGTGACTGTCGAAATGTAAATCCGAATCTAAAATAACCCCAAGATTTCTGGCTTTATTTGAGGTTTTCAGGGACAGTGATTGAAGGTGTTGGATGACTTTAAACCTTTCTTTTTTAGCACCAAAAACAATTATCTCAGTTTTATCTTCATTTAGTTGTAGGAAATTTTGGCACATCCAGTGTTTGACTTGCTCAATGCACTGGCACAGAAGATCTATGGGGCGATAGTCATTTGGTGATAGCGCTACATAGATTTGGGTGTCATCGGCATAGCAATGATGGTCAATGTTATTATTTTGCATGATTTGTCCTAGTGGGAGCATATAGATGTTAAATAAAGTCGGCCCCAAGATTGAACCTTGGGGGACTCCACACGTTACGTTGGTTGGTTCTGATACAAAGTCACCAATGGAAACAAAATAGTTCCTATCTTGTAGATAGAAAGAAAAACAAAAGTTAAAAAAGGGAGATGTGTTGTATATATATGTATGTGCTGCGGTTGCTTTAAGAACGTTGTGACAGCTGCCGTAAAGGAGGTGCGTTGCTAGCCTGGTTGCTATGTTTCCGGTGGGTCGTAAAAGTGTTCTTCATGTGTTTGTACCCTGCTCAAATCTCTCAGTAAAGTTATTCATTGGATTATACCTTTTGTTTTGAACTTTATTACACCTTGGAACGCTTTTTCCCGTCCATTTTTTTCCTGCTTTTGCTATCTGCGCCTAATGACTGAGCTACGTGACTGATTTCTTGTGATGTCACACGGAGCATTTCTGGTCGGGACGGGATTCGTTCCGAGGGATTCGAATGAAGAACCAACTCTTTTCTTTACTATAGTGGTCTCCATAACGAGTACCGGTTCTCAAAAAGGGATTCGAGTCCGAGGACTCGGTTCTTTTCTTATCGAATAACCGGGAAAACCAGTTTCGAGTATCATCCCTATTTTCAACTAACAGTAAATTCCCCTGTGTGGAAATTATTTGAATTTAGGATAATCATTTCAACAAAAATATTCAGTAAACATTACTAAAAACAAAAACAAAACAATGCCTGTTTTAAGGCAACAATTGGACAACACTGGATATTCCTGGCTGCATCGCTGTCGGCTGGCTGTGTGTGTGTTGCACGTTGACGACGCTCATTCGCTGTCTCCTGTCACGTGACTGGGCCAGCTCTATACTCTGCCAGGTACAGGGGTGTCCCAGCACATAGTAAGTTAAGTAAGTCATCAAAAACATCTGAAAGTGATGCTTGCACCCCCCACACGCCGTTTTTTGGTTTATATCGATACTTTTTTCAGAAAAGTGATGCCAAATGAGCAGCGTGTGAGTATCGATATATCGATACCACAGGATCGATACGCACATCCCTACTCCACTCCCTTTGAACAAAGTCTCAACTTGTACAACTCATTTTAGTGTTGTTCAAAATCACAAATGCCATTTGTACAATTAAACAAATTTGTAATATCGGATAGGCGTGTTGCTCAGTGGTGGAGTGTTTGACTGCGGGTAAGAAGGTCCCCAGTTCAAATCTGGGTGCCCCCTCATCAGAGTCCTACACTTTTTCCCCTCATCAGACTCTCATTAGCGTTGTGCAAAACCACAAATGCTATTTGTACAATTGAACATGATGATTCTATGTGTCACTTCCTGTCAATGAGAAAGGACGCAAAGAAAAAAAGCTCCGCTTCTGCTACCGGAGTTTTTGTTAAGTCTGAAGATTTTGACCACTGATTTGACCATTGATTTGCGATCACAGCCACAGGAGAGTCACCTGGCATCTTCGATCTGATTTTGGTCAGTTGAGAGGCACTGATACGCTGAAATAAGGCGAGTGGAAGAGCCGTTAGCCGCAAGCCAAAGGCGCCTCCCGCAGTTCAAAGCGGTTGCCTAGCAACCAAAAGTTACGGCGAGTTTACAGCTGTTTTAAAGTGATCCCGACGTCGCAGAGTGATATAAGTTGACAGGCTGACACCTCAAATTGATCTCTGAACGGCGCAAGGTACGAAATTGTTGAAAAAACAAGTTAAAAGTGCCGCAAGTCGCTAAAGAAGTAACTGCCCTTAAGACATAAGAGGCGCTGACGTCAGTGACTGCCGCGATGCCAAAAGTTAAAGGATTGACTGGAAAGACTGATTTGAAGCTGGGCACAGGACATGATGGGATTCAAGAAGGGATACTACAAAAAATACTCCAGGAATTTAAAGAAGAAATGTTAGAAAAATTGGAAGAATTGATGGATGGATGGAAAGAGGATATGAAAGAAATGAAAGAAGAAATGAAAGAAATGAAAAAAGAGAACAACTCCAGAAATAAAGAAGCCACTGAAATGAGCAAACAAATGAAGATCCTTCAAGAAGACAACAACATGCTGAGGAACATCATAGATGAAATGGATCAGGATAAACGAATGAATGATATCATTGTGACAGGGCACCGAATTAAACCAAGATCCTATGCGAAAGCTGTGAATAATGAAGGTGAACCAGATGAAATGGATATGGTCTCAGCAGAACAGCAAGTGGTCAACTTCCTGCAATCAAAAGAAATTGAAATTGACATTAATACCATCGAAACATGCATCCCACTGAACGGAAGAAACAACAACGCCACTCCAGTCGTGCTTGTGAAACTCGTAAACAGAAAATCTAAAATGGCATTGCTGAGACAGGGAAAGAAGCTGAAGGGAACAAATGTGTACATGAATGAGCATCTCACAAAACGCAATGCTGGAATCGCCAAGAAAGCACGCGACTTGAGAAGGCAGGGAAAAATCCAGGGAACTTGGAGCACCAACTGTAAAATCTACATCAAGCTGAATGGAGGTCCAGAAGCAAGAGTAATTGTTGTCCACACTCAAAAAAGTGAATGAGGTGTGTTGTGCACTATATATAATTTTTTTGTTTTCAGTTTACTTAAAATACATGTCTTTGTTATGTTAAAATATTTTTTTCTAATAAAGTCCATGTAATTGTGTCTTTGGTTATGTGTACAAAATAATTATGCGTTGGTTGATCACAAAACATTTCATTGAAGTGAATTATGATTGAAATACTTATTACATCCAGAAGGTGGCAGTAAGAAGAAAATTCAAATGCTTCACACTACACGTGCGCAAACTCTGAATCAACTTTCTTGTTTTTGCCGGTGAACTTGCAAACGGTCGTCACCATTTGTCTGTGTTTCTGGCTTGAGAGGTAGGAGGGCATTTTTCATCAGTACTTATTGTATTATTTACATAATGAGCATGATTTAATTGTGTGTTTGTGATATAACACTTCTATATTTCCGTTGTGTTTGTGCTTCAGAGAGCAGTAGCCAGTGCATGATAAAACTACACTACCTTCAGGCTGCTTTTACCCCGCCGACCCCCAGGCAGGTAGGTTAGCTACTAAAATAAAGCACCAGTGGCATTTGTCAAGGGTAAATGTCACCAACAACGGGAGCATCTGGTTATGTTTAACGAGCAGTAGAGCCGTTGTGGTGAGCTGGGAAGCGGGTGTTAGCCGCGAATGCTAACCGCTAGCGCTAGCCGAAGTTAAAGGCCTACTGAAATGATTTTTTTTATTTAAACGGGGATAGCAGATCTATTCTATGTGTCATACTTGATCATTTCGCGATATTGCCATATTTTTGCTGAAAGGATTTAGTATAGAACAGGGGTCGGCAACCCAAAATGTTGAAAGAGCCATATTGGACCAAAAATACAAAAAAAAAATCTGTCTGGAGCCGCAAAAAATTAAAAGCCATATTACATGTGTCATGAGATATAAATTTAATTAAGAGGACTTAAAGGAAACTAAATGACCTCAAATATAGCTACAAATGAGGCATAATGATGCAATATGTACATATCGCTAGCCTAAATAGCATGTTAGCATCGATTAGCTTGCAGTCATGCAGTGACTAAATATGTCTGATTAGCACTCCACACAAGTCAATGACATCAACAAAACTCACCTTTGTGCACTCACGCTCGACGTTAAAAGTGTGGTGGACAAAATGAGACAGAAAAAGTGGCATAAAACACGTCCTAGAAAGTCGGAGAAATGTATACATGTAAACAAACTATACGGTGAGTTCAAGGACCGCCAAAATAAGTAGGAAAAAACGGCGCTCGCCAAATACTCGAATGAGTGAAGCATATTTAATATAAACAGTGTGATTTATAACAATTAGGGAGGTTTGTGTCATGTTTGTCCTCCTACAGAAACCATACTAAAACAAAAAAATACATTTTTTCCCCTCATCTTTTTCCATTCTTCATACATTTTTGAAAAATCTCCAGAGAGCCACTAGGGCGGCGCTAAAGAGCCGCATGCGGCTCTAGAGCCGCGGGTTGCCGACCCCCTGTATAGAACAACGACGATAAAGATCGCAACTTTTGGTATCTGATAAAAAAAGGCTTGCCCCTACCGGAAGTAGCGTGACGTAGTCAATTGAACATATACGCAAAGTTCCCTATTGTTTACAATGATGGCCGCATGAAGT
Organism: Entelurus aequoreus; assembly: GCF_033978785.1. Taxonomy (NCBI): domain Eukaryota; kingdom Metazoa; phylum Chordata; class Actinopteri; order Syngnathiformes; family Syngnathidae; genus Entelurus; species Entelurus aequoreus. Next base: position 27,390,570 of record NC_084752.1, on the reverse strand, counting down.
GAGAGAGATTCGGACCGAGAAAGCGACAATTTCCCCATTAATTTGAGCGAGGATGAAAGATTTGTGGATGAGTAAAGTGCAAGTGAAGGACTAGTGGGGAGTTGAAGCTATTCAGATAGGGAAGATGCTGTGAGAGCCGGGGGTGACCTGATATTCAGCTGGGAATGACTACAACAGTAAATAAACACAAGACATATATATACTCTATTAGCCACAACACAACCAGGCTTATATTTAATATGCCACAAATTAATCCTGCATAAAAACACCTACGTGTTTGTTATGCTAGCTCCTAGCTCCTCTGCTAGCTCCTAGCTCCATAGAACGCGCCAATACAATTCAAACACCTGATCAACACACACAATCACTCAGCCCAAAAGACCGTTCACCTAACCCAAGGTTCAAAGAGCTTATATATTTTTAAAAAGTTACGTACGTGACGCGCACATACGGTCAAGCTATCAAATGTTTAGCAGCCAAGGCTGCATACTCACGGTACCTGATATTCAGCTGGGAATGACTACAGCAGTAAATAAACACAAGACATATATATACTCTATTAGCCACAACACAACCAGGCTTATATTTAATATGCCACAAATTAATCCTGCATGAAAACACCTACGTGTTTATGCTAGCTCCTAGCTCCTCTGCTAGCTCCTAGCTCCATAGAACACGCCAATACAATTCAAACACCTGATCAACACACACAATCACTCAGCCCAAAAGACCATTCACCTAACCCAAGGTTCATAAAGCTTATATATTTTTAAAAAGTTACGTACGTGACGCGCACATACGGTCAAGCTATCAGAATATGGCATAAGTATAGTCTCTTCCTAGGTTTAAAGGCTACATTCTTTCAAAGTGTGTCCATTACATTAAAGTGATGACATTTTCTGAACTAGCAATTATTTGCTTTTACCCACATATAAATTATGATTATTATCAAAAATCTAGTTGTGTAAATATTTTCTAGAAGCACCATAGTCATCCATAGTCATCCCCACTATATCATCACAATATCGATATTGAGATATTTGGTCAAAAATGTCATATTGCCTATTCCAACCTAAATCAACTAATTTGAGCACTGTTAACCATAGTATGACACGTTTGTTTCCCATGCTACTATCATTGCCACTGGCTTCTGTCTGTGGATTGCTCAATGTTTGCTTCAGTGTCCAGTTCGTTTTACATATGACCAAAGTCAGTTGGTTTCTTTCTCATTTGAATGCTTTTAATGTATACATATTTAATGACTTCATACTTTTGTTTTCATCTTCTCTAGACTGACTCATTTGGATGATGGCTGCACCAGTAAAACTACGGATTATCCTTGGTTCCAACAATGCTGAAAAACTGACCATAGAATCAGGCATGCCAATGTCTGTTGAGGATCTTGCAAATGAGATCAAACGTCAGTTTGATATAGAGGAGGACATTAGACTCCAGTACATGGACAGTGGCTTTGATAACGAATTTGTTAACCTTAACAAAATTTGCGACATTCAAGACAAGAGCACAGTGAAAATAATCCGCTTGTCAGATGCTCTAGACCTCAGCCAAGGCAGCATGAACCAGAGTGGGGAAGAAGCATCCTTGTCATCTTCTGACACATTAAAACTCTCCTCTGATTCAGAATATTCTCGATCACATTGGCCCATAGAATTCCAAATTCCAAAGTTTTCATATGACGTGGAGATGCAACTTCGAAGTGCAAACCAGGACTTTGTATCAAATGGAGTTCTTCTGACCCCCGGTCATAAACTTAAATCAGACATCTTGGAAAGTCTGGCTCAGGAAATCATCAAGTTTAAGGCATATCCCTCAAACTTGGAAATTGAATCTGTTGCTGAAGCTTTAATCAAAGCACATCCATGTTTGAGAGAACAGAGATCCTTCTGTGGTTTCTACGGCTGGAAAATAAGCCTCAAGTATAAGATGGCAAACTACAGGACAAAACTTAGAAACTTGGGGTGCCCAGAACTGAGCATCAATTCCCTCAAGCACAAACCTGCAGATAGATGTCAGCCCGCCTATAATGTCAAAAAACCAAGGAAAGCCGAAGTCAATTTTTTCCCCTCCTTTCCTGCTGGAGAGACCCAGGACAGCCTTGAAGGGGAAAGATTGGCGTTGTTATCTGAGGTCAAGAAGAGACATAATGATAAAGTTGTCAAAGAAAAGATGGCTAAGACCTTCGCAGAAGGCAAGAGGTCGTCAGAGACAAGCCCATGATCATGGAGTTCAAGATCAGATGGCCAGGACTCTTCACTGTCGCAGAGGTATGAAATGCTTTTTAAATCGGCTATAGTCAACAATTTCAATTTATTTATTTTTTGCAATTCTGCTATATTGCATAGTGACAGACATGGAGGGCAGGGGAGAGAGAGTTGTAATGGCTTCCAGTCACATGGGAATGTTAATCATTTTGTGTAAAATGTAACACAGGAAAGGCTGTTATACTACAGTACAACCTGTTTTTGTACATTCTTGTGAAAGTATTTCTGTTTTAAATGTTAAATGCTTTAATAGGTACCAATAATATGTTGTTTGTGGACATTATGTTTTCAGGTGGAAGCAGAATTTGTGAGGATCACTACTGGTCCCCTTGTCTCAAAGTTCCATGCACAGCTTGACCAACACACTGCCCAGCTCATCAAAGTGTTCAAGAAGAAAGGAGGCTCTGCGGGGACTACCATCAGAAGGATTTTGGTCCCAATCACACAGGTATGTTTTGCTATCGCTACAGATATGAGATGGGGTGAGAGAGAAAGGGGGAGACATGCAGCAAAGGGAGTCGAACCCGCAGCTGCTGCCTCGAGGACCTTCGGCCTCTTTACATGTGGCGACTGCTCTAACCACTGTTAGCCGCCCCAGCGAGTCAGTTTTGACAAGTTAACAGTCAGAATAATATCTCTGTATTTTTTTCTTTCTTTAGAATGAAACTGTTGAAAAGAGGAGGGAGTGCATCCTCAGGGCGCTTTGTATCTACCTCAACGAAGACCCGAACATCCTCTTCAAAGAATACCTGGTTGGTAATTTTAATAGTTTAGTTTCTACCTGTAATAAATAATTTTAAATTTTAACCTCTGTGGGGGTGGTACCAAAGCCACTGGCGTTGATGGCTCGTTGGTGCCCTGGGTGAAGCTTCGTTAGTGCTCCATTTTGCTGTAACAACAGCCAACTCTAAGAAATATATATATTAGATTAAATAACTCAGGTGACAGATTCATTCTCTAAAATTTTGCTGGAATCACTTGGCACTGCTTTATCTTATTTTTACACAAATAGCACTTTCTGAAGTATCTAGTTATTTTCATTAAAAGGAAACCTAAAAGGCAAAAGTTAATCTTTGGAATTCTACAAAATCTGTGATTTCATAGATTGGTTGTGTCCTTTCTTTCTCCCCTATGTAAAGGATACTGCTGGCACCGCTGCACAGAGGGAGCTTGAGCAACTTACCCTTGGCATCTACATCATCAAAGTCGAGGGAGGTGATGCCACCACTCCTCCAGCTGATGTTGGAATAGTGATCGAGGGTGTTGAAGTTCTTCATGACCTGGGAGACGTCACCTCTGCATGTGCACTCTTAATGGGTGTAATATATGCACTGAACCTCAGTTATCCTAAGGAACTGAAGACCTTCTTTGAAGGACTTCAAAAGCTCTTCCTTCAGCTGGATGCTGGCAGACTCTCAGCCAAGGTACAAATGCTCAAGAACAAACTGTATGAATGAACCAAACATTGATTTGGATGCTGAAGTGACAAGTTAAGTGAGAGACCATGCAGCACCAAATTTGTTGACAACTGAATGGAAATAGAAATAGCAAATCTTCTAGCTGAAGTTATTGTTTACGTAGATATTGAAAACTCTTTCATAACCAGAGGACCATAAGAACTTGTTGTAGTGGCTGCAACACGAGCTGACATGCTTGTAGAAATGTTTTCCTTCCACACTACTAAATTAAAGGTTGACAGCAGCACATGTTGTTATAGTTTGACTATTATGCTGTTTAAAAAAAAAGAGAACTAAAAGTTTGTTATATTGTCACACAATAATATTGACAAATCAGGGATGTTTTGTTTGTTTATGCTGCATCAAGGTAGTTTATAATTGTTAGTGTTGGGTAACGATGCAAAACAAGTTGACATGTTTGTCAATATAATTACATTTCAGGGTATTCCCTCCACAATATTAAAAATGGTTAGATTACAATGCTGTTACAAAAACAAAAAATTGAGAACTGCAAGCCTGTTGGATTGTTGAATTGCATAAAAGCAGTTTGCAACTGTTGGTGTTGAACCATGCTGCACCCTAATATCTGTTAGGGTTTTATTTTGGACCAAGTGGCAACAAAATGTTCAATAAATATCGCTTAATAAAGGAAATGACAAATATATGTTGGGTGTACGAAATTCATTTGTGTGGAACCTGTTGACAAACTAGAATTATGTCACACTAATTAGTATAAAATAAATTGGATGAAAACCTATTTTTACTAATTGAACTTAAATTTATTATTTTACTTCTATAAATAAAATATATGTTTAAAGGACAAATGTAAAACATGTAGCCTGTATATATATTATTTATGTCCATATAACATAACTGAATTCGATTGGATAAACTTAAATATCTCTTGTTGAACAGAAGTAATTTTATCTAGTTGGGTCAGTTATTTAACTAACATAATACACTTATGTGGAACCTGTTGACAAAATAAATTTAATTAAAGTCAATGTTTCAATTTTTTGAGTGCATGACATCAAGGACCTGGACAATTTTTAAAGTTTACACAGCTACCGCAACAACGATGATAATGGACTCTGAAAGAAAACAAGCACCTAAATTCAGCATCGGCACTACTATGTTCCAAGGGACGACTAAACAAGAGGACCTAGATTCAGGATTGCATCCACCTACACTTATAGAGATTATTGAAACAACATCAAAGTTTGTTGAACAAGAAAATATGGAACTAAAAAATTTCTGCAACAAAGATCACAAAAACCAGGATTTGGAAAATGATATAGATCCAGATACAAATTTTTTCTCCCAAATCAGTAATAGTTGTTTTTATTATACAGATGATCAATATAATAGCAACATTGAATGTGACAACAAATTGTCAATTATTCATTTTAATAGTAGAAGCTTGTATGCAAATTACAACAACATTAAGAACTTTTTGGAACACATCAACGAACCATTCAAAGTGATTGCTGTCACAGAAACATGGATTGATGATAAAAAAAGGAATAGATTTTGATCTGGAGGGATTTGAACTAAACTACATCAACAGAACCAACAAAAATGGAGGAGGAGTAGCTGTGTACGTGATGAAGAACCTGAACTACAAAGTGGTAAAAAACATGTCATTTGCCATAGATAATATCTTAGAATGTATAACCATTGAAATATGTCAGGAAAAAAGCAAAAACATATTCATCAGTTGTATATATAGATCACCTAAGTCAAGTATAGAAACATTTGAAGAATGGATCAAGGCAACTTACATGGACAATGGTCAAAGAATAATGTTCTTATGTGGTGACTTTAATATTGACTTATTGAACCCCAACGAGCAAAAGTCTATTGATGACTTCATTGATACAATGTACAGCATCAGTCTATATCCTAAAATCACAAAGCCAAGCAGAATCACAGGACAATGTGCCACGCTTATTGATAATATTTTTACCAATGATTTTGATAATAACACTACAAGTGGTCTACTTATAACCGACGTTAGTGATCATCTGCCAGTTTTTACAATATATGATGGAAACTACAAGAAGAACATGGAAGACAAAAGGACATTTCGAAGACTATGCACAGAGAAGAGGATGACTGCCTTCAAAATTGAACTACAAAAGCAAGATTGGGACAATGTGTATAATGAAAAAGAGGTTGATGAAGCATATGAACATTTCTTAAACAAGTTCATAATACTTTATGACAAACATTGTCCATGGATACAACTCAGTAACAAGCAGAGAAAGAATAATCAACCATGGATGACAAAAGGATTAAAAAATGCTTGTAAGAAGAAGAATACACTATATAGAACATTTATAGCACAAAAAACTATAGAGGCAGAAATTAAGTACAAAAAGTATAAAAACAAGTTAACAGACATACTACGATCATGTAGAAAAGAATATTACAGTGAATTATTGGACAGGAACAAAAATAATATGAGAGCAACATGGGGCATCCTCAATAGCATTATTAAAAATGGAACTAAGAGGGACTACCCTCAATACTTTTTAGATGAAAATAAAAAAAATGACAACATAAAGGAAGTAGTTGAAAGCTTCAATAATTATTTTGTAAATATTGGACCAAAATTGGAAGAAAGGATTCCAGACCCAGTTCCGATTGAGGACTATAATGATACCATAGAGCGAAATCCCAACTCCATGTTCCTCAGTAATGTGACACAGGAGGAAATAGTTACAATCGTGAAAAAATGTAAATCTAAGACTTCAACTGATTGTAATGGAATTGATATGGAAATGATAAAAAAGGTTATAGAAGAGATCTCAGGACCATTAAAGGCCTACTGAAACCCACTACTACCGACCACGCAGTCTGATAGTTTATATATCAATGATGAAATCTTAACATTGCAACACATGCCAATACGGCCGGGTTAACTTATAAAGTGACATTTAAAATTTCCCGGGAAATATCCGGCTGAAACGTCGCGGTATGATGACGTATGCGCGTGACGAAGGCAGTTGAACGCGTCATCTTGGAATAGGTCCCTCCCAATTTAAACAGCTCTGTTTTAATCGCTAATTTCCACAGTATTCAGGACATCTGTGTTGGTGAATCTTTTGGAAATTTGTTCAATTAACAATGGAGACTGCAAAAAAGAGAGTTGTAGGGAAGCGGTGTGTTGCTGCTGGATGTAGCAACACAAACCAAAACACAACCGGTGTTTCATTGTTTCTTTTCCCAAAAGATGGCGGCCAAGCTTTACTATGGAACAAAGAAGTCAAGCGAACACGGTTGGATTGGACGACACATACGAAGTACAGTGTATTATGCAGCGAACATTTCGAAAGATCATGTTTCGAAGAGGGTCCCTTGCGAATGGCAGAAATGGGAATCAGCACTCGTCGACTCGTGCTGAAGAAAGGTGCGAAGCCAACTATTTTCGATAGACCACGGACAAGTCCGGAGCACCCGACCCCCTCCACAAGCGGACAGACTGGGCACATGAGGTCTGCATTTGCCAAAAGGGAAAGGAAGAGGGTAAGAATCTTGATATCCAGTTTTCATAGTCAGACTACACTGTTCCAATATCCATTTCTTTGTTCTCAATTGTTGAAACCCCCCCACCTCCACACCCCGGATTGTAAATAATGTAAATAATTCAATGTGATTATCTTGTGTGATGACTGTATTATGATGATAGTATATATATGATAGTATATATCTGTATCATGAATCAATTTAAGTGGACCCCGACTTAAACAAGTTGAAAAACTTATTGGGGTGGTACCATTTAGTGGTCAATTGTACGGAATATGTACTTCACTGTGCAACCTACTAATAAAAGTCTCAATCAATCAACCAAAACTAACACACACAGTCATAGACTACTCCAGTGGTTCTCAACCTTTTTTCAGTGATTTTCCCCTGTGAACATTTTTTTAATTCAAGTACCCCCTAATCAGAGCAAAGCATTTTTGGTTGAAAAAAAGAAAAAAAATACAGCACTATGTCATCAGTTTCTGATTTATTAAATTGTATAACAGTGCAAGATATTGCTAATTTGTAGTGGTCTTTCTTGAACTATTTGGAAAAAAAGATATAAAAATAACTAAAAACTTGTTGAAAAATAAACAAGTGATTCAATTATAAATAATATTTTGTACACATAGAAGTAATCATCAACTTAAAGTGCCCTCTTTGGGGATTGTAATAGAGATCCATCTGGATTCATGAACTTAATTCTAAACATTTATTTTGTTGAAGTATTATTCAATAAATATATTTATAAAGGATTTTTGAATTGTTGCTATTTTTATAATATTTAAAAAAAAATCTCTCGTACCCCTTGGCATACCTTCAAGTATCCCCAAGGGTATGCGTACCCCCATTTGAGAACCACTGGACTACTCCATGAACAATGAAATAAATTAACAATAAAATAGTCTACATATAATTATTGCTTCAAGTTCTAGTCAAGTTCTTCTGCAGTATAAAGTATCGTACATTTACTGACATTACTGTCAATAGTGTCAATACTGTCAATAGATTACAATAGACAATAATATAAAGTATTGTACATTTGTACATTTACAGACAATAGATCAGATCATGGACAGTACGACTACGGCATCAGTGGCGGATGCGGTGGATGAACCAATGGCAATGGCACTAGATTTGCCTGATGAGGAGGGCGATCAAGATCAGGTTCGATTTGTTTTCCTAATCAATGTTCAAATGGATTACAGTTCAAGCCCAATCCAAAAGTATTCATAATTAATGTAAATGAGGTATCCATATTACATGTAGCTGTTTCTCCATTTCCAGGGAAATACAAGAGAACAAGGATGCCAGACGGACTGGGTACCGATTGGGACAGCACCAACAGCAATGACCAGTAGCAAGAGCACCCAAACAGGGAAAATACATCATAGATCAAAGGGTATGTCTATTTCGGTGACGAACATGATTCTGCACATCACAGTACACATTGCACGCTGCCTGTGCAGAGTAGAGTAGACAGATAAATTAGGTGATTCAAAGACAATAATTATTATGTGATTCTAGTTTAATTTTAACAGATTATATAAAACAACTTGTGCTTGATTTTATTGCTAGGACACCAGGTGACCCCAGATATCCTCGAGAGGGTTAGAGCTCGGCCGGCCAGGGTTAGTGAAGTCCCATTGTCAAGTGTAGCAGCTCCATCTGACAGCCCCGAGATGCAGACTAACATAGCAGCTCCAGGTGTGTCTGGAATGCAAGCCAAGCTACGACCACCTCCTGCATTGTTTGATGAAGGACCAGCATCAAGTCCCACTGCGCCTTTTGTTGGTGGTTCTTCCGATGACAGCTATGTGCCGAGTGAGTCAACGACATCGGATCCGTGTCAATCTGACGGGTCGCCAGATCGCCCATGTACTCACCAGATGCATGAAGAGGGCTGCCACAAGGAACCGAAGTACATCATCTTTGAGTCGTGCCTCCAGAGTCTCGTCAAGTGGTGTCACTGTCCAGTCTGTGGCAGCCAGGACATAAGCCCTTCTTGGGATTCGAACGGTACACAGCTGACCATGACTCTTCAATGTGCATCATGTGACCAGAGGAGTAGTTGGAGCAGCCAGCCAAACATTGGCCCTTATGCCGCGGGCAACATCCTGCTGTCTGCTGGCATCCTCTTCGCTGGGGCATCTTCTGGCAAGGTGTTGCAAGTGCTGAACAGCATCGGAGTGGTCACGTATGTGAAGAGGACATTTTTCAACCACCAGGAGCTCATCCTGCAGCCAGCCATCAAAAAGGTGTGGGAGGAACAGCAACGGACGCACCTCACCATGCTGCAGGTGGAAGGCCGACCCCTCGTCCTTGGTGGTGATGGGCGAGCAGACAGTCCGGGACACAGCGCCAAGTTCGGTACCTACACCACAATGGAGCTTGTGGCCAATGTGGTTCTCGACCTTCAGGTTGTACAGGTACGACCATATAATCTCACTAAAACACTAGTAACACAATAAGCAGATAAGGGATTTTCCAGAATTATCCTAGTAAATTTGTCTAATAACATTAACCATTTCAATGTATACTAAGCCCCTTTTTCATTTTTTTCTTTGCTCATTCCTTTTCTGTTATATATATTTCAGAGCAACGAATGTCTTGGCAGCTACCATATGGAGATGGAAGGACTGAAGAGGATGGTGGAACTGCTGATCAGCTGGGACCTGGATGTCGGGGTGCTGGTGACAGACAGACACAGACAGATCGCTAAATGGATTCGTGAAAACATGCCCAATACACGGCACTGCTATGACATCTGGCATGTTGCAAAATGTTAGTTGGATTATTTGTATGCATGACAAGTTGTGAAGTAGTGTGTACATATCAGTGATCAGATGAATGCGATATTGTATTTAATCCACAAATTTCTGTTTTTTTCTGTTTGTAGCCATCGGAAAGAAACTGAAGGCCATCGCCAAGCATAAGGACTGTGAAGACCTGAAGCCCTGGGTGCAAAGTATAATCAACCACCTCTACTGGGCAGCAGTGTCTACACCGCCTGGAGAGGGGGAACTTCTGGTTGCCAAGTGGAAGTCTGTGGAGCGACACATTCAGAACATCCACAAGGACCATGGCGACCTCTTCCCAATTTGTACTCATGGACAACTGCAACGGCAAAAGAAATGGCTCAAACAAAGTGAGTAGGCAAATAAGTTGCCCGAAAGCAGTGAGGGACTAGCAGTATTTTCCTGCACATCTTTTGAAAGTCAAAAAATTCAGATAAACTTGTAAGTAAATAACCAGTTTAAGTTGACTGGAACATTTTTGTAGAAACGTTGTTCTATTTTAAATTTATGTTTAGGTTCACGCTCAGCAGTGAAACTGGAGGAGGTGGTCAACAACAAGTCCCTGCTAAAAGATATCGCCATGCTGTCGGGTGAACACCAGACTTCCAAGGTGGAGGCGTTCCATAGCCTTGTCATACAGGTGAGAATTAGACTGATCGCCTGTAGGTGGTGTCGGTGGTTACCACCTGCCACTAGGACTTTGGTGGCCAGGGAGCAAAATACTAGAGCATACTAAATGAAGCCTTGATACAGTCAGTGTAAGCAAGAGAATGTTGGAGGTCCAACATAGTGGCTGGCATCTTGGTGAGAAAGATTGCAAACAATTCTGGCGTGGTGTTAACATTGAAAACAAAACAGCTTCATTACTGCAGGAGATCAAGCTTTAATAGCTGACTATTAACAGTTTAATACACAAACATTTGTATTCAAATTTACAAACAATTTATAAATTTACACACACATTGTATGGACGCATGACTGAATAAAGTGTCTTTTATCTTATACAGTTCGCACCGAAAATGTATGTCTTCTCATACATCGGAATGCTGTGCAGGTATGTTTCCACACTAATCTAAGTGTCACTAGTGTGTGCCATACTTTAGTACTAATTATTACATTATTCTGTTACCACACCTAGGAACCTGCTTGCTGGGCTGCACTGGAACGAAAATTCGAGCCGCCCTATAGCCACTACACAAGCGGGTGCTGAGCGCTATGCAGTACGCTACCCGAAGTATAAAGCAGGGGGCCATGTGGTCAAGAAAATCGCGACAGAGCCAACATACCGTAAGTGTAGAGGACACAAAACATGTAAACACTTGACACTTTGTATCATGATAATAATACTGTCAAGTTTCACTCTCCATGAGTATATTATGTTGTGAGCAGGAACATGTACAATTGTATTTTGCAGGCTACGTAGATGACTTGATCAGGGAGGTTGTTGCTGGCTGCAGACAGACCCCTGACGAGAGAACACCACTCAGCGTCACTGTGGATGTGCCTCCCTTCCTCTGCGATGAACTGGAGAAGCCAGACAAGGAGGAAGCCATCGCCAAGCACAGGAGTCGCTTCGGTAAGTGTGAAATGCCCTCCCGGTAACAGTTAGAGATGCTACCTCAGTAGAAGCATTTAAGTCCCATCTTAAAACTCATTTGTATACTCTAGCCTTTAAATAGACCCCCTTTTTAGACCAGTTGATCTGCCGTTTCTTTTCTTTTCTCCTCTGCCCCCCCCCCACGTGGAGGGGTTATTCCGGTGACCATGGATAAAGTGCTGGCTGTCCAGAGTTGGGACCCGGGGTATACCGCTCGCCTGTGCATCGGTTGGGGACATCTGCGCTGCTGACCCGTCTCCGCTCGGGGTGGCCTCCTGCTGGCTCCACTGGACCCTCACTAATATGTTAGACCCACTCGACATCCATTGCTTTCGGTCTCCCCTAGAGGGGGGGGGTTACCCACATATGCGGTCCTCTCCAAGGTTTCTCATAGTCATTCACATCGACGTCCTACTGGGGTGAGTTTTCCTTGCCCGTGTGTGGGCTCTGTACCGAGGATGTCGTTGTGGCTTGTGCGGCCCTTTGAGACACTTGTGATTTAGTGCTATATAAATAAACATTGATTGATTGACTGATTGATTGATTGATTGATTTTATTGATTAAGTACAGTGGCCATGTAGATTCTGTTGCAGTCACTGCACGTCTTGGAACCCCGTGTAGTCCATCGATGGGAATGTTGTCCTAATCTTATGTACTACACAAGCTGGTAGTACCACCCTTATGTCCTTTCCCAGATATCCCCAGCAGAAGCGGACAAACTGTCGATAGGCTGTGTGTCGTCTCCGCCTGCAAGTAGCAAATGATGGCAGCTGTTATTATCCGGACATGGATACACAGTGACTCACTGTTCTCTGAGATTCAAAAGACATTGTCATGCATTCTATTCATTTGTCATTTACTGTTGCAGTAAATTGTAAATATTGTTGACATCTACGGTCCATCTATGTAATACTTCTATGATATATAATGTCATGTGCATTGTAGCACAGTACATTTCACAGAATAAGAATAAGATAAGAAAGTGCTCATTCTGACTTATCTTCCAAAGGTTGATAGAATAAAGAATTATTTAAACTTATTAGTGCCTCACTCATTTTGCTGTTGCTGCAGCATGCCATATTGCTGTTTGTAGGCGTTATACGCTGTCTGCAGCACCCATTCATCCAGACACACAGATGGAAAGCCATGGTGGTCTATGATGCACGTCTTCACCCCCTCCTCCTCCATCGTTCTGGTCACTGCCTCTATTTCACTACAGCAGACACACTCAGCCACTGTCTCCATGTTCACACAGTTTTGACATGTACACCTGGAAATAGAAATGTTCATAATACTTGTAAATCAATTCATATTATTGACACCTGCAATCTGCAAACATGTGGAATAATTAATATTATCATTGTCTTGTTGTGGATCTTATTAATCTGCATGCATATTTTTAGTATTGCCGGTATATGGAGCTGTGGCCCATAGAAATAATGGGTAATTAATTAGGTTTGACATTGTGTCAATGATAGATACTTAGTGTATAGATAGGCCTGGGGTGTAAGTTGTAACACTAACAGTAACACATTGTGTCAATGATAGATACTTAGTGTATAGATAGGCCTGGGGTGTAAGTTGTAACACTAACAGTAACAGTGCAAGACTAGGCCACAAACTAAAACTAGTCTATAAATAAATAACATATTACCATTCTGTATTCTCAAGGCGATCTATGTCGTGTGCTCCTCCAGCATCAATAGCAGCAGCGTCCTCCTGACCGTCTTCATCAGCGTCGGGTTCAAAGCGATATGGCTCTATCCCTCTCACAGCTTCTTCCCTATCTGAATCGCTTCCACTCCCCACTAGTCCTTCACTTGCACTTTCCTCATCCACAAATCTTTCATCCTCGCTCAAATTAATGGAGAAATCGTCGCTATCTCGGTCAGAATCGCTCTCAGATCTGGCGGCCATCATTGCAAACAATAGGGAGCTTTGCGGATATGTTCAATTGTCCACGTCACGCTACTTCCGGTAGGGGCAAGGCTTTTTTTTGTCAGATACCAAAAGTTGCTATCTTTATCGTCGTTTTTCTATTCTAAATCCTTTCAGCAAAAATATGGCAATATCGCGAAATGATCAAGTATGACACATAGAATAGATCTGCTATCCCCGTTTAAATAAAAAAATTTCATTTCAGTAGGCCTTTAATGTATATTAGTAACCTATCATTTCAAACAGGTACATTCCCAAACAAAATGAAAATAGCTAAAGTTGCACCAATTTATAAGACTGGAGACAAACATCAATTTACAAATTATAGACCTGTTTCTCTACTTCCACAATTTTCTAAAATCATTGAAAAACTGTTCAATAACAGATTAGAAAGTTTCATAAATAAAAATAGAATACTCGAAGAGAACCAATATGGATACAGAGCTAATGTTTCAACTTCAATGGCTTTAATTGAAATTACAGAAGAAATTACCAATGCAATAGATAGTAAAAAATGTGCGGCAGCAGTTTTTATGGATCTAACTAAAGCATTTGACACAATTAATCACAATATTTTAATCAAAAAACTAGAACGATATGGCATCAGAGGGTTAGTCTTAAACTGGATAAGAAGTTATCTAACGAACAGGAAACAATACGTGAAGCTAGGCGAACACACGTCTACAACGCTAAATATATCCTGTGGTGTACCTCAGGGATCAATACTAGGACCTAAATTATTCAATCTCTATATAAATGACATTTGTAAAGTTACAAAAGATTTAAAGTTAGTATTATTTGCGGATGATACAACAGCGTTTTGTTCAGGAGAGAACACACAGGAGATAATACAAATAATAACAGAAGAAATTAACAAATTAAAAAGATGGTTTGACAAAAACAGACTATCGTTGAATCTTAGTAAAACTAAAATAATGCTATTTGGTAATAGTAGAAGAGAAAGTCAAACACAAATACAAATAGACGGAATAGAAATTGAAAGAGTAAACGAAACCAAATTTCTAGGTATAATGATTGATGATAAATTGAACTGGAAATCTCACGTAAAAAATATACAACATAAAGTTGCAAGAAACACGTCAATAATGAATAAAGCAAAACATGTTCTAGACCAAAAATCCCTTCATATTCTCTACTGCTCACTAGTGTTACCATATCTGAGCTACTGTGTAGAAATATGGGGAAATAATTACAAAAGTACACTTCATTCATTAACGGTGTTACAAAAAAGATCAGTTAGAATAATACATCATGTTGGATATAGAGAACATACAAACCCTTTATTTATTGAATCAAAAATACTGAAATTCCACGACATAGTGAATTTGCAAACAGCTAAAATTATGCACAAAGCAAACTATAACCTGCTACCCAAGAATATACAACAATTCTTCTCAAAAAAAGAGGAGAAATATAATCTTAGAGAAAAACGTAACTTAAAACATTTGTTTGCACGTACAACACTTAAGACCTTCAGTATATCAATATGTGGAATTAAATTATGGAATGGATTAAGCAAAGCAATCAAACAATGTACTAATATGATCCACTTCAAGAAACTCTTCAAACTTAAAGTGTTTACAAAGTACAAAGAAGAAGAACCATGACAAACATTCTCAATGTATTTCATCCATTCATTCAATCATTCTTAAAGTAATCTTACTTATCTCATCATATGAAATATGACTTACTTCACCAATTATTATTATTAAATTCTTACTATTATTTATTTATTTATTTTTATTGTGATTACTTATGGAGTTTATTGTGAATAAATTAAGAACAGGAAGTGAACAAAAAGTTTTAGCAACTGTTATGTAAAGAAAAGGGGTAGGATTAAATAAGCTCTGCTTCTTCCTACTCCTTTTCGAACATGTTGAAAAGAGAAACTGGAAATTGTGATGTATCATGTTGTATGCTTGCATGTTCCAAATAAACTCAAACTCAACTCAACTCAACTCAACATATTTGTAATATCAGACAGGTGTGTTGCTCACTGGTAGAACATTTGACTGCAGAACAAGAAGTGTCCACTTCAAATGTCGTTAGTTTTATAAGTTTTCCTCTTTACCTTTTGTGGTCAATTCCAATATATACATGTTTTAATGAGCAATGTTCAAAACCTAAAACATAATTTGTACGATGAAACAAGATTTTTGGACAGGGTTTGCAGCTCACTAGTAGAGCATTTGACTGCAGGTAAAAAGGTCCCCAATTCAACTCTGGGCGCCCCCTCATCAGAGTGCTCCACTTTTTCCGATGTTTTCCTGAGCTTCTCCAATTTTATTGAGCCGTGTTTTATTCGCAAATCGTGTTATGTATAATTGAATTACTCTGCTTAACAGGAGGTGTAGCTCAGTGGTAGAGCATTTGACTGCAGATCAAGAGGTCCCCAGTTCAACTCTGGGTGTCCCCTCTTCAGAGTCTGCCACTTTTTCTGAGCTTTAAAAAACATAATTCTTGAGCAATTTTTTAAACCCCAAGCATGTTTTCTACAGAGAAATCTGCAACATTGCCAGGTGGTGTAGCTCATTGGTAGAGCATTTCACTGCAGATCAAGAAGTCCTGAGTCCAGCTCTGGGTGCCACCCCCTAATCAGAGTCCTCTACTTCTTCCGAGTGTTTTCGGATTTTCTACAAATTACTTGAGCAATGTTTTAAACCCAAAAAGTGCTTTGTATAATGGAATCAGCTTACTTAAAAGCGGGTGTAGCTCAGTGGTAGAGCATTTGACTGCAGATCAAGAGGTCCCCAGTTCAACTCTGGGCGCCCCCTCATCAGGTTCCTCCATTTCCTTTGAACAAAGTCACAACTTGTACAACTCTTTTAAGTGTTAATCAAAATCACAAATTCCATTTGTACATTAAACAAATTTGTAATATCGGACAGTCGTGTTGCTCAGTGGTGGAGTGTTTGACTGCGGGTAAAAGGGTCCCCAGTTCAAATCTGGGCGCCCCTCATCAGAGTCCTCCACTTTTTCCGATGGTTTCCTGAGCTTCTCCAATCTTATTGAGCCATGTTTTATACCCAAATTGTGTTATGTCTAATTGAATTACTATCTTTATCAGGGGTGTAGCTCAGTGGAGGACCCTTTGACTGCAGATCAAGAGGTCCCTAGTTCAACTCTGGACCCTCTTCAGGATCCACCACTTTTTCTGAGTTTTAAAAATTTTCTTGAGCAATTTTTTAAACCCCAAGCATATTTTGTACAAACAAATTTGCAACATTGCTAGGTGGCGTAGCTCATTGGTAGAGCATTTGACTGCAGATCAAGAAGTCCCGAGTTCAGCTCTGGGCGCCACCCCCTAATCAGAATCCCTTACTTCTTCTGAGCATTTTTTGTTCTTCTAATTTTTTTTTTAACAATGTTTTAAACCCATAAAGTGTTTTTATAATAGAATCAACATACTTAAAAGGGGGTGTAGCTCAGTGGTAGAGCATTTGACTGCAGATCAACAGGTCCCCAGTTCAACTCTGGGTGCCCCCTCATCAGGTTCCTTCACCTTCTGTGAACAAAGACTCAACTTATATGACTCTCATTAGCGTTGTGCAAAACCACACATGCTATTTGTACAATTGAACACATTTGTAATATCAGACAGGTGTGTTGCTCACTGGTAGAACATTTGACTGCAGAACAAGAAGTGTCCACTTCAAATGTCGTTAGTTTTCCTCTTTACCTTTTGTGGTCGATTCCAATATATACATGTTTTAATGAGCAATGTTCAAAACCTAAAACATAATTTGTACGATGAAACAAGATTTTTGGACAGGGTTTGCAGCTCACTGGTAGAGCATTTGACTGCAGGTAAAAAGGTCCCCAATTCAACTCTGGGCGCCCCCTCATCAGAGTGCTCCACTTTTTCCGATGGTTTCCTGAGCTTCTCCAATTTTATTGAGCCGTGTTTTATACGCAAATCGTGTTATGTATAATTGAATTACTCTGCTTAACAGGAGGTGTAGCTCAGTGGTAGAGCATTTGACCGCAGATCAAGAGGTCCCCAGTTCAACTCTGGGTGTCCCCTCTTCAGGGTCTGCCACTTTTTCTGAGCTTTAAAAAATATAATTCTTGAGCAATTTTTTAAACCCCAAGCATGTTTTCTACAGAGAAATCTACAACATTGCCAGGTGGTGTAGCTCATTGGTAGAGCATTTCACTGCAGATCAAGAAGTCCCGAGTCCAGCTCTGGGTGCCACCCCCTAATCAGAGTCCTCTACTTCTTCCGAGTGTTTTCGGATTTTCTACAAATTACTTGAGCAATGTTTTAAACCCAAAAAGTGCTTTGTATAATGGAATCAGCTTACTTAACAGGGGGTGTAGCTCAGTGGTAGAGCATTTGACTGCAGATCAAGAGGTCCCCAGTTCAGCTCTGGGTGCCCCCTCATCAGGTCCCTCCATTTCCTTTGAACAAAGTCTCAACTTGTACAACTCTTTTTAGTGTTAATCAAAATCACAAATTCCATTTGTACATTAAACAAATTTGTAATATCGGACAGGCGTGTTGCTCAGTGGTGGAGCGTTTGACTGCGGGTAAAAAGGTCCCCAGTTCAAATCTGGGCGCCCCCTCATCAGAGTCCTCCACTTTTTCCGATGGTTTCCTGAGCTTCTCCAATCTTATTGAGCCATGTTTTATACCCAAATTGTGTTATGTCTAATTGAATTATTATCTTTATCAGGGGTGTAGCTCAGTGGAGGACCCTTTGACTGCAGATCAAGAGGTCCCTAGTTCAACTCTGGACCCTCTTCAAGATCCACCACTTTTTCTGAGTTTTAAAAATTTTCTTGAGCAATTTTTTCAACCCCAAGCATATTTTGTACAAACAAATTTGCAACATTGCTAGGTGGTGTAGCTCATTGGTAGAGCATTTGACTGCAGATCAAGAAGTCCCGAGTTCAGCTCTGGGCGCCACCCCCTAATCAGAATCCCCTACTTCTTCTGAGCATTTTTTGTTCTTCTACTTTTTTTTTGAGCAATGTTTTAAAACCAAAAAGTGTTTTTATAATAGAATCAACATACTTAAAAGGGGGTGTAGCTCAGTGGTAGAGCATTCGACTGCAGATCAACAGGTCCCCAGTTCAACTCTGGGTGCCCCCTTATCAGGTTCCTTCACCTTCTGTGAACCAAGACTCAACTTATATGACTCTCATTAGCGTTGTGCAAAACCACAAATGCTATTTGTACAATTGAACACATTTGTAATATCAGGCAGGTGTGTTGCTCACTGGTGGAACATTTGACTGCAGAACAAGCAGTGTCCACTTCAAATGCAGTTAGTTTTCCTCTTTACCTTTTGTGGTCAATTCCAATATATACATGTTTTAATGAGCTGATGTTCAAAACCTAAAAAATAATTTGTACGATGAAACGAGGTTTTTGGACAGGGTTTGCAGCTCACTGGTAGATCATTTGACTGCAGGTAAAAAGGTCCCCAATTCAACTCTAGGCGCCCCCTCATCAGAGTGCGCCACTTTTTCCGATGGTTTCCTGAGCTTCTCCAATTTTATTGAGCCATGTTTTATACGCAAATCGTGTTATGTAAAATTGAATTACTATGTTTAACAGGGGGTGTAGCTCAGTGGTAGAGCATTTGACTGCAGATCAAGAGGTCCCCAGTTCAACTCTGGGCGCCCCCTCATCAGGTTCCTCCACTTCCTTTGAACAAAGTATCAACTTGTACAACTCTTTTTAGTGTTGTTCAAAATCACAAATGCCATTTGTACAATTAAACAAATTTGTAATATCGGACAGGCGTGTTGCTCAGTGGTGGATCGTTTGACTGCCGAACAAGAAGTCTCTACTTCATTTCTGGTTACTCTCATAAGTTTTCCTTTTGTCCTTTTGTGGTCGATACCAATACATACAAGTTTTAAAAAGCAATGTTCAAAACCTAAAACATATTTTGTATGATGAAACAAGGTTTTTGGATTGTGTTTGCAGCTCACTGGTAGAGCATTTCACTACAAAAAAAAGGTCTCCAATTCAACTCTGGCGCCCCCTCATCTGAGTGCTCCACTTTTTCCGATGGTTTCCTGAGCTTCTCCAATTTTATTGAGCCATGTTTTATACGCAAATCGTGTTATGTCTGATTGAATTTATATCTTTATCAGGGGGTGTAGCTCAGTGGAGGACCCTTTGACTGCAGATCAAGAGGTCCCTAGTTCAACTCTGGACCCTCTTCAGGATCCACCACTTTTTCTGAGCTTTAAAAATATTCTTCTATTTTTGAAACCCCAAGCATATTTTGTACAAACAAATTGGCAACATTGCCAGGTGGTGTAGCTCATTGGTAGAGCATTTGACTGCAGATCAAGAAGTCCCGAGTTCAGCTCCGGGCCCCACCCCCTAATCAGAGTCCCTTACTTCTTCTGAGCGTTTTTTGTTCTTCTACAATTTTCTTGAGCAATGTTTTAAACCCAAAAAGTGTTTTACAATAGAATCAACATACACAAAAGGGGGTGTAGCTCAGTGGTAGAGCATTTGACTGCAGATCAACAGGTCCCCAGTTCAACTCTGGGTGCCTCCTCAACAGGTTCCTTCACCTTCTGTGAACAAAGTCTCAACTTATATGACTCTCATTAGCGTTGTGCAAAACCACAAATGCTATTTGTACAATTGAACACATTTGTAATATCAGACAGGTGTCCACTTTTTCCGATGGTTTCCTGAGCTTTTCCAATTTTATTGAGCCGTGTTTTATACGCAAATCGTGTTATGTATAATTGCATTACTATGCTTGACAGGGGGTGTAGCTCAGTGGTAGAGCATTTGACTGCAGATCAAGAGGTCCCCAGTTCAACTCTGGGTGCCCCCTCTTTAGGGTCCACCACTTTTTCTGAGCTTTAAAAAAAAATAATTCTTGAGCAATTTTTTAAACCCCAAGCATGTTTTCTACAGACAAATCTGCAACATTGCCAGGTGGTGTAGCTCATTGGTAGAGCATTTCACTGCGGATCAAGAAGTCCTGACTCCAGCTCTGGTTGCCACCCCCTAATCAGAGTCCTCTACTTCTTACAAGTGTTTTCTAATTTTATACAAATTACTTGAGCAATGTTTTAAACCCAAAAAGTGTTTTGTATAATGTAATCAACATACTTAAAAGGGGGTGTAGCTCAGTGGTAGAGCATTTGACTGCAGATCAAGAGGTCCCCAGTTCAACTCTGGGTGCCCCCTCATCAGGTTCCTCCACTCCCTTTGAACAAAGTCTCAACTTGTACAACTCATTTTAGTGTTGTTCAAAATCACAAATGCCATTTGTACAATTAAACAAATTTGTAATATCGGATAGGCGTGTTGCTCAGTGGTGGAGCGTTTGACTGCGGGTAAGAAGGTCCCCAGTTCAAATCTGGGCGCCCCCTCATCAGAGTCCTACACTTTTTCCCCTCATCAGTCTCTCATTAGCGTTGTGCAAAACCACAAATGCTATTTGTACAATTGAACATATTTGTAATATCAGACAGGTGTGTTGCTCACTGGTAGAACATTTGACTGCAGAACAAGAAGTGTCCACTTCAAATGTAGTTAGTTTTCCTCTTTACCTTTTGTGGTCAATTCCAATATATACATGTTTTAATGAGCAATGTTCAAAACCTAAAACATAATTTGTACGATGAAACAAGGTTTTTGGGCAGGGTTTGCAGCTCACTGGTAGAGCATTTGACTGCAGGTAAAAAGGTCCCCAATTCAACTCTAGGCGCCCCCTCATCAGAGTGCTCCACTTTTTCCGATGGTTTCCTGAGCTTCTCCAATTTTATTGAGCCATGTTTTATACGCAAATCGTGTTATGTAAAATTGAATTACTATGTTTAACAGGGGGTGTAGCTCAGTGGTAGAGCATTTGACTGCAGATCAAGAGGTCCCCAGTTCAACTCTGGGCGCCCCCTCATCAGGTTCCTCCACTACCTTTGAACAAAGTATCAACTTGTACAACTCTTTTTAGGGTTGTTCAAAATCACAAATGCCATTTGTACAATTAAACACATTTGTAATATCGGACAGGCGTGTTGCTCAGTGGTGGAGCGTTTGACTGCCGAACAAGAAGTCTCTACTTCATTTCTGGTTACTCTCATAAGTTTTCCTTTTGTCCTTTTGTGGTCGATACCAATACATACAAGTTTTAAAAAGCAATGTTCAAAACCTAAAACATATTTTGTATGATGAAACAAGGTTTTTGGATTGTGTTTGCAGCTCACTGGTAGAGCATTTCACTACAGATAAAAAGGTCCCCAATTCAACTCTGGCGGTCTGAGTGCTCCACTTTTTCCGATGGTTTCCTGAGCTTCTCCAATTTTATTGAGCCATGTTTTATACGCAAATCGTGTTATGTCTAATTGAATTTATATCTTTATCAGGGGGTGTAGCTCAGTGGAGGACCCTTTGACTGCAGATCGAGAGGTCCCTAGTTCAACTCTGGACCCTCTTCAGGATCCACCACTTTTTCTGAGCTTTAAAAATATTCTTCTATTTTTGAAACCCCAAGCATATTTTGTACAAACAAATTTGCAACATTGCCAGGTGGTGTAGCTCATTGGTAGAGCATTTGACTGCAGATCAAGAAGTCCCGAGTTCAGCTCTGGGCCCCACCCCCTAATCAGAGTCCCTTACTTCTTCTGAGCATTTTTTGTTCTTCTACAATTTTCTTGAGCAATGTTTTAAACCCAAAAAGTGTTTTACAATAGAATCAACATGCACAAAAGGGGGTGTAGCTCACTGGTAGAGCATTTGACTGCAGATCAACAGGTCCCCAGTTCAACTCTGGGTGCCCCCTCAACAGGTTCCTTCACCTTCTGTGAACAAAGTCTCAACTTATACGACTCTCATTAGTGTTGTGCAAAACCACAAATGCTATTTGTACAATTGAACACATTTGTAATATCAGACAGGTGTGTTGCTCACTGGTAGAACATTTGACTGCAGAACAAGAAGTGTCCACTTCAAATGTAGTTAGTTTTATAAGTTTTCCTCTTTACCTTTTGTGGTCAATTCCAATATATACACGTTTTAATGAGCAATGTTCAAAACCTAAAACATATTTTTTACGATGAAACAAGGTTTTTGGACAGTGTTTGCAGCTCACTGGTAGAGCATTTGACTGCAGGTAAAAAGGTCCCCAATTGAACTCTGGGCGCCCCCTCATCAGAGTGCTCCACTTTTTCCGATGGTTTCCTGAGCTTTTCCAATTTTATTGAGCCGTGTTTTATACGCAAATCGTGTTATGTATAATTGAATTACTATGCTTGACAGGGGGTGTAGCTCAGTGGTAGAGCATTTGACTGCAGATCAAGAGGTCCCCAGTTCAACTCTGGGTGCCCCCTCTTTAGGGTCCACCACTTTTTCTGAGCTTTAAAAAATAATAATTCTTGAGCAATTTTTTAAACCCCAAGCATGTTTTCTACAGACAAATCTGCAACATTGCCAGGTGGTGTAGCTCATGGGTAGAGCATTTCACTGCAGATCAAGAAGTCCCGAGTCCAGCTCTGGGTGCCACCCCGTAATCAGAGTCCTCTACTTCTTCCGAGTGTTTTCTTATTTTATACAAATTACTTCAGCAATGTTTTAAACCCAAAAAGTGTTTTGTATAATGTAATCAACATACTTAAAAGGGGGTGTAGCTCAGTGGTAGAGCATTTGACTGCAGATCAAGAGGTCCCCAGTTCAACTCTGGGTGCCCCCTCATCACGTTCCTCCACTCCCTTTGAACAAAGTCTCAACTTGTACAACTCATTTTAGTGTTGTTCAAAATCACAAATGCCATTTGTACAATTAAAAAAATTTGTAATATCGGACAGGCGTGTTGCTCAGTGGTGGAGCGTTTGACTGCGGGTAAAAAGGTCCCCAGTTCAAATCTGGGAGCCCCCTCCACTTTTTCCGATGGTTTCCTGAGCTTCTCCAATCTTATTGAGCCATGTTTTATATGCAAATTGTGTTATATCGAATTGAATTATTATCTTTATCAGGGGGTGTAGCTCAGTGGAGGACCCTTTGACTGCAGATCAAGAGGTCCCTTGTTCAACCTTGGACCCTCTTCAGGATCCACCACTTTTTCTGAGCTTTAAAAACATTCTTGAGCAGATTTTGAAACCCCAAGCATATTTTCTCCTAAAAATTTGCAACATTGCCAGGTGGTGTAGCTCATTGGTAGAGCATTTGACTGTAGATCAAGAAGTCCTGAGTTCAGCTCTGGGCGCCACCCCTTAATCAGAGTCCCCTACTTCTTCTGAGCATTTTTTGTTCTTCTACAATTTTCTTGAGCAATGTTTTAAACCCAAAAGGTCCCTAAATTTTTCCGAGCTTTAAAAATTTTCTACAGACAAATCTGCAACATTGCCAGGTGGTGTAGCTCATTGGTAGAGCATTTCACTGCAGAACAAGAAGTGTCCACTTCAAATGTAGTTTGTTTTATAAGTTTTCCTCTTTACCTTTTGTGGTCAATTCCAATATATACACGTTTTAATGAGCAATGTTCAAAACCTAAAACATATTTTGTATATGATGAAACAAGGTTTTTGGACAGGGTAGAGCATTTGACTGCAGGTAAAAAGGTCACCAATTCAACTCTGGGCGCCCCCTCATCAGAGTGCTCCACTTTTTCCGATGGTTTCCTGAGCTTCTCCAATTTTATTGAGCCGTGTTTTATACGCAAATCGTGTTATGTATAATTGAATTACTATGCTTAACAGGGGGTGTAGCTCAGTGGTAGAGCATTTGACTGCAGATCAAGAGGTCCTAAGTTCAACTCTGGGTGCCCCCTCATCAGGTTCCTTCACCTTCTGTGAACAAAGTCTCAACTTATATGACTCTCATTAGTGTTGTGCAAAACCACAAATGCTGTTTGTACAATTGAACACATTTGTAATATCAGACAGGTGTGTTGCTCACTGGTAGAACATTTCACTGCAGAACAAGAAGTGTCCACTTCAAATGTACTTAGTTTTATAAGTTTTCCTCTTTACCTTTTGTGGTCAATTCCAATATATACACGTTTTAATAAGCAATGTTCAATACCTAAAACATATTTTGTACGATGAAACAAGGTTTTTGGACAGGGTTTGCAGCTCACTGGTAGAACATTTGACTGCAGGTAAAAAAGTCCCCAATTCAACTCTGGGCGCCCCCTCATCAGAGTGCTCCACTTTTTCCGATGGTTTCCTGAGCTTCTCCAATTTTATTGAGCCATGTTTTATACGCAAATCTTGTTATGTATAATTGAATTATTATGCCTAACAGGGGGTGTAGCTCAGTGGTAGAGCATTTGACTGCAGATCAAGAGGTCCCCAGTTCATCTCTGGGTGTCCCCTCATCAGGTTCCCTCACTTTTTCTGAGCTTTAAAAAAATTCTAGAGCAATTTTTTTAACCCCAAGCCTGTTTTCTACAGACAAATCTGCAACATTGCCAGGTGGTGTAGCTCATGGGTAGAGCATTTCACTGCAGATCAGTAAGTCCCGAGTCCAGCTCTGGGAGCCACCCCCTAATCACAGTCCTCTACTTCTTCCGAGTGTTTTCTGATCTTCAAAAAATTACTTGAGCAATGTTTTAAACCCAAAAAGTGTTTTGTATAATGGAATCAGCATGTTGTTAAGGGGATGTAGCTCAGTGGTAGAGCAATTGACTGCAGATCAAGATGTCCCCAATTCAACCCTGGGTGCCCCCTCATCAGGTTCCTGCACCTCCTTTGAACAAAGTCTCAACTAGTACAATCCTCATTAGCATTGTTCAAAACCACAAACGCTGTTTTTACAATTAAACACATTTGTAATTTCGGACGGGTGTGTTGCTCAGTGGTACAGCGTTTAACTGCAAAACAAGAAGTCTCCACTTCAAATCTGAGTACGCTCATATGTTTTCCTCTTTACTTTTTGTGGTCAATACCAATACTTACAAGTTTTAAAAAGCAATGTTCAAAACCTAAAACATATTTTGTAAGATGAAACAAGGTTCTTGTATTGTGTCTGCAGCTCACTGGTAGGGCATTTGACTGTGGATATAAAGGTCCCCTGTTCAAATCTGGGCGCCCCCTCATCAGAGTCCTCCATTTTATCCGATGGTTTCCTGAGCTTCTCCAATCTTATTTAGCCATGTTTTATATGCAAATTGTGTTATGTCTAATTGAATTACTATCTTTATCAGGGGTGTAGCTCAGTGGAGGACCCTTTGACTGCAGATCAAGAGGTCGCTAGTTCAATTCTGGACCCTCTTCAGGATCCACCACTTTTTCTGAGCTTTAAAAATGTTCTTGAGCAATGTTTTAAACCCAAAATGTGTTTTTATAGTGGAATCAACATACATAAAACGGGGTGTAGTTCAGTGGTAGAGTATTTGACTGCAAAAAGAAAAGCACCGGTCAATTGACCGAGGAATTGATTATTGGCAGGGAAATTCAAAGTTTTAAATCAGATCAGATCCATCCATTACCGCATGTTCACCACTGGCTGTAACCTCGGTAATGTTGCAACCGTACACTAAACATTGCAACAGTCAACCGCTGCTCATTGTTAATTTTTTTCACAGGGCAGAGAGCGAAAAAAATTTTAGTAAGACTCTTGTTGTTCCTCCCCACGGAAATCTTTAGTAAAAGGCGTCCTGGGCATCCATAACACCTCAGCAATGCCACAGGCTGATTGCCTCCATGCCACGCCGCATTGATGCAGTAATCCGTGCAAAAGGTTTCCCAACCAAGTATTGAGTGCATTAATTGACATTTTCAAATGTTTTATTTTATTTTGCTGTCATAAATCTTTATTTTTTACTTGGTCTGAGAAAATATTCTAATTTTTTGTGATGGGATTTTTGAGTTTTCTTAAACTGTATGCCATAATCAGCAATATTAAAATAATAAAAGGCACATGTTCATGTTTTTAGTTGCATTACAGAAAATAAAGGGTTTTATCACAATATTCTAATTTTCTGAGACAGTCCTGTAGTCTTAAAGGCCTACTGAAATGAATTTTTTTTATTTAAACGGGGATAGCAGATCTATTCTATGTGTCATACTTGATCATTTCGCGATATTGCCATATTTTTGCTGAAAGGATTTAGTATAGAACAACGACGATAAAGATTGCAACTTTTGGTATCTGATAAAAAAAAGGCTTGCCCCTACCGGAAGTAGCGTGACGTAGTCAGTTGAACATATACGCAAAGTTCCCTATTGTTTACAATGATGGCCGCATGAAGTGAGAGAGATTCGGACCGAGAAAGCGACAATTTCCCCATTAATTTGAGCGAGGATGAAAGATTTGTGGATGAGTAAAGTGCAAGTGAAGGACTAGTGGGGAGTTGAAGCTATTCAGATAGGGAAGATGCTGTAAGAGCCGGGGGTGACCTGATATTCAGCTGGGAATGACTACAACAGTAAATAAACACAAGACATATATATACTCTATTAGCCACAACACAACCAGGCTTATATTTAATATGCCACAAATTAATCCTGCATAAAAACACCTGCGTGTTTGTTATGCTAGCTCCTAGCTCCTCTGCTAGCTCCTAGCTCCATAGAACACGCCAATACAATTCAAACACCTGATCAACACACACCATCACTCAGCCCAAAAGACCGTTTCCTTAACCCAAGGTTCATAAAGCTTATATATTTTTAAAAAGTTACGTACGTGACGCGCACATACGGTCAAGTTATCGAATGTTTAGCAGCCAAGGCTGCATACTCACGGTACCTGATATTCAGCTGGGAATGACTACAACAGTAAATAAACACAAGACATATATATACTCTATTAGCCACAACACAACCAGGCTTATATTTAATATGCCACAAATTAATCCTGCATAATAACACCTGCGTGTTTGTTATGCTAGCTCCTAGCTCCTCTGCTAGCTCCTAGCTCCATAGAACACGCCAATACAATTCAAACACCTGATCAACACACACAATCACTCAGCCCAAAAGACCGTTCACCTAACCCAAGGTTCATAAAGCTTATATATTTTTAAAAAGTTACGTACGTGACGCGCACGTAGGTACGGTATGTGTTATGCTAGCTCCTCTGCTAGCTCCTAGCTCCATAGAACACGCCAATACAATTCAAACACATGATCAACACACACAATCACTCAGCCCAAAAGACCGTTCACCTAATCCAAGGTTCATAAAGCTTATATATTTTTAAAAAGTTACGTACGTGACGCGCACGTAGGTACGGTACGTGTTATGCTAGCTCCTCTGCTAGCTCCTAGCTCCATAGAACACGCCAATACAATTCAAACACATGATCAACACACACAATCACTCAGCCCAAAAGACCGTTCACCTAACCCAAGGTTCATAAAGCTTATATATTTTAAAAAAGTTACGTACATACGCAAAAAAAAGCCAAAGCTGCATACTCACAGTAGCACGTCTGCGTCTTTGTCATCCAAATCAAAGTAATCCTGGTAAGAGTCTGTGTTGTCCCAGTTCTCTACAGGCGTCTGTGTATCCAAATCAAAAGTCCTCCTGGTTAGAGTCTCTGTTATCCGAGTTCTTCCATCTTGACTGCATCTTTCGGGAATGTAAACAAAGAAGCGCCGGCTGTGTACTGTTGTGGCTGACTACGTTCGAAAAATACGTCCATTTCGCACCGACAACTTTCTTCTTTGCTTGCTTGGCTTCCTTCTCCATAATGCAATGAACATGATTGAAACAGATTCACGAACACAGATGTCCAGAATACTGTGGAATTATGAAATGAAAACAGAGCTTTTTCGTATCGACTTCAATGTGGAAGGCATACCCGTGTTCGCCGGGCTACGTCACGCGCATACGTCATCCTCAGAGGCGTTTCGAACCGGAAGTTTAGCGGCAAATTTAAAATGTCACTTTATAAGTTAACCCGGCCGTATTGGCATGTGTTATAATGTTAAGATTTCATCATTGATATATAAACTATCAGACTGCGTGGTCGGTAGTAGTGGCTTTCAGTAGGCCTTTAAAGTTCTAACAATTGCTGAGAGGAAGTCATCTGCAAGACTACTGTTTTCACTCACAGGGTGCATTTTGTCGATGTACAACACATTTTACAGTTTCAAATTTAGAAAAACCAAGACAGTACAAATTAATTTACTTTCCCCCGATGAAATCAAGTGGATTGTAACAAGTTCAAAAAGAAAAGCACTGGTCAATTGACTGAGGACCTGAATATTGGCAGGGAAATTCCAAGTTTTAAATGAGACCGGATCCAACCATTACCACATGTTCACCACTGGCTGTACCCTTGGTATTGTTGAAACCACACACTAAACATTGCAACAGTCAACCACCGCTCATTGTTATTGTTTTCACAGGAAAGAGAAGCCCTGCTTCACAGGGCATTAAAAAATTTAGTAAGCCTCTTGTTGTTCCTCCCCACGGAAATCTTTAGTAAAAGGCGAAAGATTTATGCGACTTGAAGAGAAACGAGAGTGATCTACAGGCTGAATGTACTTTGGCCGACCCCATTCCCGGCCACACCAAGGTAACACACGGTTTCAAGGTGACACTACTTAACCAACAACTGATGGTATCCAGTCACATTCCCAAGCAATGCTGCAGCACCTTACAAATGATTTTAGTCAAGTATCATCTCGCCTTGGTTTAACGGGCAAAACGGGTTCTGGTACTTAGCCAAAACACGATAGGCATCAGTTTAATTATTTTTATTTCCATTTCCAAATATTCAAGTTATGGGTGTTTAAGTGCCATGCGGTCGTACGATTTGTTTCCACTGTTCATTGGAAGACTAGTCTCCTCATATCCAACTGAGAATGCTTTAATCAAAGAGTAACACTTTAGCAATAAGCCATACATCTTTGAAGACTTTCTTATTAAAGATGTAGGTAACCACTCTGAACATATTCCCTCCATCAAAACCTCATTAAGAAGCAAAGAACAATCATCAATGACAAAGAACACATGACAGAATCATCGTTCCATGTCAGCTTCATGTTCAGGAAGAAACATCTAATCTCATCATCATGGTTAGCAAGACCTTCACTTTAGAAACACATTTCTCAAGACAATATCTTTAGAAATGATCCCTGAAAGTACAGTCTTAACGTTCTAACAATTGCTGAGAGGAAGTCATCTGCAAGACTACTGTTTTCACTCACAGGGTGCATTTTGTTGACTTACAACACATTTTACGGTTTCAAATTTAGAAAAACCAAGACAGTTCAAATTAATTTACTTTCCCCCGATGAAATCAAGTGGATTGTAACAAGTTCAAAAAGAAAAGCACTGGTCAATTGACTGAGCACCTGAATATTGGCAGGGAAATTCCAAGTTTTAAATGAGACCGGATCCATCCATTACCACATGTTCACCACTGGCTGTAACCTTGGTATTGTTGCAACCACACACTAAACATTGCAACAGTCAACCACTGCTCATTGTTATTGTTTTCACAGGAGAGAGAAGCCCTGCTTCACAGGGCATTAAAAAATTTAGTAAGCCTCTTGTTGTTCCTCCCCACGGAAATCTTTAGTAAAAGGCGAAAGATTTATGCGACTTGAAGAGAAACAAGAGTGATCTACAGGCTGAATGTACTTTGGCCGACCCCATTCCCGGCCACACCAAGGTAACACACGGTTTCAAGGTGACGCTACTTAACCAACAACTGATGGTATCCAGTCACATTCCCAAGCAATGCTGCAGCACCTTACAAATGTCCACGGATTTTAGTCAAGTATCATCTCGCCTTGGTTTAACGGGCAAAACGGGTTCTGGTACTTAGCCAAAACACGATAGGCATCAGTTTAATTAGTTTTTCTTCCATTTCCAAATATTCAAGTTATGGGTGTTTAAGTGCCATGCGGTCGTACGATTTGTTTCCACTGTTCATTGGAAGACTAGTCTCCTCATATCCAACTGAGAATGCTTTAATCAAAGAGTAACATTTTAGCAATAAGCCATACATCTTTGAAGACTTTCTTATTAAAGATGTAGGTAACCACTCTGAACATATTCCCTCCATCAAAACCTCATTAAGAAGCAAAGAACAATCATCAATGACAAAGAACACATGACAGAATCATTGTTCCATGTCAGTTTCATGTTCAGGAAGAAACATCTAATCTCATCATCATGGTTAGCAAGACCTTCACTTTAGAAACACATTTCTCAAGACAATATCTTTAGAAATGATCCCTGAAAGTATAGTCTTAACGTTCTAACAATTGCTGAGAGGAAGTCATTTGCAAGACTACTGTTTTCACTCACAGGGTGCATTTTGTTGATGTACAACACATTTTACGGTTTCAAATTTAGAAAAACCAAGACAGTACAAATTAATTTACTTTCCCCCGATGAAATCAAGTGGATTGTAACAAGTTCAAAAAGAAAAGCACTGGTCAATTGACTGAGCACCTGAATATTGGCAGGGAAATTCCAAGTTTTAAATGAGACCGGATCCATCCATTACCGCATGTTCACCACTGGCTGTAACCTTGGTATTGTTGCAACCACACACTAAACATTGCAACAGTCAACCACTGCTCATTGTTATTGTTTTCACAGGAGAGAGAAGCCCTGCTTCACAGGGCATTAAAAAATTTAGTAAGCCTCTTGTTGTTCCTCCCCACGGAAATCTTTAGTAAAAGGCGAAAGATTTATGCGACTTGAAGAGAAACAAGAGTGATCTACAGGCTGAATGTACGTTGGCCGACCCCATTCCCGGCCACACCAAGGTAACACACGGTTTCAAGGTGACGCTACTTAACCAACAACTGATGGTATCCAGTCACATTCCCAAGCAATGCTGCAGCACCTTACAAATGTCCACGGATTTTAGTCAAGTATCATCTCGCCTTGGTTTAACGGGCAAAACGTGTTCTGGTACTTAGCCAAAACACGATAGGCATCAGTTTAATTAGTTTTTCTTCCATTTCCAAATATTCAAGTTATGGGTGTTTAAGTGCCATGCGGTCGTACGATTTATTTCCACTGTTCATTGGAAGACTAGTCTCCTCATATCCAACTGAGAATGCTTTAATCAAAGAGTAACATTTTAGCAATAAGCCATACATCTTTGAAGACTTTCTTATTAAAGATGTAGGTAACCACTCTGAACATATTCCCTCCATCAAAACCTCATTAGGAAGCAAAGAACAATCATCAACGACAAAGAACACATGACAGAATCATTCTTCCATGTCAGCTTCATGTTCAGGAAGAAACATCTAATCTCATCATCATGGTTAGCAAGACCTTCAATTTAGAAACACATTCCTCAAGACAATATCTTTAGAAATGATCCCTGAAAGTACAGTCTTAAAGTTCTAACAATTGCTGAGAGGAAGTCATTTGCAAGACTACTGTTTTCACTCACAGGGTGCATTTTGTTGATGTACAACACATTTTACGGTTTCAAATTTAGAAAAACCAAGACAGTTCAAATTAATTAACTTCCCCCCGATGAAATCAAGTGGATTGTAACTAGTTCAAAAAGAAAAGCACTGGTCAATTGACTGAGAACCTGAATATTGGCAGGGAAATTCCAAATTTTAAATGAGACCGGATCCATCCATTACCGCATGTTCACCACTGGCTGTAACCTTGGTATTGTTGCCACCACACACTAAACATTGCAACAGTCAACCACTACTCATTGTTATTGTTTTCACAGGAAAGAGAAGCCCTGCTTCACAGGGCATTAAAAAATTTAGTAAGCCTCTTGTTGCTCCTCCCCACGGAAATCTTTAGTAAAAGGCGAAAGATTTATGCGACTTGAAGAGAAACAAGAGTGATCTACAGGCTGAATGTACTTTGGCCGACCCCATTCCCGGCCACACCAAGGTAACACACGGTTTCAAGGTGACACTACTTAACCAACAACTGATGGTTTCCAGTCACATTCCCAAGCAATGCTGCAGCACCTTACAAATGTCCACGGATTTTAGTCAAGTATCATCTCGCCTTGGTTTAACGGGCACAACGGGTTCTGGGGCCGTACTTATCAAGCTTCTTAGAATTACTCCTTAGAAGTCTGCTAAGAGTTGACTTAAGAGTAAATAAATTATTCGCTGAAAGCTGCACTTAAAAGTTAGTTATCAAGCGTCTTACTCACACTTTCAGCGAAGTGTAGGACTGAATCTTAAGTGTCACACTCAGAGCTGAATTACGACATTACGACCAATGTCTTGAAAAAATATATCACTCTAGAATCAACACAGTAGTTAATACTATGATCAATGTTAATTCAAATACTAAATGTGGGTTATAAATAATAATGGAAGTACAATTGTTTGTATATAGTATATAAATTGGTACAAAGGTTTAACATGTCTACAAGGATATTTCACATGCCTTTACTGTGTATATAATTGAACTGTGTTTATGTTATGTATAATGTGTATTTATAATATGTTGTACAATGGACATTCAATAATTTTCGGAAGTTTATTTTGTACTTGACATTGTTTATAGGGTTAGGCGCAATAAGTGTTCAACTTCAGCCTAAACCCTTTCGGTCTGCAACATTTTCATTTTCAATTTAAGAATGTACAACTGTTTGTTTATTTTGTTGACGATTGACCGAAGAATAATAAACTTGAAACTTGAAACTATGTGCCGTAAACGGAATTTTAGGTGACGTCATTTCTGTGTCCATAGAAATGACCAATCACGGAAGGGAATCCGTTGTCTAAGAATAAAGAAATATCTTGGAAATATTTAAGTAGACAATGGGAGTGTATTTTTTGACAATAAACTACAAAATAATACAAAACAAACTAGTCCCCGCCGGCACTCACGCTACCACTCCCTCTCTTCTATCGCCCACACACTCACTGACGTCACTCACCTCACGGCCACACACATACGCTACTGTCATAACATTTTCTTTCCAATTCATTAATTAGGCAACTAATTTGAAACTGGTGTGGGTGGCTCTATATATACTAGCCCACTGCAATCGAAAAGTATTAAATATGTGACAAAAATAATATCCGCTCTGTCTAAACGATACCGTTTGATCAGCTGCTCGTCATCAAAAAAAAACAAAACATTGTTCCGTTCCCTGAACGTTCGCGCACGTCTCTCTCGCCTCAGTGCCATCCCCTGCTGGCAACTCCTAACCACTTAAGACACCTCTGAAGGTCTCTTAAATATCGTGGAGAGTAGGAGTGATTCTTAGACTTAAGAACGTTGATAAAAAGCTTTTATTCTTAAGTTTGAGAGTAGGACTAAATTTCGCAAATTCTCAGGACTTAAGTGTAAAATGGCACTCTAAGAAGCTTGATAAGTACGGCCCCTGGTACTTAGCCAAAACACGATAGGCATCAGTTTAATTTGTTTGTCTTCCATTTCCAAATATACAAGTTATGGGGGTTTAAGTGCCATGCAGTCGAATGATTTGTTTCCACTGTTCATTGGAAGACTAGTCTGCTCATATCCAACTGAGAATGCTTTAATCAAAACATTTTAGCAATAAGCCATACATCTTTGAAGACTTTCTTATTAAAGATGTAGGTAACCACTCTGAACATATTCCCTCCATCAAAACCTCATTAAGAAGCAAAGAACAATCATCAATGACAAAGAACACATGACAGAATCATTGTTCCATGTCAGCTTCATGTTCAGGAAGAAACATCTAATCTCATCATCATGGTTAGCAAGACCTTCACTTTAGAAACACATTTCTCAAGACAATATCTTTAGAAATGATCCCTGAAAGTACAGTCTTAACGTTCTAACAATTGCTGAGAGGAAGTCATTTGCAAGACTACTGTTTTCACTCACAGGGTGCATTTTGTTGATGTACAACACATTTTACGGTTTCAAATTTAGAAAAACCAAGACAGTACAAATTAATTTACATTCCCCCGATGAAATCAAGTGGATTGTAACAAGTTCAAAAAGAAAAGCACTGGTCAATTGACTGAGGACCTGAATATTGGCAGGGAAATTCCAAGTTTTAAATGAGACCGGATCCAACCATTACCGCATGTTCACCACTGGCTGTAAAACCTTGGTATTGTTGCAACCGCACACTAAACATTGCAACGGTCAACCCACGCTCATTATGCATTGTTTTCACAGGAAAGAGAAGCCCTGCTTCACAGGGCATTAAAAAATTTAGTAAGCCTCTTGTTGTTCCTCCCCACGGAAATCTTTAGTAAAAGGCGAAAGATTTATGCGACTTGAAGAGAAACAAGAGTGATCTACAGGCTGAATGTACTTTGGCCAACCCCATTCCCGGCCACACCAAGGTAACACACGGTTTCAAGGTGACACTACTTAACCAACAACTGATGGTATCCAGTCACATTCACAAGCAATGCTGCAGCACCTTACAAATGTCCACGGATTTTAGTCAAGTATCATCTCGCCTTGGTTTAACGGGCAAAACGGGTTCTGGTACTTAGCCAAAACACGATAGGCATCACTTTAATTAGTTTTTCTTCCATTTCCAAATATTCAAGTTATGGGTGTTTAAGTGCCATGCGGTCGTACGATTTGTTTCCACTGTTCATTGGAAGACTAGTCTCCTCATATCCAACTGAGAATGCTTTAATCAAAGAGTAACATTTTAGCAATAAGCCATACATCTTTGAAGACTTTCTTATTAAAGATGTAGGTAACCACTCTGAACATATTCCCTCCATCAAAACCTCATTAGGAAGCAAAGAACAATCATCAATGACAAAGAACACATGACAGGATCATTGTTCCATGTCAGCTTCACGTTCAGGAAGAAACATCTAATCTCATCATCATGGTTAGCAAGACCTTCACTGTAGAAACACATTTCTCAAGACAATATCTTTAGAAATGATCCCTGAAAGTATAGTCTTAACGTTCTAACAATTGCTGAGAGGAAGTCATTTGCAAGACTACTGTTTTCACTCACAGGGTGCATTTTGTTGATGTACAACACATTTTACGGTTTCAAATTTAGAAAAACCAAGACAGTACAAATTAATTTACTTTCCCCTGATGGAATCAAGTGGATTGTAACAAGTTCAAAAAGAAAAGCACTGGTCAATTGACTGAGGACCTGAATATTGGCAGGGAAATTCCAAGTTTTAAATGAGACCGGATCCAACCATTACCACATGTTCACCACTGGCTGTAACCTTGGTATTGTTGCAACTGCACACTAAACATTGCAACAGTCAACCCCCGCTCATTATGTATTGTTTTCACAGGAAAGAGAAGCCCTGCTTCACAGGGCATTAAAAAATTTAGTAAGCCTCTTGTTGTTCCTCCCCACGGAAATCTTTAGTAAAAGGCGAAAGATTTATGCAACTTGAAGAGAAACAAGAGTGATCTACAGGCTGAAAGTATTTTGGCCGACCCCATTCCCGGCCACACCAAGGTAACACACGGTTTCAAGGTGACACTACTTAACCAACAACTGATGGTATCCAGTCAAGTTCCCAAGCAATGCTGCAGCACCTTACAAATGTCCACGGATTTTAGTCAAGTATCATCTCGCCTTGGTTTAACGGGCAAAACGGGTTCTGGTACTTAGCCAAAACACGATAGGCATCAGTTTAATTACTTTTTCTTCCATTTCCAAATATTCAAGTTATGGGTGTTTAAGTGCCATGCGGTCGTACGATTTGTTTCCACTGTTCATTGGAAGACTAGTCTCCTCATATCCAACTGAGAATGCTTTAATCAAAGAGTAACATTTTAGCAATAAGCCATACATCTTTGAAGACTTTCTTATTAAAGATGTAGGTAACCACTCTGAACATATTCCCTCCATCAAATCCTCATTAAGAAGCAAAGAACAATCATCAATGACAAAGAACACATGCCAGAATCATTCTTCCATGTCAGCTTCATGTTCAGGAAGAAACATTTAATCTCATCATCATGGTTAGCAAGACCTTCACTGTAGAAACACATTTCTCAAGACAATATCTTTAGAAATGATCCCTGAAAGTACAGTCTTAACGTTCTAACAATTGCTGAGAGGAAGTCATTTGCAAGACTACTGTTTTCACTCACAGGGTGCATTTTGTTGATGTACAACACATTTTACGGTTTCAAATTTCGAAAAACCAAGACAGTTCAAATTAATTAACTTTCCCCCGATGAAATCAAGTGGATTGTAACAAGTTCAAAAAGAAAAGCACTGGTCAATTGACTGAGAACCTGAATATTGGCAGGGAAATTCCAAGTTTTAAATGAGACCGGATCCATCCATTACCGCATGTTCACCACTGGCTGTAACCTTGGTATTGTTGCAACCACACACTAAACATTGCAACAGTCAACTACTACTCATTGTTATTGTTTTCACAGGAAAGAGAAGCCCTGCTTCACAGGGCATTAAAAAATTTAGTAAGCCTCTTGTTGTTCCTCCCCACGGAAATCTTTAGTAAAAGGCGAAAGATTTATGCGACTTGAAGAGAAACAAGAGTGATCTACAGGCTGAATGTACTTTGGCCGACCCCATTCCCGGCCACACCAAGGTAACACACGGTTTCAAGGTGACTACTTAACCAACAGCTGATGGTATCCAGTCACATTCCCAAGCAATGCTGCAGCACCTTACAAATGTCCACGGATTTTAGTCAAGTATCATCTCGCCTTGGTTTAACGGGCAAAACGGGTTCTGGTACTTAGCCAAAACACGATAGGCATCAGTTTAATTAGTTTTTCTTCCATTTCCAAATATTCAAGTTATGGGTGTTTAAGTGCCATGCGGTCGTACGATTTGTTTCCACTGTTCATTGGAAGACTAGTCTCCTCATATCCAACTGAGAATGCTTTAATCAAAGAGTAACATTTTAGCAATAAGCCATACATCTTTGAAGACTTTCTTATTAAAGATGTAGGTAACCACTCTGAACATATTCCCTCCATCAAAACCTCATTAAGAAGCAAAGAACAATCATCAATGACAAAGAACACATGCCAGAATCATTCTTCCATGTCAGCTTCATGTTAAGGAAGAAACATCTAATCTCATCATCATGGCTAGCAAGACCTTCACTTTAGAAACACATTTCTCAAGACAATATCTTTAGAAATGATCCCTGAAAGTACAGTCTTAACGTTCTAACATTTGCTGAGAGGAAGTCATTTGCAAGACTACTGTTTTCACTCACAGGGTACATTTTGTTGATGTACAACACATTTTACGGTTTCAAATTTAGAAAAACCAAGACAGTTCAAATTAATTAACTTTCCCCCGATGAAATCAAGTGGATTGTAACAAGTTCAAAAAGAAAAGCACTGGTCAATTGACGGAGAACCTGAATATTGGCAGGGAAATTCCAAGTTTTAAATGAGACCGGATCCATCCATTACCGCATGTTCACCACTGGCTGTAACCTTGGTATTGTTGCAACCACACACTAAACATTGCAACAGTCAACCACTACTCATTGTTATTGTTTTCACAGGAAAGAGAAGCCCTGCTTCACAGGGCATTAAAAAATTTAGTAAGCCTCTTGTTGTTCCTCCCCACGGAAATCTTTAGTAAAAGGCGAAAGATTTATGCAACTTGAAGAGAAACAAGAGTGATCTACAGGCTGAAAGTATTTTGGCCGACCCCATTCCCGGCCACACCAAGGTAACACACGGTTTCAAGGTGACACTACTTAACCAACAACTGATGGTATCCAGTCAAGTTCCCAAGCAATGCTGCAGCACCTTACAAATGTCCACGGATTTTAGTCAAGTATCATCTCGCCTTGGTTTAACGGGCAAAACGGGTTCTGGTACTTAGCCAAAACACGATAGGCATCAGTTTAATTACTTTTTCTTCCATTTCCAAATATTCAAGTTATGGGTGTTTAAGTGCCATGCGGTCGTACGATTTGTTTCCACTGTTCATTGGAAGACTAGTCTCCTCATATCCAACTGAGAATGCTTTAATCAAAGAGTAACATTTTAGCAATAAGCCATACATCTTTGAAGACTTTCTTATTAAAGATGTAGGTAACCACTCTGAACATATTCCCTCCATCAAATCCTCATTAAGAAGCAAAGAACAATCATCAATGACAAAGAACACATGCCAGAATCATTCTTCCATGTCAGCTTCATGTTCAGGAAGAAACATTTAATCTCATCATCATGGTTAGCAAGACCTTCACTTTAGAAACACATTTCTCAAGACAATATCTTTAGAAATGATCCCTGAAAGTACAGTCTTAACGTTCTAACAATTGCTGAGAGGAAGTCATTTGCAAGACTACTGTTTTCACTCACAGGGTGCATTTTGTTGATGTACAACACATTTTACGGTTTCAAATTTCGAAAAACCAAGACAGTTCAAATTAATTAACTTTCCCCCGATGAAATCAAGTGGATTGTAACAAGTTCAAAAAGAAAAGCACTGGTCAATTGACTGAGAACCTGAATATTGGCAGGGAAATTCCAAGTTTTAAATGAGACCGGATCCATCCATTACCGCATGTTCACCACTGGCTGTAACCTTGGTATTGTTGCAACCACACACTAAACATTGCAACAGTCAACTACTACTCATTGTTATTGTTTTCACAGGAAAGAGAAGCCCTGCTTCACAGGGCATTAAAAAATTTAGTAAGCCTCTTGTTGTTCCTCCCCACGGAAATCTTTAGTAAAAGGCGAAAGATTTATGCGACTTGAAGAGAAACAAGAGTGATCTACAGGCTGAATGTACGTTGGCCGACCCCATTCCCGGCCACACCAAGGTAACACACGGTTTCAAGGTGACGCTACTTAACCAACAACTGATGGTATCCAGTCACATTCCCAAGCAATGCTGCAGCACCTTACAAATGTCCACGGATTTTAGTCAAGTATCATCTCGCCTTGGTTTAACGGACAAAACGGGTTCTGGTACTTAGCCAAAACACGATAGGCATCAGTTTAATTAGTTTTTCTTCCATTTCCAAATATTCAAGTTATGGGTGTTTAAGTGCCATGCGGTCGTACGATTTATTTCCACTGTTCATTGGAAGACTAGTCTCCTCATATCCAACTGAGAATGCTTTAATCAAAGAGTAACATTTTAGCAATAAGCCATACATCTTTGAAGACTTTCTTATTAAAGATGTAGGTAACCACTCTGAACATATTCCCTCCATCAAAACCTCATTAGGAAGCAAAGAACAATCATCAACGACAAAGAACACATGACAGAATCATTCTTCCATGTCAGCTTCATGTTCAGGAAGAAACATCTAATCTCATCATCATGGTTAGCAAGACCTTCACTTTAGAAACACATTTCTCAAGACAATATCTTTAGAAATGATCCCTGAAAGTATAGTCTTAACGTTCTAACAATTGCTGAGAGGAAGTCATTTGCAAGACTACTGTTTTCACTCACAGGGTGCATTTTGTTGATGTACAACACATTTTACAGTTTCAAATTTAGAAAAACCAAGACAGTTCAAATTAATTTACTTTCCCCCGATGAAATCAAGTGGATTTTAACAAGTTCAAAAAGAAAAGCACTGGTCAATTGACTGAGAACCTGAATATTGGCAGGGAAATTCCAAGTTTTAAATGAGACCGGATCCATCCATTACCGCATGTTCACCACTGGCTGTAACCTTGGTATTGTTGCAACCGCACACTAAACATTGCAACAGTCAACCACTACTCATTGTTATTGTTTTCATAGGAAAGAGAAACCCTGCTTCACAGGGCATTAAAAATTTTAGTAAGCCTCTTGTTGTTCCTCCCCACGGAAATCTTTAGTAAAAGGCGAAAGATTTATGCAACTTGAAGAGAAACAAGAGTGATCTACAGGCTGAATGTACTTTGGCCGACCCCATTCCCGGCCACACCAAGGTAACACACGGTTTCAAGGTGACACTACTTAACCAACAACTGATGGTATCCAGTCACATTCCCAAGCAATGCTGCAGCACCTTACAAATGTCCACGGAATTTAGACAAGTATCATCTCGCCTTGGTTTAACGGGCAAAACGGGTTCTGGTACTTAGCCAAAACACGATAGGCATCAGTTTAATTAGTTTTTCTTCCATTTCCAAATATTCAAGTTATGGGTGTTTAAGTGCCATGCGGTCGTACGATTTGTTTCCACTGTTCATTGGAAGACTAGTCTCCTCATATCCAACTGAGAATGCTTTAATCAAAGAGTAACATTTTAGCAATAAGCCATACATCTTTGAAGACTTTCTTATTAAAGATGTAGGTAACCACTCTGAACATATTCCCTCCATCAAAACCTCATTAAGAAGCAAAGAACAATCATCAATGACAAAGAACACATGACAGAATCATTGTTCCATGTCAGCTTCATGTTCAGGAAGAAACATCTAATCTCATCATCATGGTTAGCAAGACCTTCACTTTAGAAACACATTTCTCAAGACAAAATCTTTAGAAATGATCCCCGAAAGTATAATCTTAACGTTCTAACAATTGCTGAGAGGAAATCATTTGCAAGACTACTGTTTTCACTCACAGGGTGCATTTTGTTGATGTACAACACATTTTACGGTTTCAAATTTAGAAAAACCAAGACAGTTCAAATTAATTAACTTTCCCCCGATGAAATCAAGTGGATTGTAACAAGTTCAAAAAGAAAAGCACTGGTCAATTGACTGAGGACCTGAATATTGGCAGGGAAATTCCAAGTTTTAAATGAGACCGGATCCATCCATTACCACATGTTCACCACTGGCTGCAACCTTGGTATTGTTGAAACCACACACTAAACATTGCAACAGTCAACCACCGCTCATTGTTATTGTTTTCACAGGAAAGAGAAGCCCTGCTTCACAGGGCATTAAAAAATTTAGTAAGCCTCTTGTTGTTCCTCCCCACGGAAATCTTTAGTAAAAGGCGAAAGATTTATGCGACTTGAAGAGAAACAAGAGTGATCTACAGGCTGAATGTACTTTGGCCGACCCCATTACCGGCCACACCAAGGTAACACACGGTTTCAAGGTGACACTACCTAACCAACAACTGATGGTATCCAGTCACATTCCCAAGCAATGCTGCAGCACCTTACAAATGTCCACAGATTTTAGTCAAGTATCATCTCGCCTTGGTTTAACGGGCAAAACGGGTTCTGGTACTTAGCCAAAACACGATAGGCATCAGTTTAATTTGTTTTTCTTCCATTTCCAAATATTCAAGTTATGGGTGTTTAAGTGCCATGCGGTCGTACGATTTGTTTCCACTGTTCATTGGAAGACTAGTCTCCTCATATCCAACTGAGAATGCTTTAATCAAAGAGTCACATTTTAGCAATAAGCCATACATCTTTGAAGGCTTTCTTATTAAAGATGTAGGTAACCACTCTGAACATATTCCCTCCATCAAAACCTCATTAAGAAGCAAAGAACAATCATCAATGACAAAGAACACATGACAGAATCATTGTTCCATGTCAGCTTCATGTTCAGGAAGAAACATCTAATCTCATCATCATGGTTAGCAAGACCTTCACTTTAGAAACACATTTCTCAAGACAAAATCTTTAGAAATGATCCCCGAAAGTATAATCTTAACGTTCTAACAATTGCTGAGAGGAAATCATTTGCAAGACTACTGTTTTCACTCACAGGGTGCATTTTGTTGATGTACAACACATTTTACGGTTTCAAATTTAGAAAAACCAAGACAGTTCAAATTAATTAACTTTCCCCCGATGAAATCAAGTGGATTGTAACAAGTTCAAAAAGAAAAGCACTGGTCAATTGACTGGGGACCTGAATATTGGCAGGGAAATTCCAAGTTTTAAATGAGACCGGATCCATCCATTACCACATGTTCACCACTGGCTGTCACCTTGGTATTGTTGCAACCGCACACTAAACATTGCAACAGTCAACCACCGCTCATTATGTATTGTTTTCACAGGAAAGAGAAGCCCTGCTTCACAGGGCATTAAAAAATTTAGTAAGCCTCTTGTTGTTCCTCCCCACGGAAATCTTTAGTAAAAGGCGAAAGATGTATGCGACTTGAAGAGAAACAAGAGTGATCTTCAGGCTGAATGTACTTTGGCCGACCCCATTCCCGGCCACACCAAGGTAACACACGGTTTCAAGGTGACACTACTTAACCAACAACTGATGGTATCCAGTCACATTCCCAAGCAATGCTGCAGCACCTTACAAATGTCCACGGAATTTAGTCAAGTATCATCTCGCCTTGGTTTAACGGGCAAAACGGGTTCTGGTACTTAGCCAAAACACGATAGGCATCAGTTTAATTAGTTTTTCTTCCATTTCCAAATATTCAAGTTATGGGTGTTTAAGTGCCATGCGGTCATACGATTTGTTTCCACTGTTCATTGGAAGACTAGTCTCCTCATATCCAACTGAGAATGCCTTAATCAAAGAGTCACATTTTAGCAATAAGCCATACATCTTTGAAGACTTTCTTATTAAAGATGTAGGTAACCACTCTGAACATATTCCCTCCATCAAAACCTCATTAAGAAGCAAAGAACAATCATCAATGACAAAGAACACATGACAGAATCATTCTTCCATGTCAGCTTCATGTTCAGGAAGAAACATCTAATCTCATCATCATGGTTAGCAAGACCTTCACTGTAGAAACACATTTCTCAAGACAATATCTTTAGAAATGATCCCTGAAAGTATAGTCTTAACGTTCTAACAATTGCTGAGAGGAAGTCATCTGCAAGACTACTGTTTTCACTCACAGGGTGCATTTTGTTGACTTACAACACATTTTACGGTTTCA
This sequence comes from Entelurus aequoreus, assembly GCF_033978785.1. NCBI lineage: Eukaryota > Metazoa > Chordata > Actinopteri > Syngnathiformes > Syngnathidae > Entelurus > Entelurus aequoreus. The sequence goes on along the minus strand of NC_084752.1, from coordinate 27,347,328 downwards.
AATTTAGAAAAACCAAGACAGTTCAAATTAATTTACTTTCCCCCGATGAAATCAAGTGGATTGTAACAAGTTCAAAAAGAAAAGCACTGGTCAATTGACTGGGGACCTGAATATTGGCAGGGAAATTCCAAGTTTTAAATGAGACCGGATCCATCCATTACCACATGTTCACCACTGGCTGTCACCTTGGTATTGTCGCAACCGCACACTAAACATTGCAACAGTCAACCACCGCTCATTATGTATTGTTTTCACAGGAAAGAGAAGCCCTGCTTCACAGGGCATTAAAAAATTTAGTAAGCCTCTTGCTGTTCCTCCCCACGGAAATCTTTAGTAAAAGGCGAAAGATTTATGCGACTTGAAGAGAAACAAGAGTGATCTTCAGGCTGAATGTACTTTGGCCGACCCCATTCCCGGCCACACCAAGGTAACACACGGTTTCAAGGTGACACTACTTAACCAACAACTGATGGTATCCAGTCACATTCCCAAGCAATGCTGCAGCACCTACAAATGTCCACGGAATTTAGTCAAGTATCATCTCGCCTTGGTTTAACGGGCAAAACGGGTTCTGGTACTTAGCCAAAACACGATAGGCATCAGTTTAATTAGTTTTTCTTCCATTTCCAAATATTCAAGTTATGGGTGTTTAAGTGCCATGCGGTCGTACGATTTGTTTCCACTGTTCATTGGAAGACTAGTCTCCGCATATCCAACTGAGAATGCTTTAATCAAAGTGTAACATTTTAGCAATAAGCCATACATCTTTGAAGACTTTCTTATTAAAGATGTAGGTAACCACTCTGAACATATTCCCTCCATCAAAACCTCATTAAGAAGCAAAGAACAATCATCAATGACAAAGAACACATGACAGAATCATTGTTCCATGTCAGCTTCATGTTCAGGAAGAAACATCTAATCTCATCATCATGGTTAGCAAGACCTTCACTGTAGAAACACATTTCTCAAGACAATATCTTTAGAAATGATCCCTGAAAGTATAGTCTTAACGTTCTAACAATTGCTGAGAGGAAGTCATCTGCAAGACTACTGTTTTCACTCACAGGGTGCATTTTGTTGACTTACAACACATTTTACGGTTTCAAATTTAGAAAAACCAAGACAGTTCAAATTAATTTACTTTCCCCCGATGAAATCAAGTGGATTGTAACAAGTTCAAAAAGAAAAGCACTGGTCAATTGACTGAGGACCTGAATATTGGCAGGGAAATTCCAAGTTTTAAATGAGACCGGATCCATCCATTACCGCATGTTCACCACTGGCTGTAACCTTGGTATTGTTGAAACCACACACTAAACATTGAAACAGTCAACCACCGCTCATTGTTATTGTTTTCACAGGAAAGAGAAGCCCAGCTTCACAGGGCATTAAAAAATTTAGTAAGCCTCTTGTTGTTCCTCCCCACGGAAATCTTTAGTAAAAGGCGAAAGATTTATGCGATTTGAAGAGAAACAAGAGTGATCTACAGGCTGAATGTACGTTGGCCGACCCCATTCCCGGCCACACCAAGGTAACACACGGTTTCAAGGTGACACTACTTAACTAACAACTGATGGTATCCAGTCACATTCCCAAGCAATGCTGCAGCACCTTACAAATGTCCACGGATTTTAGTCAAGTTTCATCTCGCCTTGGTTTAACGGGCACAACGGGTTCTGGTACTTAGCCAAAACACGATAGGCATCAGTTTAATTTGTTTTTCTTCCATTTCCAAATATTCAAGTTATGGGTGTTTAAGTGCCATGCGGTCGAACGATTTGTTTCCACTGTTCATTGGAAGACTAGTCTCCTCATATCCAACTGAGAATGCTTTAATCAAAACATTTTAGCAATAAGCCATACATCTTTGAAGACTTTCTTAATAAAGATGTAGGTAACCACTCTGAACATATTCCCTCCATCAAAACCTCATTAAGAAGCAAAGAACAATCATCAATGACAAAAAACACATGACAGAATCATTGTTCCATGTCAGCTTCATGTTCAGGAAGAAAACATCTAATCTCATCATCATGGTTAGCAAGACCTTCACTTTAGAAACACATTTCTCAAGACAAAATCTTTAGAAATAATCCCTAAAAGTACAGTCTTAATGTTCTAACAATTGCTGAGAGGAAGTCATCTGCAAGACTACTGTTTTCACTCACAGGGTGCATTTTGTTGATGTACAACACATTTTACGGTTTCAAATTTAGAAAAACCAAGACAGTTCAAATTAATTTACATTCCCCCGATGAAATCAAGTGGATTGTAACAAGTTGAAAAAGAAAAGCACTGGTCAATTGACTGAGGACCTGAATATTGGCAGGGAAATTCCAAGTTTTAAATGAGACCGGATCCATACATTACCACATGTTCACCACTGGCTGTAACCTTGGTATTGTTTTAACCGCACACTAAACATTGCAACAGTCAACCCCCGCTCATTATGTATTGTTTTCACAGGAAAGAGAAGCCCTGCTTCACAGGGCATCAAAAAATTTAGTAAGCCTCTTGTTGTTCCTCCCCACGGAAATCTTTAGTAAAAGGCGAAAGATTTATGCGACTTGAAGAGAAACAAGAGTGATCTACAGGGTGAACGTACTTTGGCCGACCCCATTCCCGGCCACACCAAGGTAACACACGGTTTCAAGGTGACACTACTTAAAGGCCTACTGAAACCCACTACTACCGACCACGCAGTCTGATAGTTTATATATCAATGATGAAATCTTAACATTATAACACATGCCAATACGGCCGGGTTAACTTTTAAAGTGACATTTTAAATTTGCCGCTAAACTTCCGGTTCGAAACGCCTCTGAGGATGACGTATGCGCGTGACGTAGACCGGCGAACACGGGTATTTCTTCCACATTGAAGCCAATACGAAAACGCTCTGTTTTCATTTCATAATTCCACAGTATTCTGGACATCTGTGTTCGTGAATCTGTTTCAATCATGTTCATTGCATTATGGAGAAGGAAGCTGAGCAAGCAAAGAAGAAAGTTGTCGGTGCGAAATGGACGTATTTTTCGAACGTAGTCAGCCACAACAGTACACAGCCGGCGCTTCTTTGTTTACATTCCCGAAAGATGCAGTCAAGATGGAAGAACTCGGATAACAGAGACTCTAACCAGGAGGACTTTTGACTTCGATACACAGACGCCTGTAGAGAACTGGGACAACACAGACTCTTACCAGGATTACTTTGATTTGGATGACAAAGACGCAGACGTGCTACTGTGAGTATGCAGCTTTGGCTTCTAAACATTTGATCGCTTGACCGTATGTGCGCAACTTTTTTTTGCGTATGTACGTAACTTTTTTTAAATATATAAGCTTTATGAACCTTGGGTTAGGTGAACGGTCTTTTGGGTTGAGTGATTGTGTGTGTTGATCAGGTGTTTGAATTGTATTGGCGTGTTCTATGGAGCTAGGAGCTAGCATAGGAGCTAGGAGCTAGCATAACACGTACCGTACCGTACGTGCGCGTCACGTACGTAACTTTTTAAAAATATATAAGCTTTATGAACCTTGGGTTAGGTGAACGGTCTTTTGGGCTGAGTGATTGTGTGTGTTGATCAGGTGTTTGAATTGTATTGGCGTGTTCTATGGAGCTAGGAGCTAGCAGAGGAGCTAGGAGCTAGCATAACAAACACGCAGGTGTTTTTATGCAGGATTAATTTGTGGCATGTTAAATATAAGCCTGGTTGTGTTGTGGCTAATAGAGTATATATATGTCTTGTGTTTATTTACTGTTGTAGTCATTCCCAGCTGAATATCAGGTCACCCCTGGCTCTCACAGCATCTTCCCTATCTGAATAGCTTCAACTCCCCACTAGTCCTTCACTTGCACTTTACTCATCCACAAATCTTTCATCCTCGCTCAAATTAATGGGGAAATTGTCGCTTTCTCGGTCTGAATCTCTCTCACTTCATGCGGCCATCATTGTAAACAATAGGGAACTTTGCGGATATGTTCAATTGACTACGTCACGCTACTTCCGGTAGGGGCAAGCCTTTTTTTAATCAGATACCAAAAGTTGCAATCTTTATCGTCGTTGTTCTATACTAAATCCTTTCAGCAAAAATATGGCAATATCGCGAAATGATCAAGTATGACACATAGAATAGATCTGCTATCCCCGTTTAAATAAAAAAAATTCATTTCAGTAGGCCTTTAAGAAGCCCAGGAAGCTCATCAGTGACAGGTGTGTAAAGTGCTGATTGATTGCCGATTGAATGCAGCCGCTTGCTGGAGCCGGAGTGGCGCGTGCCAGCGCACGCTTGGAGGTGCGCACAGCGCAGATGACTGCACACTGGAGTGCGCCCGGGCCGTGACAGTTAGCTGTTAAATAAAAGCTGAGTGACTATAGATAAGTTATGGCAACGTCCCCGACACATTACCTGCTGCATGGTTCCTCACGTCATTAACTCTCAGTCACAGCAGGCTAGTGAAAGACGCTGTGTTGAGAAAATAAAAGCCACATCAAATATTTTTCTCCTCCGCTGTATACTTTTAGTGTAGGAAAAATGCGTCTGTCTCCAATATTGTCCGCACATGTCGCCGTCTAACAGCAGTGCGCTCTTAAACGCACGCCAAGACTCTACGCTACGGAAGCAAAGCGAGGGAAATACAGTGAAACAAAGCGTTCGGCTCCGTCTACTCAAAGGGAAAAACGTCCTGGACCAAGGTCTGTGTAGTTGCTGCCATGTTTTCTTGGACCAAACCGCGGTGGTGCGCATGCAGCGACTTCATTTACACAAACTGAGCAAAGTTTCCCAAAATGCATTAATGAATAACTTTTTTTCTATAATTACAAATTTAAATGGTATTACTAACCGTCTGGAATTTTTACCGTGATTAATCATTCTACCATTTACCATTACATTCTTAGTATCCACTCACATTCACAGGCTACTAGATTTAGTTTAACATTTGGTGGGTTAGACGCAAAGTAATTAGCCTACACCGAATAGGCATCGGTTTAATTTGCTTCTTTTTTTTTTAACAGACGCGTTATAGCATGTATGGGTGTTCAAGTGTCACCTATAATCATTTGTATGTGTTAACATACTTAAAATGGTCGTAGGATTTGTTGCTAGCGTTTAATAAGCAGACATATTAACATCTGACAGCTGGGTTATCTCGCGTCCATCATGACAGGAACAACAAAATGTCACATTGGGTTCGCCATCTGAAAAAAAGAGTCTACTCATACAGCTCTCAAACAACTCCTCAAATTTAATGGCTTTACTTATATGCTCAACGTGGAATAAATAGCTGCAAAAAAATTAATTTTAAAACACAAAAACTAAGACTCTTCATACATGAGGGACAAGCGGTAGAAAATGGATGGATGGATGGACTTTATTTTCTGAACTCAACATGGACTGCCGTAGGAGTGCCCACACAACACAGGGGGGCGCTAAATCCTCACTTAGATCATCATATTTTATTATATTTTATATTTTTCAATGCAAATATTGAGATAGCTAAAATGTGAAGTTTTGTAAAACGTTCTCTGATGCTCCAACATAGTCGTGTAATTTTCCTTTTCTCTGTTCAACTCATTTTAGTTCCTGAATGCTGATGCTTGTTTTATCCACTTCCCACACAGCAGAAGATTCCTATGCGGATCCGCCTTTAAGTCGCCAGACCCGCAATACTGTCACATTCGTTTTGGCTCCGCCTAGAGGAGAGGTCTGCAACCCGCATGCGGCTCCTTGACCACTCTGATTCGGCTCAGCTACATACATGCCGACCCCCCCAATTTTCCCAGGAGACTTATGGATCTCAGTGTCCCTCATAGATTACTCCCAGGGAAAAATATTCGTATTTACACTCTAAATACTAAACAAAGGGCGTGCCCTAATTGCACTGCAGTAATTGTCCTCTATAGTATTTACAAACAGCATGCCAGTCTAGCCACATGTTGCATGTTGTTATTACTTGCACACACAGGAGACAGCAAAGCATACTTAGTCACCAGCCACACAGCTTACACTGACGGTAGCCGTATCAAACAACTTTAACATTGTTACGTTACAAATATGCGCCACACTGTGAACCCACACCTAAAAAAGAATGAAAAACACATTTCTGGAGAACATCCCACCGTAACACAACATAAACACAACACAACCATTACCCAGAATCCCATGCAGCCCTAACTCTTCCGGTCTACATTATACACCCCCGCTACCACCAAATCCCCCCACACATCAACCCCCCCCCCCCGCCCCCCCTCTCCGTGCGTTGGTTGAGCGGAAGAGTTAGGGCTGCATGGGATTCTGGGTATTGGTACCGTCAGTGTAAGATGTGTGGCTGCTGAGTTAGTACGCCTTGCTGTCACCCCGCAGATCGAGGAGGCGCTTATTTCCCCTCAATGTAGGTGTGTCTCAATGTTGAGCCCGCGGGCTCCATCTGGGGGCGGAGATCCGGCACAGCACAATGACTTAATATGGAAAAAGGTTCATGTATTTGATAGACTTAGACATTCCTACTTTTAACTTGTCAAATGTGTTTTTTACAATTTTAGCCTGGGGTGAAAAATAAAATCAATGATGCAAAGTCTTCTGTCTTTGGTTTATTTGACCTTGCTAATATAATTGAGTGTGCAAAATAATATGTGTCTATACTCTTATGGAAATGCTATGGTTTAGATATTTTTTTTTTTAAATTGTTTTTTCATGGTAAAAAAAAATACATTTGACAAGTTAAAAGTAGGAATGTCTATCAAATACATGAACCTTTTTCCATACTATGGTTTATATATATTTTTTTTAAATTGTTTTTTCATGGTAAAAAAAAAATACATTTGACAAGTTTTTTTTGTGGTTTTTTTTGCAAATATTTGTATTGAATTTTACAGTTAAAATCACATTTAACAGTCATACTTTGGTCACGCAAAACCTTCATACAATCGCACATCCACTCATACCCACTCACATGCACACTTGAGGAGAGAGGTGCACTTAAACTTTAACAATTCAAGGTTTACAGTATAAACAGTATTAGAAAAGATACCCAGATATTGTATATATATATATATATATCCATCCATCCCGCTCTGGCTCAGGATCAGCTACAGGCTATCCAGACCATAGTGGATGAACATTCCTCGGCATCAAGGATCCTCAGGAAGTGATCCCAAGATCACCTCTCGAGGACCTCTCCACCGTTCACACTTAAAAAAGAAAAGGAAAGTCACAGAAGTTGATCAGATGTAAAACAATACAAAATAAAAAGACACAAAAAATAAATAAATAAATAAGCAAATAAACCGTGGCAAGGCCATATCAGAAGTAACAAAAAAAAACACAATAATAGTGTAGGATCAATACAGAAAATAATGAAGATAATAAATAAGGAATAAAACTACAAAAAAGATGGCAGATACATTTGACAAGTTAAAAGTAGGAATGTCTAAGTCTATCAAATACATGAACCTTTTTTCATACTATGGTTTATATATATATATATATTTTATTGTTTTTTCATGGTAAAAAAAATACATTTGACAAGTTAAAAGTAGCTTTATTGACGTTTGAGAATGTGTGCTGCCGGATCTCCGCCACCAGATAGAGCCCGCGGGCTCAACGTTGAGACCCGCCCACATTGAGGGAAAATAAGCCCCTCCTCGATCTGCGGGCTGCAGCCAGGGGCACTTGCTATCAAGCGCCAATCAATTATTCAAAACTCGCGGGCTGCACTAACATCAAATGTCCACATTAAAGTGCGTGCCGGTGCGTGTGTCAGAGACCCCTGGTTAACATAGCACACAGCATTTAAGCTTTGTATGCGGAGTTTTTCACTTTAAATTTTAATTTTTTTTTTGTGGCTCCCATTACTTTCTTTAATTTGTTAAACTTGCCAAAATGGCTCAATATATATATATATATATATATATATATATATATATATATATATATATATATATATATATATATATATATATATATATATATTTCTATAGTGTTGATATCATTTATGCAGAACAGAGTTCCTCTACACTTTAATGCAGGTATTTTTTAATATACTTAATTTTACAAACATGATCTTTAAAATGTGATGGCCGGCAGATGAACTTCACACAAACATGGAATTCTGATCAGGAAGATTCACACTATTGAGCGAAAGTTTTAATAGATGAAGTTCACCTTTTGAAACAATTTTATTTTAGTTTTAATTGGACCCTTCGGACCTTTCAAGGGTTTGATTGCACGGATGCTGCAGGTTTGATCTTCAATTGTTCTTCTTTTTCATCGAACAGTGTCTTTGATAACTAAGAAGATGACATCAGCACTAACTGCTCAGCATCTGACAGCATCTTTATTAAGATAAGGAGGGGAAAGCAGCTGCAATCCAGGAAGGAAGAAGAGGTAATATTACAATTATTCAACAAAATAAAAGGACAAAAATCCTGTTTAACACAAATGTGGTACTTGTGATTTAAAAAAAACAACAAAAGTGTGACTGCTGAACAAATGTTATTTAATGATGTAAACATTTATTTAACAAAGTGACATTTGCAGCCTTTGTGTTTCCACATATTCTCATTCTATGTATAGCATTATGGGACTTACTTAGAGGGGTTTTTGAATAGTTCTAATTGTTGGTTTGGTTTTTGAAATACAATGAAATATCCACAGTTTTGTTTTATTATAATTATTTGCTTCAATGCTGCAGAACGCACTTTATATGAGAAACAGTTCCACCGTGTGGCTAATTTAAGAACTGCAGGTTTCAAATCTACACCGAACATGATATTGGCTACACTTTCTAATGTGGTCTAGTGCAGTGGTCCCCAACCTTTTTGTAACTGCGGACAACGCTTGACCGGGCGGGTGGCGGGGGCGGGGGGACCGGGGGTGGATATGGTATTTTTTTTTTATTTTTTGTCTTAAAATAATACAATCATGTGTGCTTACGGACGGAAATATTAATAACAGAAAGAAACAACCCTTTTGTGCGAATGAGTATGAATGAGTGTAAATGGGGGAGGGAGGTATTTTGGGTTGGTGCACTAATTGTAAGTGTATCTCGTGTTTTTTATGTTGATTTAATAAAAATAAAAAATAAAAAAATATATATTTTTTTCTTTTAATTTTTTATTTCTTGTACGGCCCAGTACCAATCGATCCACGGACCGGTACCGGGCCGCGGACCTGTGGTTGGGGACTACTGGTCTAGTGGATATACGCTTTGCACAGATAATGTTGCATTTTGAGTGACATTATTAGAGAGCAACTGCATTTTTTTACACTTTAATAATAGTGGTAAAGTCTTAAAAGGTATGCAGTTTTTATTATTTTAAACGAATAACACTGCGACTTCAAATATTAATGATATTAATAGTAATAATTCCAACTTATTTAATGTATATGTTTTATATTTTTCACAATTATTTTTACATTCACGCCAACATTCTAAAAAATAGTTAACATTTATTTTTTATTAAATAATGGCAACATCCACTAGAATTATATTTAAACATGCAGCTTAGATAGGCTCCAGCGACCCCGAAAGGGACAAGTGGTAAAAAATGGATGGATGGAAAGTAAATTAGGTTTGAAAAATTCACATTCTCTCTTCTCGTCAAAATATATTTTTATTTGCTTGCCCTTGACATTTAAACATATTTATATTTATTATATGTGTGTAATATTTTACCTCTTCAAAGTCCTGCACGGTGAAACTACTGGCGTCTTATGTGACATTATTGGCTTTGTGAGCCCTGGAGGCACCCGTAGTGAAGACTTGGAATACGACTGTCGTAAACTGTGTTGCCGGGTTACAATGACCCCTGATGCACATGGTTGTACATTGCACAGTAGGTACCCCGTTGTGTTTATTTTTAAGTCTTGTATCATGTCAAATTGCTCACACTGGGACAGCTGACCAGCGTGTACTGCTGACTTTACAGAGCATGTGCATCCGCGACAGCTATCACTGCTTTACGATACTGCATATTTCATAGGGGTAAACTCTACATCTAAGGTCAAACTTTTTCAGGGCATCCAACAATGTTATCATTACGCGAGTATAATCCCAATCGTACTGTTCCGTATGTGCTCGAATACGACCTTAATGGGGACGTTAATAAGATCTATATTAGATTTGTTTTTCACATATTTAGGAAGCCCCGCTTTCGCAGAGCATCAAAAAATTGAGTTATACTCTTGTTGTTCCTCCCCACGGAAATCTTTAGTAAAAGGCGAAAGATTTATGCGATCTGAAGAGAAACAAGAGTGATCTAACGTGGTCTTGTACTTTGGCTGACGTCATTTCCGGCCACAACAAGTTAACACACGGTGGCACACTTTATTTACCTAACAAACGCTGATGTTATCCATTCACATTCCCAGTCAACGCCGTGTCACATTAAATCACCACACTTTAGCCGCTTAACTCCGAGCCCTATTTTACTATTTGGTGGGTTGGACGCAAAGGATTCTGGGAATTTGCCTACACCCAATAGGCATCGGTTTAATTTGCTTTTTTCTTTTTATTTCAAAATAGACGTATTATATAGCATGTATGGATGTTTTAATGCCACTTATAATCATCTGTATTTGTTAACATACTTAAATAGTCGTATGATTTGTTGTTAGTGTAACAAACTTTTCAGGATGTCCCAAATTACCAGATAATGTTAGGTAAGGAGGAGTTTTGTCCCTCCAGAGTTGCCGTAGGGCTGTGACGTAAGAGGTCTATAAAGGTGGTTGTGGAAGAAGGTGTGGAGGGAGAGAAAAAGGAGAGTGAACATTAAAGAAGTGGTGGAGACCGGACCTGCTCTTATGACTCCCATTTATTATTTTATTATTATATTATATTAGTACACATAATATGCGAACCCAGAATACTCGGCTACATTGGTGGCAGCGGTGGGATTTTAACTGCTGTGTTGAAAAAAAAAGAAAAGAAGAAAGTGTTACACGGGACTCGTGAGTTTTCAGTTAGCTGCACGTGTATAGTTAGCTGCTAAGCTTCCTGGCTGTTTTTCGGACACGTGGTGTGGTGACGACGACACTTTTAAGCTCGGCAAGACGCTGATTGACAGACACTCACACGGCATGAATGTCAAAAATGGACTTAACAGCTCCCTTCCCCGGCGACGGTGACAGAATTTCTCAGCTGGACATAGACAATTGATGGACCGCTTCTGGGCCAGCCTATCGGCGCATGTGCGTGCTCTGGTGGAGAGCTTGGAGGTGTGTGCTGCGGATGTGAGCCGGCTGGTTACGGAGGCGTTCCCGGCGGTCTTGCTGCTGGCCCTTCATGCTGGGAGACATCCGACGGTGGTGTGAGCAGTGCGGAGCGTGTCGGACCCGCCGGTGCCCTTGAAGTCCCCGTGGGTGGGTCCCAGATTTGTCGGCCCCTCCAGAGGGTGGCCATGGACATTCTGGAGTTGCCCATAAGTCCCCGTGGGCGGGTCCCAGAATTGTTGCCCCCTTCCAGAGGGTAACCATGGATATTCTGGAGTGGCCCAGAAGTTCCCATGGGGTGGTCACAGGTTTGTCGGCCCCTCAGGAGGGTGGTCGTGGACATTTTGGAGTGGCCCGTAAGTCCCATGTGGGGGGGGGAGGGGTCCCGGGGTGGTTGTCCCTTCCAGAGACTCTGCCAGCACCACCAGATGGTACTTTATTGATTCCTTCACTGCCTATAACCCCAAGTCTGATGGCATGATGGCGCGTCACAATCGAACTATCTCGCAGGGGGCGACTGGGGCGACCTCCTGCGCACAACTGAACTATCTCGCAGTGGGCGATTGGACCGACCTCCTTCACATCTGCACGTTTTTGCATGTTTTGAGGGGCCAGGGTGCTATCTTATGCAATACTTTGTGGATCAGTTAAAATATTGTTGATTTGTTGGTGCATTAAGATTGTGATTTTTGTTCTCTGTTCTATTTCCCCTTGTTTGTTTGTGACGAAACGGGGACGTTTCTAATTGAGGGGGGGACGTATGTAACAAACTTTTCAGGATGTCCCAAATTACCAGATAATGTTAGGTAAGGAGGAGTTTTGTCCCTCCAGAGTTGCCGTAGGGCTGTGACGTAAGAGGTCTATAAAGGTGGTTGTGGAAGAAGGTGTGGAGGGAGAGAAAAAGGAGAGTGAACATTAAAGAAGTGGTGGAGACCGGACCTGCTCTTATGACTCCCATTTATTATTTTATTATTATATTATATTAGTACACATAATATGCGAACCCAGAATACTCGGCTACATTAGCAATATAATAAGCAGACATAATAAACCTGTAGGTTCGCCATCCGAAAAGAGTCGACTCATACAGCTCTCAAACGACTCCTCAAAAGTAATAGTTTGTTTGAAATTATTTCTTACCACTATTAAGTTTGAAATTAGTTTCTAATGTAAAAACATAATCATGATCAACTAAATGTGTTAAAATGGCTTTATTTATATGTTCGACATGGAATAGATAGCAACAAAAAATAACAATTTTAAAACACAAAAACAAACATTCTACTATTTACTAAGACACTTATTTTCTGAACTCAACATGGACTGCCGTAGGAGTGTCCACACAACACAGGGGGGCGCTAAATTCCCACATAAATTCATCCATCCATCCATTTCCTACCGCTTGTCCCTTTCGGGGTGCTGGAGCCTATCTCAGTTGCATTAGGGCGGAAGGCGGGGTACACCCTGGACAAGTCGCCACCTCATCACAGTTCCAACACAGATAGACAGACAACATTCACACACTAGGGACCATTTAGTGTTGCCAATCAACCTATCCCCAGGTGCATGTCTTTGGAGGTGGGAGGAAGCCGGAGTACCCGGAGGGAACCCACGCAGTCACGGGGAGAACATGCAAACTCCACACAGAAAGATCCCGGGCCCGGGATTGAACTCAGGACTACTCAGGACCTTCGTATTGTGAGGCACATGCACTAACCCCTGTACCACCGTGCTGCCCCCCCCCCCCCCCCACATAAATCAACATCAACATCCATCCATCCATTGTCCCTTTTGGGGAAGCGGGGGGGTCGCTGGAGACTATATATTTGTATATATTTTATATTTTTCAATGTAAATATTGAGATAGCTCAAATTTGAATTTAAGTATAACGTTCTCTGACGCTCCAACAGAGTCGTGTGTTTTACTTATCTTCGTTCACCTCATTTTAGTTCCTAAATGCTGATGTTTGTTTTATCCACTTGCGCGCTAAATACTAACACATTTTGCTTCCTCCTCCACCCACCACCACTGCCTGCGTCCGGTCACTTTCAACTTTTCCAAATAACTTATAATTAAAACATCACATTAAAATAGTACACGAAAATAGTATTTCTTTAGTCAGATGACATCGTCCAGGATTTATTTTTAAGTCTAACCCCCTGCCTGAGATGTATCTTTTTATGCAGAACAGAGTTCCTCTATACACTTTCACGCAGATCCTTTTTCAATATACTTCACCTTACAAACATCCATCCATCCATTTTCTACCGCTTATTCCCATTTAAAATGCGATGGCCCCGCAAAAATGGACTTCTGATCAGGAAGATTCACGTTATTGAGCTAAGATTTTAACAGATGAAGTTCAGCTTTTGAAGCAGCTTTACTTTAGTTTTAATTGGACCCTTTAGACATTTGAAGTCTTTGATTGCACTGATACTGCAGGTATTATCCCCAATTGTTCTTCTGTTTCAACCAAACAGTGGCTTTGATACCTAAATAGATAACAAGCACTAATGCAATTATATAACATCTGCCACCAGCGTTTGTATTAGAATAAGGAGGGGGAAACAGCTGCAAATCACAATAGCTAATAGCTGCTAATGGAACACTTTTAAACTATTCAACAAAATAGTTTAAATTGGTACACTAAGGCCTTTAGAGGTTCAAACAAAAGTGGTTTCTGTGATTTTTAAAGACTGCTGCACAAATGTTAACTATGGATGCAAACATTTAACTGAGTGACACTTTCCGCATATTCTTCCTACCTGCATCCTATTTATTGCATCATAGGACTTGATTACAACAATGTTTTGCTGTATTATGATATGTTCTTGGTATCAATGCTGCTGAACACACTTTATATGAGACTCAATTACACTGAGTGGTGCGATGAGGTGGCGACTTGTCCAGGGTGTACCCCGCCTTCCGCCCGAATGCAGCTGAGATAGGCTCCAGCACCCCCTGCCACCCCGAAAGGGACAAGCGGTAGAAAGTGGATGGATGGAATTAATCATAATAGCGGTAGTCTTAAAAAGTATGCATGTTTTACTATTATACTAATAAAGATAAAGTAAAGTACCAATGATTGTCACACACACACTGCATTTGACCCATCCCCTTGTTCACCCCCTGGGAGGTGACGGGAGCAGTGAGCAGCAGCTGGGAATCATTTTTGGTAATTTAACCCCCAATTTCAACCCTCGATGCTGAGTGTCAAGCAGAGAGGCAATGGGTCCCATTTTTGTAGTCTTTGGTATGACTCGGCCGGGGTTTGAACTAAAAACCTACCGATCTCAGGGCGGACACTCTAACCACAAGGCCACTGAGTAGGTGGCCTTGTGGTTACCTCAAACCACTCCTTTCAACTCTCAAAAAGCAATGCAATAAATTAAGAAATAAGTCAACCAACATGACTAAATCCTTTAAAAAAAATTACATTAACGACAAAATAGAGGAAAACACAAATAAGCCACGTGAGTTTTGGAAAATTCTCAACAACCAGCTTCCTGGTTGCAGCCAGAAACTTAAAACAAGACTCACCAACATCAGCATCAAGGAGGGTGACTCCCTCATTACAGACAAAATGGAGGTAGCTAGCAGACTTAACATCTTTTTCACCAGCATAGCCGCAACTCTTGTCAACAAGCTGTCCCACCACTCTGGTCGCTTTGGTGTAGAACACATTAAAGCCTTCTACAGAAAGCTAGGAGTATCCAACGATGATTTCAAATTAGAAATGGTCACAGCTGATGAGGTGTTTAAAAAATTGAGCGCGCTCCACCCTAACAAGGCCACCGGCCTTGATAATATTCCCTCCAGATTCCTCAGGGACTCTGCCTCCATCATTGCCCCGATCATCACGCACATAATAAACCTATCAATTACACAAGGCCAAGTACCAAAATATTTTAAGATAGCAAGAGTAACTCCCCTCTTTAAAAAAGGAAGCAAATTGGAACCTGGCAACTACCGACCTGTTTCTATTCTCAGGTCCATTTCGAAAGTAATGGAGAAAATAGTTTATGAACAGGTCGATAGTTACCTTGCCACTAATAAACTCATGTACAAATTCCAATCCGGCTTCAGAACTAACCACTCCACTGACACATGCCTTCTCTATCTGACCGACCACATCAAACATGAGGTGGACGCGGGCAAATACTGCGGCATGGTCATGCTGGACCTTCAGAAGGCCTTTGACACCGTTAACTACGCTATATACTGTTGGATAAGCTCAGAGCAATCGGATTTAACAAAAACTCATGGAGCTGGATGCAATCTTACTTGGAGGGGAGGGAGCAGGTGGTAGAGGTGAACGGCACCGTGTGCCCCCCCTCTCGGTGAGCTGTGGAGTCCCCCAAGGCAGTATATTGGGACCTTTACTTTTCCTAATATACATAAACGACATGTCATCGGCATGCGACTGTGAATTGTTTTTGTTTGCGGATGACTCTGCCCTGCTGGTATCCGGCAAGGACAAGTCACAGGTGGAGAAAATCCTCAGTGCTGAGCTCTGTAGAACTTGCACCTGGCTCGCTGACAACAAGCTATCCATACCCTTGGGTAAAACAGAATCCATCCTGTTTGGGTCCCACATCAACCTTAAGAAAGTCAACGACCTCACCATAAAAGTGGGTGACATTGTTATCACCAGGAAAGATGAGGTCACCTACCTAGGTTCCATTCTAGAGGCTAACCTTTCCTGTGATAAAATGGCAACGAAAGTAATCAAAAAGGTTAACCAACGAACGAGATTTCTCTACAGAATCTCCTCTCTGGTCAACAAAAGCACCTTGAGGATTCTGGCGGGAAGTCTCGTTCAACCCTTTTTCGATTACGCATGCACCTCCTGGTACCCTAGCACCTCCAAAACCCTCAAATCTAAACTCCAAACATCTCAGAACAAGCTAGTCAGGTTGCTTCTAGACCTCCACCCCAGATCACACCTCACTCCTACCCACTTCTCTAAAGTGGGCTGGCTCAAGGTGGAGGACAGAGTTAAACAACTTGCACTGAGCCTAGTCTATAAAATCTGCTACACCTCCCTGATACCGAAGTACATGTCAAACTACTTCCTTAATGTAAATGACCGGCATAACCACAACACCAGGGGGAGCTCCACTAACCACATTAAACCCAGATTCCGAACTAACAAAGGTCTTAACTCATTCTCTTTCTATGCCACATCAATGTGGAATGCGCTCCCAACAGGTATAAAAGAAAGGGCATCTCTATCCTCCTTCAAAACCGCAATAAAAGTTCACCTCCAGGCAGCTACAACCCTAAACTAACACCCTTCCAGGATTGCTAATAATCAAATGTAAACAATCAAATGCAGATACTTTCTCTCTCTCTCTCTCTCTCTCTCTCTCTCTCTCTCTCTCTCTCTCTCTCTCTCTCTCTCTCTCTCTCTCTCTCTCTCTCTCTCTCTCTCTCTCTCTCTATGTCCACTACTTGATGTCCATATCCTACCCCCCCCCCCTCCACACCCCTGATTGTAAATAATGTAAATAATTCATTGTGATTATCTTGTGTGATGACTGTATTATGATGATAGTATATATGATAGTATATATCTGTATCATGAATCAATTTAAGTGGACCCCGACTTAAACAAGATGAAAAACTTATTCCGGTGGTACCATTTAGTGGTCAATTGTACGGAATATGTACTTCACTGTGCAACCTACTAATAAAAGTCTCAATCAATCAATCAAAAAGGTGATAACACTATTACTTGATATATTAATAATAACAATAATAGTAATAATAACACATTTAATGCATGTTTTTTGCAATTATTTTCACATGTACACCAACATTCCAGAAAATAGTATGCATTGATTTTTTATTTTATTTAAATAATGACAACATCCACTATAATTATGTTTAATAAAGTTTGAAAAAGTATCATGTTTTCTGCAGTTAATTAACATTTCAATGTGCTTGCACTTGAATACGTATAATTGTATTGATTTAACATTTGAATACAGTATATTGCATCCAGTTTAAAATAGACCTATTCGAATTGCTACACGATGAACTACTGACGTCTTCTGTGAAATAATTAGTTTTGAACCCCGGAGGCACCCGTAGTGAAGGCATGGAATACGACTGTCGTAAACTGTGTTGCCGTGTTTCTACGACGCCTGATGGGCATGGTTGTGCATTGCACGGTTGGCACCCCGTTGTGTTTTTTGTTAGAAATATTTTAAGTATTGTATCATGTAAAATTGTTCTCACTGACACCGCCGATAAGTGTGTTCCGCTGACTTTATAGAGCATGTGCTTTTCGCGACAGCTATCACTGCTTTACGGTACGGATGTTGTCAACGTCGGAGGTAATGTTCCACTTCTCATGTTAAACTTGTAGAAGTATGGCCTTTTTGCATGGAAAAATCATGAAAGTGGGATACGAACATATTTATTAATAAGCGTTTAGCGTAGACTGCGAACTACGTAATAAGTACTATCTGGCTTGCCCAGCCACAGTGTTACAGAAGCTCCACCCACATGAAAGAAGCCCCGCCTACGAAGTACATCAGAATATTCTCTCATACTCTTATGATCTATATAATGAACAACATTATTTAATATATAATTCATATGTATTATACAAATTGTATCATTGTACAGTAACATTAATAACACTATGGATAATAACATTACTATTAAGTACAAGAGGGCTTTTGCAAAAGTCTATGTTTGTGTGTGTTTAATTTAAATAATATGTTCCTATTTTTTTCCAAATGATACCAAAATGATTTCTCATTTTCATGTTTCTAATATCTAACCAATGAGTTATTTTTATTTGTTACTATAATATTTTAGCTGTAGTATATATAGTATAGTATATAGTACATTCCCACCCTAAATTATACTAATGATTATTTACAATTTGAATTATTTTTCTTATTTTTAACTCCTAGAAGTGTGCTTTTAATCTTCCTTATAGGTTTTAAAGGAATACTAATAATTCCATAATAAAAAACATTTATCTAAGGTGGTCTTGTAAAAAATAGTGTGTTTGAATAGTTGGCCAAGCACTGATGGCATTTTCTTTTTTAACTACACTACCGTTCAAAAGTTTGGGGTCACATTGAAATGTCCTTATTTTTGAAGGAAAAGCACTGTACTTTTCAATGAAGATAACTTTAAACTAGTCTTAACTTTAAAGAAATACACTCTATACATTGCTAATGTGGTAAATGACTATTCTAGCTGCAAATGTCTGGTTTTTGGTGCAATATCTACATAGGTGTATAGAGGCCCATTTCCAGCAACTTTCACTCCAGTGTTCTAATGGTACAATGTGTTTGTTCATTGGCTCAGAAGGCTAATTGATGATTAGAAAACCCTTGTGCAATCATGTTCACACATCTGAAAACAGTTCAGCTCGTTACAGAAGCTACAAAACTGACCTTCCTTTGAGCAGATTGAGTTTCTGGAGCATCACATTTGTGGGGTCAATTAAACGCTCAAAATGGCCAGAAAAAGAGAACTTTCATCTGAAACTCGACAGTCTATTCCTGTTCTTAGAAATGAAGGCTATTCCACAAAATTGTTTGGGTGACCCCAAACTTTTGAACGGTAGTGTATGTTTGTGTAAAACTGCCATGACCTGGAAAGAGAAGCCACAATTTGTTTTATTTTTTATTAGGGATGTCGGTTAATGGCTTTTTGCCAATATCCGATATTCCGATATTGTCCAACTCTTAATTACCGATATCAACCGATACCGATATATACAGTCGTGGAATTAACACATTATTATGCCTAATTTGGACAACCAGGTATGGTGAAGATAAGGTCCTTTCTAAAAATAATAATACAATAAGATAAATAAATGAAAAACATTTTCTTGAATAAAAAAGAAAGTAAAACAATATAAAAACAGTTACATAGAAACTAGTAATTAATGAAAATGAGTCAAATTAACTGTTAAAGGTTAGTACTATTAGTGGACCAGCAGCACGCACAATCATGTGTGCTTAGGGACTGTATCCCTTGCAGACTGTATTGATATATATTGATGTATGATGTAGGAACCAGAATATTAATAACACAAAGAAACAACCCTTTTGTGTGAATGAGTGTAAATGGGGGAGGGAGGTTTTTTGGGTTGGTGCACTAATTGTAAGTGTATCTTGTGTTTTTTATGTTGATTTAATTAAAAAACAAAAACAAAAAAACCCGATACCGATCATTTCTGATATTACGTTTTAAAGCATTTATCGGCATTTATCGACATCTCTATTTTTTATGTTCAAAAAGAGCCTGAAAGCAAAACAGGAAGGACATTTGTATATACCATTTAGCTCGGGGTTTGGTGTTACTTACACATCAGCCAACATCACAGAGAAAAATGATAACATTACTGGTGTGAACAAGATATTAGATTTTTATTGATTTATCAGGCAGAAACATACATAATAATTCCTTATTGCTCATGAAGGTCTATGTCGCCTCGGCGGCCGTTTTCACACCCATACTACAATAAATAAAATCTCAGTGAAATACTTTTATTTCATGATCACATATGGTCGCTTCTAACCATAAATAAGACGTGAAACAAAATCACAATTAACAAGAAAAAGTCTATCACTCTTCTCACCCTGTTGAAAAATGATAATAATTTGTTGTTATAAACTGTATACTTTTAAAGCTTTTTTTTTCCCAACCAAAAAGAAACCCTTGCAAATGAAGTATCCTAAATGCTTTATACGTATTAGCATCATTATTCGAGGTTATATTGACATGAGAAAACACACAAACTGAGGAGTTATTGCCTTAATATTTTTTGCATAACAAAGAAGAGGGTTAAAAAGGTTTACATGGGTCACACAACTTGTCAAGACAAAATGGCATGCAAGACATAAGAAGTTCCGATACAATAAACATTTTCTACGCACACAAACACTTAGAAGGCGGGGAGAAAGACGACACTTTTCACAGAGAACGTGTAACACTGTGCAAAAAAGTTGAGAGACACAACAATAGCTTTAGGAGCACACAGACATTGTATTAAATCTTTTTTTTATTTTTTAAATATGGCTTATCAAGTGATCACATTTTCTATTTGGAGAGACACAGTATAATAAATGGATTCAGTATATTTTGGATGTGATTGTTTGGCCCGGCTTGAGGCTCGTAATAGATTTGTTTATGTACAATTAAAGTGAACAGCGAGGTGAAGGAGGACATTATGTTGTTGCTTCAAGCTCTTCAAGGGAGTAGTCAGAGAAGAAGTGAAGACCATTCGCTTTGGCGCACCTGGCCGGTGACGCCATATGGCATATAGCCGGACTGCTGCATTTCCACACAATGCTAAATAAACCAAATTTGAAACTATACAATGCTAATCTGGCGCCGGTTTGGGATTGAAGCCAACCTGTGAACGACTTACTGACTACTTCTTTAGCATGTCCTGCAGCGGACCTGGCAGGTATTTCATCACTGTGTCCATGATGCTCTCCTCCTCCTCTTCGTCACCGCAGCCGGTCGGCACCGCCTTCTTGGGTCGGGTCAAGCTGCCCGCCGCGGTCTCCTCCGCCGCCGCCGCTGCCTCAGCCTCCGCCTCCTCGCGCTTTTTCAAGCCATACTGTTGATAAAAAGCATGGAGGGTTATGAGTAGGGCTGTGAAAATAATTGTAAAATTGTATTAAACAAATTCAGAGCTGTTTGTCTGCACACTAAAAAATGCTGGGTTATTTTGATAACCCAATTTATGAGTTGCGAGTGTTGGGTTAAATTTCGGAGTTATTTTTATGAAAAGCAATCCATTTTTTGGGTTATAAGGGTATTATTTTAACTAATTTTCTGGGTTTTCAAAACTATGAACCATTTTTGGGTTGTGGTTCAATGAGTAACGCATTTTTGGGTAAAAGGCTTTTGTTTGAATTAAAAAGGTACTTTTTTCTTGAAGTGAATTTTATTAAGGATTAACCTCATGAACATGATTTACAATCACACATCTTATGTACATGAAAATATTTGAGCATGCTGTATAGAACTACTATGACCATACAAAGTTAAGTTAAAGTTAAAGTACCAATGATTGTCACACACACACTAGTTGTGGCAAAAGTATTCTCTGCATTTGACCCATCACCCTTGATCACCCCCTGGGAGGTGAGGGAAGCAGCGTTGGCCACGCCTGGGAATCAAGGCAATTCTTGTAAAAAAAAAAAAAAAAGGTCACTCATATCTTGCTTTTTAGTATATTTTAATGGAATAAAATAATTTTGATCAGTAGTTGGGAAGGAGTAGTACAAACCAGCAGTAAAATTGATCATTTTTAACCAACTATTGGGTCAAGGAGCGCTAAATTGCGCAACCCAGTAGTTGGGTTTGAAATAACCCAACATTGTAGTGAGCATACCTCAGCTTTTGTGTTAAATTAATTCCACCCAATAGTTGGGTTATGAATCAACCAACATTGAGTTAGCATAACTCAACTTTTGGGTTAAATAATTCAACCCAATAGTTTGGTTGGGAATAACCCAACATTAAGTTGTCATAACTCAACTTTTTGGTTGAATAATTCAACGCAAAAGTTGGGTTGCAAAAATTTACCCAAAATGTTGAGTTAAAATAACTCAAATAAGGGGTCCGTCCTTTTCTGAACCAGCAGTTGGGTTAAAATTGGGTTATTTTTTAACCCAACATTTTTTAGTGTGTATGTGGGATCTGTGGCAAAGATGTCGTTGTGGCTTGTGCAGCCCTTTGAGACACTTGTGATTAAGGGAAATATGAATAAACTTTGATTGATATTTAATGGAGGAATGTAGTTTATCACAGAACTGCATTGATTTTGAATCAAGAATCGTTTTGAATCGAGAATCGATTCTGAATCGAATCGTTACCCCCAAGAATCGAATCGTGTAGTGCCCAAAGATTCCTAACAATATCTGTGAGTATGGGAGACATTGCTAAACAAATATGGCTGCCATGTCGTCCAAACAAAGGGTTGTTTAAAATAAGACGTCCTCACTATTAGGTGGACACTAATCGCTTCTCCCGGCTCAGTGAGCATCAAAGTATAGACATTTGAACGCATTTTTGTGCTACTTATTCAAAATTTCCACTTGTTTGATTATAGAGGTTTAACCGTGGTACATTGATACCTTACTTTTTGTATCATTCAAACATGTTTGCCTGCATATCTCAGCGAAATCGATGCTCAAACAATCCACACGTGACTCGTGTGATTTTTTTCTTTTTTTGTACGGCTTCAAAAGAGGCCATCATGGGGCCAAAGAAAGTTGTCAGTGGCAGCACTTTGATAAAGAAGGTGAGAAACACCACTGATTAGTAACGATGTAACGTATGTGAAAGAGGGTGGCGCCCTATATAGACCTTGGGCCCAGCAGACTGCATAGCTGTGGACCATTGCTTGCCGCTTTCAAGTTATGGAGACAAAAGCGTGGTTGTCACGGTAACCTGACGACCAGGTTGGCGACTTTGATTCCATCAGTTCTATTGATTATCTTTCGTTATAAGTTTAGTTTAGTTTAGTCTTTATTTGAAGGGACAATGCACAGAAACATTAAGCTCAAAGACAGATATGTTCTGTACCCGATTATAGCTCAATAGCTAATTTCCATCTGCAGTCCCTGGCTACCTAAATTAAAGGGATACAAAAATCATGCAATAAAATTATAAATATAAAATCATACAAAAGTATTAAGAAAAAAGTCATAAAATGCTTTTTCATGGAAACATACTTACTATACAATACAACCACACCTTATTTACATCATCACACAAAGACAATGCATGCTCTTGTTCACATCTGTCATCATTTGTAAAAACAACCATGATTTTAACACACACACCTCACAATTTACAACAAAAATGCACTCATGGATAAATATAATACACATTAAGTTGACATGCCAAACAAGGTCGTTCCATTCCTTTATCGCTTTATATAAAAAGGCTGATTGTGCAAAAGATGTTTTACATCTGGGTACGCTACACTGCCCCCTGGTGGAGGCTCGTGTGTTTCTAGTTGTCACAGCAGATGTAAACTGGACAAAGTGCTTAAGTGGCGCTGGTGCAGTGTTATTTAGGATTCGATAGGCCATTCGTGTTGATGCTAATCTTTGAATGTTAGCTAAATTTAACAATCTATATTTTTGGAGACCTAAACAGTGATTGAGGTCATCACTGGTTAGTAGTCGTTTATCGCTGTTAATTGGTTACGGGCCTGACTTTAGTAAATTAATTTACGCAAAGCATGAATTTCAATTATAAATCAAATATTTTTCTAACTAAAGCATAAAAAATACTAGTTTACGACCTTCTAGATATGTTTTTTAACATTATGAGAGCCCTCTAGACATGAAATAACATCTACACAGTCATCAGGCCCGCAGTGTGTGTAGGCCCCATGGGTCCGTGGGGTTCCTGTTTTGTGTGAAGAAGCGCATGTAAAATGTCAATGACAGAGCATTGCATAAGAAAAAAAAAAAAGTAATTCCTTGACCAGTGATTCTCACACTTTTTTCCACTATGTACCACCTCAGAAAACACTTGGCTCTCTCCGTACAGTAACATTGAAATACAGTAGCCTAGTAGGGCTAAATATTCATTAAAAACAAGGCAGAGGTTTTATTTAACAACTATATTTTTTCTTTTTAGCCACTGTAACATTACACACAGTTTGAACAGTAACACTGTCTTTGAATATTTGATTAGGTGATTCTTTGGCGTACCACTAGATGGAGCCAGCGTACCACCGTTTGAGAATCACTGTCCTGGACACCAAATAATGGCAAATTTCCATATTTGGTTTCATTTGCCAGGAGCGGCCATGCACAGTCACTTATTTATTCCCAAAAAAACAATGTTTCCTGCGGCTGAGCCAATCAGAGGCCACGATGCCGAACAGCGTTTGTGTGGAAATTACTACTGTATAATTGATATTTTTAGTTTATATATGCTTAAGAGATGCTAAATTTAGGGCAAAATACGTAATAAAGGCTGGTAAAAAAAAAAATGAAATAGGGCCACAAATTTTGAAACGTGGTGTGGCAAAAGATGACGGTCTTATCCGGCTTTAAAATGGGCATTTTTACAAGTGCGTAAATTATTCACGTTTTACAAGGGGCCGTGATCTATCTGTTGACATGAGTACTAGACGACTCTGAACATAAGACAATTATGCTTCTCGGCACACATTTTTTTGAGAAAAAAAACATTTTTTAATCGTGATTTCAGAATGAGTGAAACAAAAACTGCAAAAACGAAATAATCATATTTTCGAGCTACTCGACAGTTTTATGACGTCCGCATGCTTAATAACTCATCTGTTTGTTTGTCAGCAGTGCCACATTGTAGTCTGCATTGAGCAAAATGCACTCCAACTTGTTTGAAAAGGCGTTTAGCGCCACCTGCTGGTTTGCGGGCAAACATCTCATTGACATTAACGTATTTTTTATAGGGCACAAAAAATATAGTCCTATATTCAGGTCAGTACGGTGTGTTTGTGGAGCACTTTTTACAGCGTGTAACAACAAGGTGGCATCATCAACGAGGAACCACAAAAATGATTTTAAAATGGATTCCATCACCTCAATCGACATACAGTACAGGCCAAAATTTTGGACACGCCTTCTCATTCAATGCGTTTTCTTCATTTTCATGACTATTTTCATTGTAGATTGTCACATCAAAACTATGAATGAACACATGTGGAGTTATGTACTTAACAAAAAAAAGGTGAAATAACTGAAAACATGTTTTATATTCTAGTTTCTTCAAAATAGCCACCCTTTGCTCAGATTACGGCTTTGCACACTCTAAGCACACCTGTGAAGTGAGAACCATTTCAGGTGACTACCTCTTGAAGCTCATCGGGAGAATGCCAAGAGTGTGCGAAAAAGTAATCAGCGCAAAGGGTGGCTAATTTGAAGGAACTAGAATATAAAACATGTTTTCAGTTATTTCACCTTTTTTTTTTGGTAAGTACATAACTCCACATGTGTTCGTTCATAGTTTTGATGGCTTCAGTGACAATCTACAATGTAAATAGTCATGCAAATAAAGAAACTGCACTGAATGAGAAGGTGTGTCCAAACTTTTGGCCTGTACTGTACATTCATACATTGCACTGTGGCTTGGGTTTATTTTGTCGAGTTTGCCTAATCTCAATTGTATTTCAATCTGTGGCAATAAAATGAGATTGTTATAGATACATTTGATTTCTGACTGTTTTTTTCTGAGGCTATCGGTGTATTAAACATAAATGATATATTTTGAATTGCCCCATCTTGGATATGTAATTGATCCTAAACAATTCAAATATCCACTCGAGATGCACTAATTGTATTTGACGTGTGTTAATTATGCCTTTCAGCATGTTAATTGGTGACTTTAGTTGTAATATTTCCACACTCCCTCTGCTGATATACAGTATGATCCTACAGTCTCAGTAAGTTGGAAAAAGCATTAAAGGAAGCGATTAAAAATAGCTCGACAATAATCTGCTTCCATGGCAAGGTTGCTTCTTTAAAAGAAAAAAAAACTGGCAGGCGATACGTGATGCCTTCAGAAGCAGTGCTCACTTCAAAAATGAGGACGCCGTCCAAAAATAATCAAAACGTTTAGATGAGGAGAACTGCATTCTAGTGCTCAAAGTACTTTAAGTGACAAAACAACTATGATAGTGCACTTTTACTTTTATGATGGTCGTACCTTATCCCTGATGCCTTGTCTCATCGATTCCCTCTCGGCCTCCATCTTGGAATATTTGGCCTTCCTCTCCTCCTCCTGCTGCCTCAGCGCTTCCTGCCTCTCCTCCTCTTTCGTTGCAGCATCAGGGTCCTCCTCCTTCTCCTCCCCGCCCAGCATCTTGCCCACATCAGGAGGACCTCCTATACGACACAAACACAACATATTAAGACACATACATTCCAAAATAATAGCTTGCGTTCAATATATAGATTTAAATAATGACAAAATTCACTAAAATTATGTTTTACCAACAAAGTTTGAAAAATTACCATTATCATGTTGTCTTCAGCCAAAAGACATTTTAATTTGCGTGCACTTGGCATTTAAGTATATTTTATATGTATGTAATATTTGAATACAGTCAAAAATGGATCTCTTCAAATTACTACATGACGAAACTGCACTGACATCTTCTTTTTTTAAATGTATTATTTTTATTTTTATTTTTGAAAAACAAACATACATTTATAATGCACACAAAAGTCAAGGCACTTTCAATATAACCAACAATCTACACATCAGGTTGAGCAAATCACGACATCAGTAAAACATGTCAAGGAATGTCAGGTAATTTATTATGTTTTTAAACGTTTTATTATTGTTTGTTGTCTTAAGAGTATTTTATGTAGGTTAGTTTTAAAAGTACTGAGCTGGATTGCTGTTCAATTTCATTGTTTCCATGCAATGACAATAAATGTATTCTGATTCTGATTCTGAAAGAAAACAAACGCAAACACAGATAGAGTATTAAATAACAATCAATGATAATAAAATATATAATAAACAATATGAAAAAAATACAAAATTTAAAAAGACAAAAAGGGGCTACCTAAATCACTTTAAATGTTTTTAACAAAAATAGCAATTTAAGTACTCAAAAATGTGGACTCTTAATTATCCTCCAAGATTTGATTGATAAATTGTAAACCATTAAGCAAATTAGAAA
Source organism: Entelurus aequoreus (assembly GCF_033978785.1). Taxonomy (NCBI): domain Eukaryota; kingdom Metazoa; phylum Chordata; class Actinopteri; order Syngnathiformes; family Syngnathidae; genus Entelurus; species Entelurus aequoreus. The sequence goes on along the minus strand of NC_084752.1, from coordinate 27,320,425 downwards.
ATGTAGGCCTTACTTTCATAAATCGACATTTATATAAAACATTTTTTGCCTGGAGCATAATAATGTTGACAAACATTTCTATTTTTTATTTTTTTTAAAGTTTGAAATGCCATTTATTGGGAGATAAACAGTAGCCTTTTAACTCGGAGATAATATAAAAATGTTTTCCTCAAGTTTGGCACAATTCTTTGAGAAGTTGCCTCAATAGTGACTGAACATTTCAATACTGCTGTATGTGTTGCTGTTAAACGTCTTAAATACATTTTTTATTTTTTTATTTTTAAATACCGGCAGTAAAATATACGACATACAGTACATACAAATTAGAGAATATTTTTTGTACAAAAAAACCTACCCTTTTGTAGTTTAGTACAGAGTATGCGAATATATTTGAAAACAACGACATCATAGCTTTTGTGTCATAGGTGACAAAGCAAATTAGTGTCAAGTGTAATAATAATAATATACTGTCACTTAAAAAACGAGCTCACCCGAAAACGTCACCCTTTGGCCGAATGCTTCACTAATAAAACTGCAGTGTTTCCCACAGGACTGCAATCTAGTCATGGTGGTGGGTATAATTGGCCATGACGCATGTGCATGTTAAGTCTATGGACGCTGTGAGGAAGACAAATAATGAGTAAAAACAAACAAAACACAAAAAAGCAAACCAAATATGTTATGAAATATGAATAAACTTTCCTGCAGTTGCTTCTTTTTGTTATATTTTGTTGGTGTTGGTAAATTTCCCGATCAAGACTGAGTAGCCTGACAAACATTTCTATATTACAATCGTTTATGAAGCACTGACGTCTTCTATTCTATGATATAATATGCTGTGCAAAACCCTGGAGGCACCCGTAGTGAACCCCTGGAATACGACTGTCGTAAATTGTGTTGCTAGGTTACCATGGCGCTCATGGGGTACACTGTTGTGTTTATAAGATAATATAGCAGCTGAAGTGCAAACGCACTCTTTTATTCATTATTTAATTAATTTATTCATATTAAAATATACAAATAAGCGTGATACGACATAAAAGCAATACATAAACACGGAATCGCAGTTTAATTTGTTACAAATATTGAAGTCTTAGACTTATATGCATCTGAGATAGGCTCCAGCACCCCCCCTGCCACCCTGAACGGGACAAGCGGTAGGAAAAGGATGGATGGACTTATATCATGAACAATTGTTTACATTGGGACGGCTGGTAAGTGTGTACCGCTGACTTTATAGCGCGTGCGCATTCGCGACAGCTATTGCTGCTTTACGGTACCAATGTTGTACGTTTCATAGGGGTAAACTCTCTACTTCTCACGTTTAACTTTCTTCAGCGCATCAAGTAGTTTTGTTTAAGCATGTAAAATATTTACCGTGTGATACATACCGTCGACTGTCACCAAAGAGGGCCCTGTGGTTGCGTAGTCATACTGATTGGTAGCATCGTACGTCGTTGGGTTGTACGCAAGGGATGCATCGGTTTTCAATTAAAATAAACATGCTATATATATATATATATATATATATATATATATATATATATATATATATATATATATATATATATATATATATATATATATATATATATATATATATATATATATATATATATATAGCAAGTAGTGTGACATATAACGAGAACACATGTGAAATGTTTATATGTATGTGTTAATTTCAGTAACTTCAACATCTTGTTAATTAAGCTTCACTTTATTTTTATTTTTGATCACATTAAGCTTTATTTTGGTACTTCCTTAATTCCTGCCACGGTATTGAGCTTTTATTTTGAAGATCGGTCGACATACCGACGTTGTTCGCTTAAGAGTCTGTTAGCTTGAAACAAGACTGAGGTACATCTACGGGAGTAACGTGTTGGAAAGTCAACTTTTAGTGTTTTAAGAGCATTTGCATATTGATAAGGCTAATGTTAATTATGCTGAAAAGTCTTTTGTTAAGTTTGTGTAGTGTAGTTTTGGGTTTGTGAAAAGCAAGCTAACTACCAATCTAGCCCCCACGTTTATCTTCTCCTGTTGTCATGCCAACCCACCGTCCTCTTCCTTGTACTAATAGTGCATCTTTTTTTGTTATTACGCTAAATGAATGTGAAGTTGCTCACACATGTGTCAACCTTATCTTTTTACTACACTGCAGGTTTGTAGTTGGTTGTTTTACTCCTTTAAATGTGTTATTGTATTCAATTAATAGTGTTTTGCTAATTAATTTTAATATACCTGATATAACTAACTAATATAACTATATATATA